>NC_090933.1:782148054-782451084 GCF_040938575.1 Ambystoma mexicanum | reverse complement strand
CCTGAGCATATCTGACCATGCCACTGCTTTTTGGAGCCAACATCTTGTTCGGGATGTTGGGGTGTTCAGGAAAGGTCCCCAGGATCAAGAGGGGTTTATGTTGCATGGGCCATATTTGTGACAGGGGTGCAGCAAACAGGATGCAATGTTGCAATTTCATATGTATCCATTGTAGTTAATTGTGAATAGTATATGATACATTAGTGTTACTTTCTCATTAAAGTCGATACATATTAGATTGCGCACACGTGGAAAGATAACATGCCGAAAACACATAATGAAATATAAAGAAGATTCAGACATGTGCTATGGAGTGCAGAGAAGCAGGCAATGATACGTTTTTTTAATGCACATGTTAGAAAGTAGGCCAGTCATGAAGAATCAACTGTAAAGGAAAGTTAGTATTTATTAAACATATATGCACACAGAGAAAACATATGTAGTGGGCTTTTATAAAAAAATATGGCATTCACAGGTTCTGCAGAGTTTCAGAGGCCAGAGGATGGGTAAATAAGTAACTACGACCTCAGCGATGGTCAGCTCAGCTAAAAAAGCCATTCATGGTTTTTAGTGCCTGGTAAGTATCGCAGGCAGCAGATGTAATCTCTTGAATGCATGGGAGCTCCACAGAGGGTTTTCACTATTTCTTTTTCACCATCAATAAGCGTGGGGTGAATCAATGTTCGAGGCTAAAGTAATGGAAACCCAGGAGTTTCAATTGTATTCTCAAGATATGCCATGTGTGATGAAATGGCAGTTATTTAGATTAGAATGTTCCAATGTAGCAAGTGAACCAGGGCAGATGAAATAGATATAGGTAGTTCAAAGAGAACCTCTTTACTCAGCCTTCTTCATAACGTTTGATTTATCTATGCGAATCAGGTGCAATTAAGAGTTAAGGTTAAAGGGCTCAGGCCAGTTGTTACTAGTAGTGAATTATGTTTGCACACAAATGTTTAACTGGTTGATGATGTCATTACCTACCATGGAAAAATCCTAAAAGGAGGTGTGTTTTACACGTGAGCTGAAGATGGTAGTTAAGATGATGGCTACCAATGAGAAGGTAGGAATTGGAGAAAGATGGGATTTCTTTGAAGAGGTTTTGTCTAATCACATGTGGGAGGTGGATTATAATACAATACATGGGAGTACTTTAACTGTTGCAAAATTGTATATAATGTGTCAACGTATGTGGTTCAGTGAGACTTGGGTTAGTTTGACTCCAGGGCATCATCTAGCTCCTCACCGGACGATTGTACAATAAAGTTGCTTTACGTACAAAATGTGCACTCGTTCCTCAGGTTGTGGGCCCACTTGGGTTAAGGGGATTAAGGGACCCCCACAAAATTGGCGACAAAACAGTAACCCCAGGCTTTCTGAGATGTTGGGGGTCTCCTGTCCACACAACTCAGCTGCAGCACCACACTGCAGGGACCAGTCTTCCATGTACAGTGAAAAAGAGGTTTGTGGGCACCATATTGGTTTAAGGCCCATCTGTTCCCCCGGAGGCGTGGTACTGTGGCCCAGCTGTGCAGGACAACTTTACGAAGCACCACATTGGAGCGCTTTGGGTTCACTTGAGTGCACTTTTGGGGGTAAAGCAAGAGGTAAAAGAGGGTTGTTTCTTTGATTTCAGGGGTGTGCTAAGAGTAGACTTTGAGTGCATGTTTGAAGTTAGTCGAGGTTACGGAACTGAAAGGGTGAGTGCTTTGAAGGTGTGAGTGAAATGTTTTATATTGTAAGTCCCTTGTATATATTTGTTGCCTAGTTTGTTATTTCAGAGGTTTGAGGTTGTATCCCACCCAGCATGGCCATTGTGAGGTTTGTCCTGATACCCTTCAGTGTGCTTGTCTAATTGGTGGGAACCTTCACCCAGAGGTGAGGTGGCATCTTATGGTAAATCCACCCGTAGATACCTTAATGAAGTATACCAGTAACATCTTTTATGCTGTATTAACTGTATGGGAGATGCCCTCACCTCACTTTTCTTGGTTAGTCGAAGTAGTGAAGGGAAACTTCCTGTAGTCTGGGAAAGACGGTTAAAGAAGGCCATACTAGTGATGAAGCGAGCAAGACTAGCGGTGTTGTAGTGAAAAGCAGTGCACTCCTTCTTTGTTTGACTGAAGGATAAATCTCGGAAATATTGTCCGGCAAGTGTTTTTTGATAAGATGCTGTCTTTTGTGTAAGAGTGATAAGTAGAATTGAAGCAAGTAGCTGAGTGAAGTGTTTGCAGTAAAAGAGAGTATGGGGAGTGATTGCAGTTAACAACTAATAAACTGCGAAGGGGTAAAAAGGGAGGTTCTTTGGGTGAGAACATTTTTGTGCCATAGATTTGGTTTCAGTGATATTTTTGGTGACATCGGTTTGGATAAATTAGGTTGGAGAATGGAGACTCCATTGGATCATTTGTGTCAGGTACTTCCAGACTATAATGCGAAATTCAAAAGTACCATAGGGAATGACTGCGGGAAACTAAGGAGAAAATGCTCATATCTTGCCCTATCGAGGGGACTTATGATACAGGGGTATGGGAAAACCTGCATACTTTCTTGACTGTATTGCACAAGGGATGGAAACTAGAGAAGCGGTTAAATGTCTTAGAGCTATGGAGGATGTATGAAAAAGGCCAGAAGGGACATAATGTTAAAGATGTGGAGGAAGGGCTGAAAAAGGAGGGTGTGGGAATTCCTTCTGCACCACCCCCATATGGATGCTATACTTTATCACCCACAGAGGGGTACACAGACCCTGAGTTGAAACCTCCATTTTCCCCAGCGGCCACTACAGTGGTTGCGAGACGGACACAGGTGATGCCTCCATCAGCTGCAATGCCTATGAAGTGGGATAGTGAGGAAAGTGGAAGGGTAACTCCTTCAATGGTTAGGGCTACAGAAAGATGGAGAATGTTAAGGGAATAACTCCCCAACTGCTAGGTTAGCTGATAGACTGAGGGTGGAAAGAAAGCAAAAGAGTGAGGTCAGCAGTCAGAAGACCGGATGAACGATTGAGAATGAGGGAGGAGGAGGCTTGTCCTTTTCATGCTAGGATGGAGGATATGCTGCGAATAGTGGTAGAGACACAAGAGTGGGAAAACATGAAAGAAGCACTGAGGCTAGGAGAGGAAGAGGCAGTGCTGCTACAGCAGCAAAGAGATGAAGAGCGGGAAAAAAGGAGAAGACAGGACAGGTAAGGGATTTAGAAGAAGGAAGGGGAGGCATGGAGCGTGTCAGGTTTGATAAATCGGTTATCAGGAAGGTTAATGTGGATATAGAGAACAGGAATACTGTCATGGGCACAGGATTCGTACAGGAGGGATGGGAAACGGCACCTATGGTAGTGCGGAGTATGCTTCTGTGCCTGTAGAAGTGTCTGAATGTTAGAAATGTTAGGGGATGTGGTAATGGGAGCAGGAGAGGAGTATGAATGGGAATCAGATGTCGAGCAGGGAGAGTAGGATGTAGCCACTCCAGTAGCACGGACATAGACATGCCAGGGTACTCGCATGGCCATAATAAGTAGTAGGGTAGAAATGGGGGACGCCAAGGGTCTGGGACAATCATATTATTTACTGTGGTCACATATGGACAGGAATAACTTGATGAAGACACTCCCATTGCTCACTGCAGGGTCTGGGAAGTGGAATTATGAAATAGCAAAACATACTGCTGGTGTAATGTTGGCCATAGGGGACATGAAGCGCTTATGCATGGCACTTAGGTGGAGCGGTCAGATGAGCTTTGGAGGAGATTGGGGTATCCGGAAGTTCAGTCGGATACAAATGCCCACGATGGAGCAGCTTTTAACAATTGCAATGCACAGATTGGGGGGGGGGTCCTTGAAGATTATATATCCTGATATGCCCAATATAAATTCAATTCTAGCCAAAACGATGAAATTGGATGATGATCCTGCCACACACATCCAGTTAATTCAGGAGATGGGGAGGACAGAAATGGGAGAAGTGTGGGACAAGAATGTGGCAATCCTTTACCACATGCTAAAGAAGGGACTTCCCAAGGAAGCCCAGCATGACTTAGATAAAGTACTTTAGGGACGGAGGCCAAGAGTTGGCCAGAAATTCAAGCACATATTGTGCATTTTTGTAAAAGGAGGCAAGAAAAGGAAAAGGAGAGTATAGAACAGGCACAAAGGGCTGAGGCCAAACTTGTTCAGAACAGATTGGTGAATATTTATTGCGAAGTGGCAGCAATTACTAACTCCATGGAGGGGAAACTGGGACAACAGGTACATGGTGAATCAGTTATGACACAGGGGTGGATGGACAGGTATGCTCCCAGGACAAGACAAGTGAGAGTTTCCGAGGGGTAGAGGAGTATTTCCACGAGGAAGTGGGACTTTTGGGGGGTTCGGAGGAAGGGGTCCCCAAGTTAATCGCCCAATGGTAAATAATTATGGAGGGTTTTAGGAAATGCAATTTTGGCCATGCGGGAGGTTGGGACATGTGTCAGGGGATTGTTGAGACATTCACAGTATTTTAACGTGAGAACTCAGCAGATGCAATCCAGTACCCTGCCATATGCCCAGGGCTCTGTGTAATCTCAGCAGGCACATGTTGAACAGAACCCAGTGACTGGGGCTGCACAGACCTATGGGATCCCACTGACCATGCCAGGACAAGTACCGGTACAGCCATGGGAGAAAAATCCTTTACCCCAAGGTACGGGTACTCATTACACTGGAGCAAGGGTTTTTGGAGGTAGCCCTTTTTTACTCCCCAGTGCAATTATGTACCAGTAGTAGGTCAGCCCATAGGGGTCTCCAATGTGTCCAGTCCTGTTCGTTACCACTGACCTGGAAGAGGAACCCCAGATAGGTGTGCAGGTAGGTAACTGAACGTTCTCATTTATGGTCAACACAGGGGCTACAAAATCTTGCATTAAGGAAGTGGAGTTCCCTTTGACCGGCAAAAAAAGGGACACAGGGATTCTCTGGAGCTATCCTTTCAGTTCCTTATACTGAGGATATACATATTAAGGTAGATACTCAAAATGTATCTGCCACTTTGTTATATTGTACAGACACCCCAGCAAATCTTTTGGGAAGAGACATGCTCAGCAAGTTGCAGATGTCGATTGCTTTCACAAAGAAAGATATAGTATGCTCGACTCCAGGTTTGTATCTGGCATACTGTAGCAACAGCACGATAAGGGGGGGGTCCCTACGCATACAGCCTTCTTTCTTTATGGGGTCATGGTGTTGTTGGGTTGGGTTTCTGGAATCAGAAATCAGACATGACGGGTACCTATTGAGTTCTTGTTTCGGCCAGTTGTCCCACAGGAAGTAACAAAAGGCACCATTGTTACGATTAGCGATCACGAAGAACAGGGTGGTTCTTTCAGGCACAGATGAGGAAGTCAGAGAATGGTGCACAGTTTTGTGCATCAATCTAACCTTATCGCTAAGGTACATGTCCGACAAGCAACTGTTTGAAGACACCAAAGACATAGGAGAGATGATATTTGAAATTGGGATGCCTTGCCAGATAACGATAGAGCAAAGCGAAGTACCACATGCCATGCTCATCATTAAAAAGACTTCACCATATTGGAAGGAGGATTTGGAAAAAGTGACAGACCATTTATGGACCAGTAATCCTCATGATGTAAGGCTGTTAAAGATTGTTGGAGCGAATATTATTTAAACTTGGTGTTATATGACCGCAGGTTAAGCAGTACCCCATGTCTAGAGATAAGGACAAAGGAATTTAAGAGACCATTATGGCGTTGTTGAAGCAAGGCATAATACAACCTTCTGTGTCCCCATGCAACAGGGCCATCTACCCTGTGAAGAAGGCAAACGGGTCCAGTTGGAGGATGGTCCAGGATTTTCTCCCCCTCAATAGGATCGTTGAGGCAGAATTACCAGTGGTGCTGAATTCTGCCACCATTCTCTGCAACATCCCTAC
Source organism: Ambystoma mexicanum (assembly GCF_040938575.1). Taxonomy (NCBI): domain Eukaryota; kingdom Metazoa; phylum Chordata; class Amphibia; order Caudata; family Ambystomatidae; genus Ambystoma; species Ambystoma mexicanum. Next base: position 782,445,157 of record NC_090933.1, on the reverse strand, counting down.
TGGGTCACCCACTTCACAGTGATTGATTTAAAAAAAAAAAGTTCTCGGTCCCCTTACATCCCAATTCTCAGTACCTCACAGCGTTTACGTATCGTGGTCAGAAATTCGAGCACTCAAGGTTGCCCCAGGGGTACTGTGAATCTCTTGTGTCTTTAACAGAGTGGTTCAAATGGATTTGGGGAATCTACATATGTGCAGTTAAGTAATTCCTTTTTTTAATTTGAATTCAGCTGAGTAAACTCAACTTTTTCAAAAAACTATTTTAAATTACAAACTTAAAATCAGCAAGTTTACAAATTTACAAATAACAAGGTCAAGGAACATATAAAAATGTATGAGAAGAAAAAAGAGAAAAAATATTAAATAGTTAAGAAATCGAATGGTTGAATACCACAAAACAAACAGTGAAAGGTTAAGAACAATACACATAATTATAAAGAACAACTGAAAACACCAAAATTACATTACTAATGTAACAACATTTAGATAAATAAACTTAATAAACCAAGACCTATATTACCATTCGACTGAGAAGGGTGTAAAGAATGAATTTAGCCAAAAGGGCAACAACCACTCCTTCCGCTTAAAGTCTATAGTATTCAACAATAACTATCCTCTAAGTCATTATTCAAACTCCGAATCATTGATCCTATCCAGATTCAATACATTTAAAAAATGTAAAGTTTCAATTCGAATACTCATTACTTTGGTTTCCAAAATTATTGGCTTTCAGGAGACGTAAGCACTTCTCCGCAAGTCTGTATGAGCAGGGCAGTCCACAATAATGTGTTTCAGCGTTTCTTATACATTTAAATCACCACAAAATCTGCAATAGTTCTCTTTAGGATCAATGAGTCTTCTTCTAGCAAGAATGTCCCGTGTTGAATATAGATTAAAGCAAAGATGCTGAATCACAGTTCTAAGTTGCGGAGACGGTGCTCTGCACAGATATGCTACCACTAAATTAAGACTTTTCGGATTAAAACCATGGGACTTAAATTCCTTGTATGTGAGACATATCGTTCTAGTTTCAATCCAGTCCCACTTGTAAACTTTATCTTTTGCTCTATCCGGATTGTTAAAGGATAGTTCCGGGACTTTTTTTTTTATTGTCCCTACGGTTCGGCCATGTGTTTTTAAGCATAAATCGGTAGATCGTAGAAAACTTTCCTATGGACAATACCCGACTTTTCGTCCATTAACGCACTCGAAATCAGCCGCCATTTTCTGATAATCCTCTCACTTGCCGCATCGCCCTGGCTCACCTGCTTTTGCGGCACTAAATCAAATCCCCCGCCCCTGAGCCTGACATCAGCAGACACGTACCGCCCATTTCCCAACGCCAAAGCATGTTTCGTGTCAACAATCGCTGCGCCTCAGCTAATGACGTGTCGCCATGGAAATGGCAGGACGCCTCTTTCCTCAATAAGTATAAACACACCGTTTCACAACACACAGCAGCAGATTTTCGATTCCATTATTCTCTCTGTGTTACTTTGAGTATTCTGTGACTCGTTTCTGTGCTCTGGTCAGCTACCTTCGCCACTTCTAGGCCTTGTGAACACCTGTACCATCTCTGTAAATTATTTTACTTTCTTTACCACACAATGGCTACAATAATGCCGTATATGTACGAGCCCGAGTACACCGAGGAAGAACTACTGGAAAGGCAAGCACGCGAAAACGATGGGGATTCGGACGGCAGTTGGGAGGACCAGTCAACGGATGAAGAGCCTGGACCATGTCGCATGGACGGCGTCTCCACCTGGTGCACGTGCAATCGGTGCGAGCTAATGCCAACTGAGGAGGAGAACTGCTGCTGCCGTGAAAATTCCGGGTGCTTGGCCTACATTTCGGAAGGCGAGCCAAGTCCGCAATACATCACCGAGCTGCCAGAGTTCAGGGAAGCCTGCCTCTCACGGACCGTGTTGAGGATGATGATGGTGCTTATGCACGAACTTCGCGGCACTGTTCGTCCGCGTAATCCGAGTAACGAGTAAGTATACTCTGGTTTTGATGTCAGTGATGCCACTACTATGTCATGGTCGTCTCCCACATATAAAATTACATCTACATATCATTCGAATGCATGTAAATTGGGTCCATATTGTGCATTTTCTAGATAGAATTTTTTTCAAAGCAGAATGATAAGAAAGTTTTGTCATTTTAATACAGTTTGCATCTTTCATTTTCACAGGTGGTACAGGCTGGTGGCCTATCGTTGCTTCACTTGGTGGCTTCACGGGAGGCTCGGACACCGCGTTCGGAGAGTAATACCTGCCTGTGCGGTACTTGCCATTAGACAACATTTCCCAAGCGACAGTGGACAATACCGCGGATTTTCCCTGGATGTGCTGCAACCGGAACTTTACAATGTGTAATGTTTATTATTTATGTTCAATTGAAATTAAGATCTAAAATAAAACCCAACATATATTTTAACAATGGTTGTTTTCATTTTTTAAATGAATCTAGTGTGTCTCTATTGAATAGTCTTCCTGTGCCTTGTCTTGTCACACCACATGTCTCCGGCCAGCATCCTCCCTCACGCTGGCCGCCCACCTTCAATCCACATAACCTTTGCACCCATATATTCTCCTGGGAGGGTGAGGTATTTATAAAGTCACCCCCCTGCCTTCCATGTACTAGATCCTGCAGCCTGCCTCTTACATGCAGTTAGATGGCCTCTCCTTGGTGAGGCCCTGCGGCAAACGAGTCTTGTCTGCACGACCACCGCCCCAATCCACCCCCCGCCTTATCAAAGGCAGTTCGCACCGGGGTACTTGTGCTGGCAAGTGGAGCTGTCAGGGAGCGATAAAGGCCAAGAGGTGCCAAAGACCATGTACACTTCAAAGTGGTCTATAGAGCATGGGTTGTTGTTCCCATGTCTACCTCCAGACCCCGTGTCTCCTGCCAAGCATCCCCCCTCACGCTGGACGGCCCCCTGCAATCCACATAAGTGTGTCTCCATTCACGAGTCTTCCTGTGTCTTGTCTGCACGACCAGCGCCCCAATCCACCCCCCGCCCTATCAAAGGCAGTTCGCACCGGGGTACTTGTGCTGGCAAGTGGAGCTGTCAGGGAGCGATAAAGGCCAAGAGGTGCCAAAGACCATGTACACTTCAAAGTGGTCTATAGAGCATGGGTTGTTGTTCCCATGTCTACCTCCAGACCCCGTGTCTCCTGCCAAGCATCCCCCCTCACGCTGGACGGCCCCCTGCAATCCACATAAGTGTGTCTCCAGTCACGAGTCTTCCTGTGTCTTGTCTGCACGACCAGCGCCCCAATCCACCCCCCGCCCTATCAAAGGCAGTTCGCACCGGGGTACTTGTGCTGGCAAGTGGAGCTGTCAGGGAGCGATAAAGGCCAAGAGGTGCCAAAGACCATGTACACTTCAAAGTGGTCTATAGAGCATGGGTTGTTGTTCCCATGTCTACCTCCAATCTTACTTGGCTATTCTGCCACTGACTTTTTTTAGGCATGTAAATCAATAGTTTTAATTTATCGTGTAATTATTTTACCTAATGGTACACCCTTGTACTCGTCCTCTAGTCTTTGTTTTCAGTTATAATTATTGTTATCCAAAATAATGCAAGTACTGTCTTTCAGGGAGATGCTGAGGAGTCCAACGTATTGACGACAACCGTTGATGTCACTCAGATGCTCGAGGTACGTTTCCGGACAGTTCCATCGATGGAGATCATCAGATCTTGCATTCTTGTAGCGTGATTGTTACACACAATGTTTCTTTCGTTTTTAGCCATTGATATGTCCTTCTGTCGTCGCCCTCCTATGTGTCTTCTTTTTTCAATATTGTGTTCATTACTAATGAAAGTCCTACGTTTCAGGGAGTCGATGGAGCATTAGTCCAAGAAGAAGGGGGAGCATGCAGTTACGGGTCGGCGCAACAGCTTGCAGAAGTGTGCACCGCAGTTACATCGTCCCTTGATGTTCTTATGCATTTGGAGGTATGGATACTGACAGTTCGATCAAGCGAAATCATATGACGTGATTACATCCGCTATACTTCCTTCTTTATTAACGCAAGTACTATGTTTCAGGGAGATGACGGACCTTCTTCTACAAGAACATCACCCCTAGTAGTTGATGCAGATCTCTGGGTGGTGACACTTCCAACGATCGAGCAAATCGAATCATATTTACATATCCATTATTTATTTTAGACAACTGATCATTTGTGCAGGTCTATTTAGATGAGCCGTTGACGCCTGCACAAAGTTTCTGTTCTTTTTATAAAAATAGAAAACCATACTAATGCAATTACTGTGTTTCAGGGAGTCACTGAAGCATCATCTTCAATAATATCATCAATGGAAGTCTATGAGGAGCCCGAGGTATGGATCTTGACAGCTCCATCTAACTAGATCAACAATGCGTGAATAATTGTCATTTGAATGTTCTACACAAAGCGTTCATTCGTGTTTTGCTATTGAGATGTACGTGGGTATTGGTCCCCAAGTACATTTTGTGTTTTCGATATTATTATACATACTAATGAAAGTTCTATGTTTCAGGGAGTCGATGGAGCGTCAGTGCGTGATGGATGTGCTTATCATGAAAATATAGTCGTTGCAGCGCAAGAGGAAGTGGAGACATGCACACACGAGTCAGAGCAACAGCGTCCTGATGTTGAAGTTCGAGGCAAGAAAGTTTCAAAGAAAAGAAAGCAAAAGAAGGTTAGTGTCCTGGTCACTATATTATGTTGTTTTTCACTGTTAATAGTTCAATACTGTAAATTGTGTTTAAACTGAACATCCCTTTTCCAATCTGTCCTCTAGTTGCGAGTCGGTGTACGAACTAGATCTACACAGACAGTGAAGCGAACGAGAGATGTTGCTTGTCAAACATTTTGGCAGGGACTTGAGACTGGAGATGCATCGTGCCAATGGGAAGAATATGAAGTGATTGACAACGGAGCTATACCACATCCAGCCATTGATAGTGAATGTCCTCCTGGTAGTTCGGATGCAGTCGGAGATCAGTTCACAGAATCCACACCCGCAAAAACTAAGACCGCCAGAAAGTTGAAGAAATTGTCTTATTCACCCATCGCCGGAGAAGGAACAGATGTTGCAATGGAAGAGAATGAAGTGGACGACAATGAAACACCATCAATATCACTGAACATAGCGGAAGACGATATCATAGATTCTACCTTTCATGTGAGTGACATGTCCTCAACGTTACAGGCCGAACCAGCTGGGATGCAGAGTGACAGTATAAGGAAAGAGGCCAAATTCATTGTATTCGATAGTTGTTTGATATTATTATTCGGATGAAATGTGGGCATTCGGTTGGTGGGGAAGTATGTGGGGAGCCATTGATTAATGTGACTCGTGCAATTCGAGGCACTAACCTTAAAATACATGCCACCTGTACAAAATATCATCCTTTCTCATGGTCTGCACAACCCATGCTGGGGCAACTGCCAGCAGGCAATCTACTTTGTGCAGCGGCTGCACTTTTTAGTGGTTCAAGTTTTAAAAAGTTAGAGTCTTTCTTTCAGTTTGTGGGAATCCATTTCATTGCGAAAACTCAGTTCTACAAATACCAAACCGATTATCTATTTCCAGCCATTAGCGAAGCTTGGAGAATGGAAAAAATGTCTATTGATAGTACATTCGCGGGCAAACGGTTCAGGCTAGCCGGTGATGGACAGTGCGACAGCCCTGGATTTTCAGCCAAGTACTGCACCTACCACTTTCAGGACATGGAAAGTAAGAAAATTGTGAGTTCGGTGGTCGTGCAGGTGTCACAAAGTACATCCTCAGTGGCCATGGAGAAAGTTGGCTTTGTAGCATCATTGCAAGAACTACAATCGCGGGGAATGGTGATCGACCTGATAGCCACGGACAGACACGTTTCAATTGGCAAGACAATGAGAGAAGAGTACAAAAATATAAATCACCAATTTGACGTTTGGCATCTTGCAAAAACAATCAATAAAAAAATGTCTGCTGCAGGTAAAAAAAAAAGAAACGCAAGGTATTTCACAGTGGTCCAAGTCAATCAGCAACCATCTTTGGTGGAGCTCAAAAACATGTGGAGGGTTGTTGGAAATTCTACTGGAAAAATGGCGGTCAGTAATGCTACACTGTACAAACGTTCACCGTTGGAACACAAACCAACATTTCCACAATTGTGAACATGGCCATTTGTCCACAGAGGAGGCACGGAAGAAGAAGTGGTTGATTCCTTCATCACCCACTCACAAAGCCATTGAAAAGATTGTATTTGATAAAACTATAACAAGAGATTTGAGGGGACTCACGGAATTCTGCCACACAGGAGATTTGGTGGTGTTCCACAATATGTGCCTAAAGTACAGGCCAAAACGATTGCATTTTGGCATGGAGGGCATGATAAATCGGACTCTTCTAGCGGTCTTGGCACATAACCATAATGTTGGACGTCAACAAAGTAGGACGACCGGAACTTTAGGGACGCTTCGCTACAATAAGGCCTTCACTAAAAGAAGTAAACAATGGGTGATCAAACCAGTGTTTGAGGATATGCAATATGAGTTTATTGAGAGACTTATTGTTGACGTCCTAGATAGGCACATAAATGGAGTTGTGAACGAACCTGTGCAGGGGACAACTGCATTGCCACCCAACATTGCCTCTGTTCCATGTTCACCTAAAGAAGAGCTCATTGAGAAATACACATCACGGTTTAAATGATTGTAATTTGATTGTCTGTTCTCTCGAGTCTCCTCATGTCGCAGGCCCATTGAATATGTGTATCTATGTAATGTGTAAATTAAAGTGATTGCTCAGTGTACATGCAATGTGTCCATCCAGCCTTGTTCATCTGCGCATTAAATTAAACCAAACAGTATTATAAATCATTTTTCAAAAAATATAGAATGTCTCCGTATTTATGGTTCTCTGGGGCTGCAAAGCACGCAGACAAAATGCAAAAATGGAGTGTAAATTTCAAGTCCTGTGAGATGGCCTTACACTGAATGTAGCTAAATAGGAATGTGCGCTCGTTCAAAGTGAAGGTCAGCTGCTTTGATTTTTTGCTCGGGTGCCGGAATGGCCCACGACTCAGTATAAGGTTGTATTGTTATTTGACCTTGACAGGCCGGGACCATCCCGAAAGACTTCTTTTTGGGGGTGTGGGGCAATAACGTAAGAAACGATAATGAAGCCATTTCATGTTCGTTCATTAGAAGAAATAACGTCGGCATAGAAGGAGTGGTATTTCGGGGCTGCCCTACGCACAGACACAATGGAAAATGCAAATATAATGTAAGTAACTCTTTAGATGAGTTTATACCGCAATTTAATTACTATACAGTAGCTTTAAAGACGGGTTAAGTTGTACTTGTTCGTTCTATGTGGCATATTGTTTTGTACCGCCACTATCTTGAGGAGAACCATCTCCTTTTACGGAAGCACCTCAAAACCTTCCTCTTTGCTTCTGCTTTCTCTCTCCCTCTCCCCTGCCACAACTGGTCCACTGTCTGCGACCTCGGTCCTGGGCCCTTCCACTCTCCACCTGCACTGCCTCCCTGTCAACCCCTGCACTGGGGGACTGTCTCAGTATCCTACAGCCACCCCTTGATGTATAATACCCAGTTGTACTGTCCTAGCTATGAAATAATTTCCCGACCTAATATATAAAATGAATAATTTTAATAAAGATCTGATGGTGAGACTAATTTCATTTTTTATGTTTTTCAAACAGGTACATCATGCATTACTGCATGTGTCACGAGTACCAGACACCGGCGGATGGTTTTTTTAACCGCCAGTTGCTTCTCCGCGTGAACAACGTTACCACCCTGACCATTTTATGGGACGATCGCCAAGTACAAGTATGCCCTTACGCGGTACTAACGGCTAGATGCAAAATACAGACCGTTGTGGTGGCCTAGTGCCTCGTTGTTGGAACAGCCATGCGATTATCAGTGCGGCCGAAGAGCTTATTTTATCGTAAACCAACACCCTGTGTACTGCACACGAACATCGCTTGCCTCAAGACGAACTATTTTGGATCGAGAGCAAAGAAAAATGCAAATCCCAGAATATTCTCTAAACATTTGATGTCGAATAAATGTACTTTGCCAAATGTACAATCTTGCCATTTGCTTTTAAACCACAGTTTCATATTCCGAATTGTGGCGCTGTATTGTGAGATGATCTAAGACCCTGTGTACAGCAAAGGAACATCGCGGGCCTCAAAACGAACTTTTTGGAACGTGAGCAAATAAAAATGAAAATCGCTGAATATTCTCAAAACATTTGATGTCAAATAAATGTACTTTACCAAATTTACAATCTTGAAGTTTAATTTAAAAGTACAGTTTCATATTCCCGATTGTGGCGCGCTGTGTTGTGTGAGCTCATCTGTGTTGATTTCCGGGTTCTGTGTGGAGTCGCGTAGAAGACGCCTGGGCGCGTTTGCCTACGCAGCTCAGTCACGTCACGGATAGAGGCGGGGAATATGAATGTTTTGATAAAGTCTGTTTCAGGGGCGGGGGATTTGATTTAGTGCCGCAAAAGCAGGTGAGCCAGGGCGATGCGGCAAGTGAGAGGATTATCAGAAAATGGCGGCTGATTTCGAGTGCGTTAATGGACGAAAAGTCAGGTATGGTCCATAGGAAAGTTTTCTACGATCTACCAATTTATGCTTAAAAACACATGGCCGAACCGTAGGGACAATAAAAAAAAAGTCCCGGAACTATCCTTTAACCAAGGTGTCAGTTGTCACATCAGCCTTAGCCAACACTTCAAGAACACTTGCAGTCCATGTTCTCACAAAAACATGGGAAGAGGAAAGCATATACTTCGGGAGGCATGCTAGAATGGTATCATTTTCAATATTCACTATGCATTTCCGATACAAGGCACATAGACGCCACTGATACACAGAGAGCAAAGAAGTAAGACCCAGCTCATGACGCAGCCACGGCCCGGAAACACATTGTGGAATACGAAGGACACTCCTCCAAAATTTCGCCTTCAATTTATTCAGAAAGGATGCCGGTATAATTTAGATAGAATGAGCCGTGTTTGCGATATATCTGTGTCAAGCTTGTGTGCAATGATTTTCAACTGAGAGTCAATATAAGGTTGACCATCAAAAACAAGACCTAGATATAAGTAGCTTGGAACAATCTCAACCATCACATTTTTAATTTTCCAGTCCATTTTCGATCTACGGGTAAGCCTAGGCACATAAATCACAATTTGTGCTTTTTTTTAAATTAATGACTAGTTCATTCTCGTCCAAATAGGCGCTTAGAACTGAGAGTAAAGGTTGAAGACCTATGGGGTTTTTGAAACCAGAACAAGGTCGTCAGCATACAACAACGCTCTGACAACCAAACCATTTAATTGTGGTGAGTCAGAACAGGCCATTGAGAAGGCAAACATCACATTGTGAATAAAAAATTAAAGTGGACGGAAGCAAGGATACATCCCTGCTTCAGCCCTCTAAATGTTGTAATGGCCGCCGACAACAAGCCTGCCAATATAAGTCTAATCTTTATACGAGTGTCCAGGTGCAGGGCATCAATAATATATCACAAGGTGGTAGGACAACTGTCTTTAACAATTTCGACATAAGCTTCACTCTCGACACTGAGTCGAATGCTGAATGCAAGTCGATGAAGGCAAAGTACAGTGGCTGTTTAGTGGTTTGTCGCATCTGCCAATTACACATACATGCTACCCATTCAAAATACGGGAAGACACACAAGACCTTTCAAAAAATAAAACATATTTTAATGTCTATCGCAGTCATAAAAAAGCTATGCAGCTCAAGTAATACATATAAAAAAGACCCTAATGGTTCATATAGACAAAATAAATTATTTCTTCACCATTTCATTGAGTATACATCTGAAACCCCATACAGTTTGTACAATAGGGCATAATCTGTGGACACACCTTCAATGTGCAGTCTTATTACACTGTTCTCTACTTTTTTAGAGGAGACAAATGTGCCAACACTAAACTTGTGTTTCTGGAATCTATGCTTTCTTTAAACAAGAATACAATTAAATCAATTTCCTTTGTATTTCTTCATAGATTCTGTCTTCAGGACACTGTTTCTTTATCACGTAGTCATATTTTAAACGTGTTGTATACCAGGGGCGCTCTTGCGATCCCACTATCAGATCTAAAAGAAAATTTAAAAAAACAGACATCTATATCAGATATCATGTGTGGTATCATATAATGTGTAAAAGGACAGAGCTACTACATACATAATCTCCTATGTTTAGCCTGTGAGATAATTTTAAACTACAACCCTGATCCCATTAAATCTGGGCCACCACCAACCCCCTAGTGTGAGTTGTGTATTTCCTTTCTTAATTTCATTTTCCTGCACGTGTCAGTATTGCATGCAATTACTTTACATGTCACGTAGATTTGATATCTCAAAAAGGAACATTTAGTATGTCACATACGATTGTCGTTATTATTTAATCACTTCATATTATCGAATTTTCACTCACTTTCAAAAGGGTCAAGATGATGCGTACAAGTCTTTCACTTTATTTTCTTAATGGCTTCCTTCAATCACTTGTGCTCTAGAACCGCATATCGCTGGCATGTCATGGTCTACCAGATATTTAATCACAAATAAGAACGGTTTTTGAATGGCTAAGCAAAGTCTCAACCTGTTTAAAACTATATCGATGCCTCTTTTAAAGCTTACCGCCAAAATGAGAAAACCAAACGACTTCTTCGTTCTATCGATACTACGTCTCCCATGGGGATTTCTGCTCGTAATCTTCAAGACTCTGCAAACCTCTAAACATGGGAAAATACAATTAGAGTCGCTTCTTGCCCTCACTACCAAAAAAATCATGGAGCACACAAATGCTGATGTTACCTTATTATGAGAGTACATCGAATCCTCGTTTGTTCCCTTTACAAGGCTGCTACACCGAGGCCAACAATCACGTATCTCACTCGATCACCTGACCGCAAAAACATGCGAGTTCGTGATCGCGCAATGACGTTCTTTTATCTCGTGACCGCGAGGTGTATGAAAAGAAGGACTGATCAAAGAACCCTGCTGATCATGGGCTTTGTAGTTTTTTATTGAGAAGGGCTCACTGTATTGTGCTAGACGAATCAGGTTCCTCATAGATGTTAATTATGTAATGTAAAAGCGGATATGTTTGTTACTAATGACTGCATGCAAAATAGATAATAGTAATCTATATGCAACCAAGACCGAAGGGCGAATACTTCGGTCCAAAAAGTGGAAATAGCCAATATCCCGGGCACTAAAACTGCTAAGGCACCAACTAGTGATTAACTCTGTGTCAATGTATAAATAACCCCCATTCTATTGCGATATTCAAACCGTTCTTAGCCGTATCTAGATCAAAGATCCATTTTTGTTTGATTTTTCTTAACTTTAAATCTCTGTCTCCCCCTCTTGGGTGGGGGGTGATTGTCTGAATGATCGTCCAATGGATATCTTCATGCGTGTGTTTTGCAGAAATTAAGTGTGCCACTAATGGTTTGTCGGGAACCCAGTTCTTAATGCAGGATCTGTGCTCACAGATCCGTTGCTGAACGGGTCTCTTGGTCTTCCCGATGTATAGTAAGCCACAAGGGCAACTTATAACATAAATAGCCCACTTTGTATTGTAATTAGAAAAAGGTTTCAATGTCCACTTCCTACCTTTCAGATCTATTTCTTTGGTATTTGATGTAAGTTTACACACTGAACATTTCCCGCACTTGTAATGGCCCATCACAGGTTGTGTATTCCACAGAGTTGACTGTGTGGAGGTTGAAATTGGGTCTGTGACTTTATATGTATGAACCAATCGGTCTCGTAGGTTCGTCATACGTTTGAACGCAAAACGAGGTTTCCCTAGTACAAAGTCTTCTGTGTTCATCATCCCCCAATTTTTCAATATACTCCGTCTCAGTGCATTACTAACCGGTGAAAAAGTTGACACAGGTGATTTTTTCTGCCCTGGTTCGCACCTGTTTCTTCAAACACTCCTGTCTGTTCGTGTTCCTGGCTCTCTTTAAGGGCCTACATATTATATGCGGTGGATAGCCTCGGGCTTTCAATCTTGATGACAACTCCTGCCCATTTTTGTTGAAATCTTCTCTTCTGGTACAATTTCTCCTAATGCGTAGGAATTGGCCAAACAGCAAGTTTTCACGCATACTTGCCAGATGGTAGCTGTTGAACAGCAGAAGAGAGTTTTTATGGTGGGTTTCCTAAAAAGAGTGGTTCCTACTGTGTTGTTCTCTCCTTTATAGATCTCTAGGTCTAGGAATGCAATGTTCTCAACACTAGATGACATAGTGAAATCGATACATGGTTCTTGTTGGTTGATCCATTGAAAAAACTGTTCTAGCTCTTGTATACTTCCTGACCATAGCATAAAGACGTCATCAATGTATCTGTGCCATGTTTTCATCAAATGTTTGAATGGATTTTGTTCTGCATATACTGAACGACATTCTAAGTCGTCCATAAAAGTATTCACCAGATCGGGGGCGAAGGTCGAGCCCATACTGGTGCCATGTTGTTGTAAATAATAGGTACCATCTACAATAAAGCAGTTGTTAGTCAGTGCCAACTTTATGCACTCAGTGATAAAGTCAGATGGAACAGTTTTATCTTGTCTTTTTTCCAACACAGTGTGCATGATGTTGATGCACTTCATCTGTGGAATACTTGTGTATAGGGCCTCCACATCAAGTGTAACGAAGATATCCTCAGATGTTATCTCAATATCTTCTAAGATGTGGATCATAATCGTAGTGTCTTGAATATATGACCGCATATTAATTACAAACGGCCGTAGGAAAAAGTCAGTGTAAATAGAGAGAGGTTCTAAAATAGAACCAATCGTGGCCACAATTGGCCTCCCTGGTGGACAGATGGGATTTTTATGCATCTTCGGTTAACAATATAGGGCTGGAGTGACAGGGTCATGTTGGATCAAAAAAGCTTTTTCGTCACTGTCAATCCAACCTTGCAATTCCGCATAAGTCATAAGACTTTTAATCTCTTCGAGAATCCTTGCTGTGGGATCTCCTGGAAGAGGTTTGTAAAACACTAGATTATTTAGTTGGTTGTTGATTTCCACATTATAGGATTCAATTCCCCACAAAACCACCCCACCGCCTTTGTCTGCAGGTTTTATTACAAAAAGTTTGTTATCTGCCAGGTCTTTCATTGCTTGTCTTTCTACCTTCGTAAGATTGTCTTTATAGTTGTTCTTAGTTGTTATCAATGTTCTCATATCGCGCAAAACTTTGTTCTCAAAACTAATGATTTCTGGTGATACCACTGATGTTGTAGGAATGAACCGTGAAGGAGGTTTCAAACCAGAGACACTCTTTTCCTTTGCTGGTTGGTCTTCAGAGTCCGTAAAAAAATATTTCAGCCTGATTATGCGAAAAAAGTTTCTCATTTCAACTTCAATTTTAAAAAGTTCAGCTTTGCTGGCTGGTATGAAAGTAAGCCCTTTGTTTAAGACCTGTGTTTCAGCGGCAGTCAAAATATGGGTGCTCAGATTAAATATAGGCATCACCATATCTGTGGCGGTGGTTGCCACTGACGTGTTCGCATTCCGTGATACCCTTGCTGGTGCAGCCTCCCCCGTTGTCCCAGATTCTGAAAAGGACGGCCCCTAGGTGAAGCACCACCTTCATTGTTCTGTGGGCCAGTTGATGCACCTCCATCGCTGCTGTTCGATGAATTTGAAAAAGTCACAAACTTCCTAAAAGGGCATTTGTTTTGACCTCCCCTATTCCCTTGGGCCATATTGCTCTGGGTAAAAAAGCCAGGTACAAGGTATGGGTAGGTAATTTCCTCCTTATAATTTTGAATATCTTTTTTCAATTTCCACAACTTTCTGTCTAGTGTGAATGTTTTGAATTTACTCATATCCTCCTCTATTTTTTCCAATAAGTTCTTAATGTCTGGTATTATCAATTCATCTTGGATTTTTTTGTCCAAAATTGCAAGTTCTTCTTTTTGCTTTTTGGCTTCTTGTTCTGCTGTCAAAATCACCAGGATGACCCAATCCCGGGAGCATTTGTTACCAACACTGCTAAAATCCAGCATAAATTTTGGATTATCCAAAAAGACCCTGGGGATATTCCTAACCTGTAGGCCCTCTGGGATTACTCCCGTCTTGAGGTACTCAACCATTAGCTGACTGTGTGATTCCTTATGGATCAATTTTTTCTTTTTTTGTGTGAGAAGGTCAAGGTCATTTGTATTTGATGGTGTGGTGACTGCCGTTACCGGGGTGGGCTGTCCGATAATCGAAGGCAGATCAAAAAGCTGTTTAAACTATTCGTCTGAAAAAGAGACGATGTTTACATTCTCCATCTTAATGGAGTGTTTGAGATCTATCTATACTCTACCAACCAAAGGGTTGTACATAAACATTAGCTTACACCAAGCTACATGGTCCTCTTTTTAGGGGCCGTGTGGGTGAGGACTGGGTACTATAACAAACAAGAAAATCCCACAAAAACGGCTTCCTCCTTTTCAGGCTATGGGTTTGTCTGTTGCATCTACCAATTACACATACATGCTACCCGTTCAAAATACAGGTAGACACACAAGACCTTTAAAAAAATAACACATATTATAATGTCTATCGCAGTCATAAAAAAGCTATACAGCTCAAGTAATACATATAAAAAAGACCCTAATGGTTCATATAAACAAAATAAATTATTTCTTCACCATTTCATTGAGTATACATCTGAAAACCCATACATTTTGTACAATAGGGCATAATCTGTGGACACACCTTCAATGTGCGTTCTTATTACACTGTTCTCTACTTTTTTAGAGGAGATAAATGTGCCAACACTAAACATGTGTTTCTGGAATCTATGCTTTCTTTAAACAAGAATACAATTAAATCAATTTCCTTTGTATTTCTTAATAGATTCTGTCTTCAGGACACTGTTTCTTTATCACGTAGTCATATTTTAAACGTGCTGTATACCAGGGGCGCTCTTGCGTTCCCACTATCAGATCTAAAAGAAAATGAAAAAAAACAGACATCTATATCAGATATCATGTGTGGTATCATATAATGTGTAGAAGGACAGAGCTACTACATACATATAGCCTGTGAGATAATTTTAAACTACAACCATGATCCCATTAAATCTGGGCCACCACCAACCCCCTAGTGTGAGTTGTGTATTTCCTTTCTCAATTTCATTTTCCTGCACGTGTCAGTATTGCATGCAATTACTTTACATGTCACGGAGATTTGACATCTCAAAAAGGAACATTTAGTATGTCACATACGATTGTCGTTATTATTTAATCACTTCATATTATTGCTTTCAAAAGCGTCAAGATGATACGTACAAGTCTTTCACTTTATTTTCTTAATGGCTTCCTTCAATCACTTGTGCTCTAGAACCGCATATAGCTGGCATGTCATGGTCTACCTGATATTTAATCACAAATAAGAACGGTTTTTGAATAGCTAAGCAAAGTCTCAACCTGTTTAAAACTATATCGGTGCCTCTTTTAAAGCTTACCGCCAAAATGAGAAAAACAAATGACTTCCTCGTTCTATCGATACTACGTCTCCCATGGGGATTTCTGCTCGTAATCTTCAAGACTCTGCAAACCTCTAAACATGGGAAAATACAATAAGAGTCGCTTCTTGCCCTCACTACCAAAAGAATCATGGAGCACACAAATGCTGATGTTACCTTATTATGAGAGTACATTCAATCCTCGTTTGTTCCCTTTACAAGGCTGCTACACCGAGGCCAACGATCATGTATCTCACTCGATCACCTGACTGCAAAAACACGTGAGTTTGTGATCACGCAATGACGTTCTTTTATCTCGTAACCGCGAGGTGTATGAAAAGAAGGACTGATCAAAAAACCCTGCTGATCATGGGCTTTGTAGTTTTTTATTGAGAAGGGCTTGCTGTATTGTGCTAGAAGAATCAGGTTCCTCATAGATGTTAATTATATAATGTAAAAGCGGATATGTTTGTTGCAAATGACTGCATGCAAAATAGATTATAGTAATCTACATAGCCTGAAAGGGAGGAAGCCGTTTTAGTGGGATTTTCTTGTTTGTTATAGTACCCAGTCCTCACCCTCACGGCCCCTAAAAAGAGGTCCATATAGCTCGGTATAAGCTAATGTTTAGCGGTTTGTGCATGATCTTTCAAAGCATTCAAGGTTATAAGGTTAACTACTGTCCCAAGTCCCACTACAAAGCCTGTTTGATTAGGGTCTCGATGTTCACATGATCGAGTCCACAAAGAAAAATCACTCAGGACAAGCCTGGTAAAGATCTTGCCAGGGGTTACCAATAACACAATCGAGCGATAGCTATTAGGGGCCCCACAATCGCCTTTCTAAAAAATTGGCACTATCAAGGAGGTACGCCATAGTCCGGCAACTGTCTAGACAGACGTTTTTGCTGGAAAACATTATTTAGAATGCAGGCCCATATTTTTGGATTTTCCTTAAACATAAATTTAGAGAGACCATCGGGACCTGCCGCACGAGAGGCTGAGGATTTGCATATAAGTTCCTCAATCAGTTCTGTAGAGCACTCTAGCTGCCACCCTGTCACAGACAGTCTTTCGTATGTATATTCTCAGAAGCTTCCATCGGCGTATAAATGGTCAAAATGGGCCATCCATTGTGCTTCTGACACCCCATTCAGTTGACTACTTGCTTGTGTGTGAATTGATGCATTACCAAGCAAGGCCCATACCTGCGCCGAAATTCAATTCTTGGTCGCATTCATAAAAACCTCACTGTCTAATTGAAATAATTGTGATTTCCTTGCACGTGTCCAATTCCTATATTTGCACTTCAAGGCTCTACGGGCTGGTTGATGTTGTGTTTGAGGTAGTTTCAATGTCCCTCTCAATTCTTTCCTGTAAGCTATTTTTGTTTGATGTGACAACAAATCAAACCCATGAGTATGAACGGACCGGTGCATGCATTTGTCAATGTAGATGCTTTTGAAAAATGACACCTCTACATAGGATCCATGACTAACTTCCCTATGATGATCATAATAACCTTATTAAGAGCCACTAATGAGTTATCGGACCACCTGAAGCGGATCTTGGCATTGTTAATGGTCAATGTTTGCTTGTGCCATTGTGATTTATTCTCCTCAGGCATCTGAACCCAGAGCCAATTTAAGGAAAGGATATGGTGATCTCTAGCTATCTGTAAGATGATTTCCAATGTTGTGGCTTTTTGGAAGAGGGAGATGGACATGCAGATGTAATCTATTGTAGATTTAGATGTTCCCCTTTGCCATTTGTGTGATGGGAAGGAATGTCCCCCCTTAATGCACCATTTGCCATATGTAGGTTGCAATCTTCAACAAATTGAATCCAGCTCTCCTTGTCTTGTGATTGAGAAGATCTACACACCTCAAGGGAATCCAAATTGATGTCTCCTGCTAAAACTATACCCAGAAAATTAGGTGCTTGTAAAGCTAATTCCACAGAGGTAGATAAACCTCTATAAAACATATCATCTGAGATGCCAATCGGGTTGCGATACACGTGGATCACGGCTATAAAGTCACTAGAGTTTGAGACTTTAACTATTTGTATGAAGTTATTAGGGGTGGCCCACTTAGTTAACCTCAAGCCTTGACTAATTTTAACTGCCACCATAAGACCCGATGTCGGTCGTCCTCTTTGGGCAGCTAGAGCTGGTAACAACAATACCTTGTGATCATCCCACACTGGAGCCACTGACATCCAGGTCTCTTGAAGAATTACAATATCAAATTTATTTATAGGATTATTTGGGCCCCATTGCAAGTGAGAATGACCTCTTGTATTCCAACTAGCCAAATAGATGTTCTTCGATGCAATTTCTGTTAATGGTTATGCCTTCAAAAGCTGGCCTGTCTCACGGTTCTGTGCCACTGATGTCTTACAATATGGACAGAGACAGATCTTGGAAGGTAACGCCTTCTGTTGTGTGATGTCTTTACTCACAGATAGAGTCTTATTATCTTGGATCAAGCGTTCTGGATCTTGTGCGATCAAGAATCCCATTTTGAATAGCTCCATTTTGGCTTTCCAAATTTATGACTAAGCCCGATTTAACCAAAGCCACACAATGGAAAGAGTCTGCTCAGAGACAAACTCAACCTGGTCAATGTCACCAGAGGAAATGTCCTCCAAGCTCAGTACCTCTCCAAATATGTTCAGTATGCTCGAACGGCATAGATCATACTTCTCATAGGGGGCATCACGACATTTCACAATAAGGGAGTGACAATTCTTGAAAAAGTTTTTTTGTTTATGCTGCTCGTGATGGTTTAGATTGACTATGGGTTTAGTATGCGTGTTTTTGTTGAGGGGGAATTCTGAGCCATATACCCATTGAGCACAGGAAATTTTAAGCATGCTTTCACCCTTGTCAACTGGTTTACAAATTGGAGACCCACTTGCAATATCATTGTGGGTACGTTGAATGGTACTAACGTCAGTCAAATTCTTCTCACTTACAACATACTGGGAGGGATTAGGCAGCATTGGTTCAGTTAGACGCTGTACTAGATATGCATCAACTGCCACTTTAATTGCTAAGATGCGTTCTCGCAGCACTCTGTCTTCGGCAGAGTCTTTGGATTTAACTAGCATTGCCGACCTAACACCTCCTGCAGTGGTCAAAGAGTCACTAGAATCAACTTGTGTCTGGTGATTAGGCAGTTGTTCAGATGTGGAGCCAATTAGGTCTATCAGTTCTGTCAGTGGAGCATAATTACTAGGATGAGCACAAGATGGGTGAGTATTAATGGATGCAGTTAAATTAGCTGGTATGAAAACTGGAGCAGTACATTTAAGTGCAGATGCTACTACTTCAGTTGACGGTGTTGGCAGCATGCGCTTGGCTGGAACACTAGGTTGTTGAGTTGTAACCTTGTATGATGCTATTGTAGTCAATTTGCGAGGCACAGCTTTAGATTTAACAAAAGAGCGTATTGCATGCAATTTCTGGCTCGGAATGGTTAGAGATGGACCACGCGAGTCAACACATAAAGTGGGTCGTAGTTTCTCAGACTCCCCCTATATGCTAATCCAGGAGTCATTAAGTGTTACCAATCCGGCGTTAGGCTGGTCAATAGCACAAATTATTTTTTTTAATTAGAGGTAATGCATGAGCAATTGCATTTGAATTAGGCTGATTAGTGTCCATTCCCCGCCAATCAGGCAGACCCTCAGATACTTGCAAATAACCAACTTGCCCTTCAAGTGACTTCAACAGAGGAACTGATGAAATCCAATCTAGTATATGTTGGATTTGATTGTTTTGAAAAGACATTTTCGAATCCATTGCTTCAAACAGTTTACATAGTCTAGCAATGGTAGTATTAACCTCAGCCAGTGTGATTTCGATTAGGGCCAAATTTTCTGAGGGATTGTCTGAGTGAGCAAGAGGCAGTCTGCATCTAGGCATTGGTTGCAAGAAGGTGTCTGCAGTGGTATGCAAGGACTGAATAGTTGAATCCATGGAGCCCGGCACATCATAGTTTGTTGTAATCGGACTAGGTGTGCACGAGCTGGCATGGCTTGAAATGTCGGCTAGCGCAGACAAAGACACGCTGCCCTCATGTACTGGAGACATAGGATCATCATTATTTGCTTGTTTGTTTGTTTTAGGAGGAGATGGTGCTATAGCCAAGATGGTGAGATCAACGACAATTGGCAGGACGGGCTCCACGCACCGCCAGGAGCATCGTCCGCCATACACTCCTTTCTTTTGGCACAGAAGGTGCGGATGTCCCCATTAGAAAGGGGAGTGCGAAGAACTGGAGTTAGAATGATGTTTTTCCTTGCCACTCGCGTGGCAGAGTTTGGTTTACTACTAGTGTTTCTAGTCGGCTGAAGCAGTAAGCCTGAAACATCAGGTATATTTGATTTTAAAGTGTAGTGCATATAATCCCACTTAGCCGCTAGTGGTGATGCCTCTTCAAAATAAAAGTTCAACCAATGCAAAATCCAAAGCTGTGTGCGAAGCTAATGAGTACAACTATCTCACTTTGCAAGTGATAAGGAGAATCTATCTGCTTACAATCCTCAGTTTAAGGTGTGCTGGAATCAAAGGAAATTCTCCCGCAGTCTCCCGGCACTACTAGGAATACTAGCAAATGTTCTCTTCACCCACTTAGAGGCCACCAAAATGTACAATACTCCTCATTCTCAAATATTAGCAATGCCAGTAAAGCCAATAGTAGACACCTGAGGCAGATAAATGGTCGCAGCTGATATGCATAGCTGTTTCAGCACCAGAGCCCTAGAGTCAATCCGCACTGGGGTCCCAAAAGCACACGAGCACACATACACACGGACACACAGAGTTGAAGTTGAAGTGACTAGGCAACCCCAGGCACAAGCACCACCCAATACCAACCGGGCAAGGCAGCACCAAGGCAACGCCAAGAGGATTTACCCCGATTGCCCCAACCTCACCAAGTGTCTCCTGCGAGCCTCAGTGGGCGCTGCCGCCTCCGCATAGCACCAAGCACCAAACACCTTTCACTGAGCACACTTACTCGTGGCTTCTCCCAGCAGCTCAACCAATGGCTCCGGATGGCTTCCCACAGCACTGCTTGGTGCGGCTTTTCTTTCCCCAACCTCCCCATCCTCTGACTATTGAGCACTACGGCCGCACAGCTGCACAGCCACATAGAGTCAAGCCGCACCTCTAAGCAGCGTAACACAGCATAATACGCACAGGAAATGAGTCACTAGAACTGAGGCTGCTTCCGACTGTGATATAAGTAATTATAAAGTAATTCAGTGCATAGATGATTTGCTAGTTTGTAGCACTTCAGAGGACTAGTGTTGAGGAGATTCAATAACGCTCCTCACCCTGTTTGCAGAGAAGGGTGTGAGGCAGGAATGGTATCACAAGTACAGACACAGACACAAAGGAACAAGTTTCAACACCTTTAGTAAGTTTGAAAGGGCTTTGAGACTTCTTAACTGGCCCTAATTCTATAATGAGAGTAGTCTCGACTATCAAAGTAAAATAAAGTAGTCTCAGGCAGTCAGTCAAAGAAAGTAAAAAGTCTGTGTCAGAAGCCTATACTTGCTCTTGCACTTCACTATAACAAAGTGTGGGTAAATGCATGACAAATAAAGGTTCTATATGAATTTACCTTTTGTTAAAGGTCTCAAGAGAATAAGACCGATTTACTTTGACCAATTTTCTTTTTATTGGAAAAACGTCATTGTAAAGGTATTTTTCTCCCGACACCTTTAAAATGCATTTTCCCCACTTTTTAAAAATATTCAGGGGGTTGCAACCCATGAGCCCCCCATTGTTCTCCTCCCCCTAACACCTCACTGTCTCCTGCAGGATTTCGGCCCCAGCCTCATACCCCCAGGATTTCAGTCCTAGCCCCCACCCCCTAAACCAAAACACATACACACACACCAACACACATGCACCCACACACTTACCCGTTCTCCTGGACCTGCGCTTCTGGGTCCTGCAGAGCCTCTCAGCAGCTGCACGCACTCATGGGCGACAGGGGTGTGACAGCTCGCTTTAGTGCGGTCATGGAGCGGTCTTTCAAAAGCGACCTTTCATTAAAAAGATATTTAGAAAAAGATCTTTTGACTGGGAACGAAAATAAAAATGTATCAAAAGAATATCAGAATTGCAATGAAAGTGGCTCACCACTCCCTTACCCAAGTTCAGTTTATTGGGGTTCTTGCAAAGTTCCTTCAAAGTGGGTAGTATGCACAGTTCAAAGATTTCCCACAAATCTGCTAGGCTTCCCCTCACCTATTTCAATGTCAGTTCAACGTGCATCACTGTTCTCTTCAATGGATTCTTTTGTGCTTCCCTCACCCAGATTTATATTTCTTCAACACACAGTTATTCACAAAGTTCCTTCTTAATTACAGAGCTTGGAGAGAACTCCCTTCCCCAACATTTGCACTTCTTTTCCACAAGTTCAGTTGTCAGAGACCTTTGCAACTGCACAGTATTCTCACCCATATGCGTGATCACTCTGACAAAAGGGTTGACTTCTTAATGTCCGTGCCTCTTGCACTTGGTTTCACAGAATGGGGTCTCGGCCACTCTGTTCCTGGTTTCGCAAAATTCTCAGTTCACTTTCACATTAGCCTTTTCAGGATCTCTGCACACTCACCTGCCTTCATGCCCTTGCCTTCAATGGCTTTCCACACAATTCAACCTTCATTATTCCATGTTCTGTTACCTTTCAAGAAGCGTTCAACAATGTACCTTCTCGAATGGCTTTCAATTCAAATGGGCCTCAAAAGTCTGCCGGTCTGGAAACAAGGATGCCGGTAAACTCACTGGCACCCTTGTTACCGGACCAGAAAACTTCAAGTCTGTCTGCCGCAGCCGCTCTGCCCAACAGGTCTGACCCTGCCGAGCTCAGCAGCCACAGAAGGCAGACTTTTCACAGGAGCACCGGTACCATTGGACTCTATGGAAATGGGGATTCATTAAATTACTGGCACCCGACTTCCCAGCCGCCGGACTTGGAAAAGCCCCGGTGGCACCAGGAAATCAGGCGCCGGTATTGTTTTACCAGATGAACCCGTAATGAGGCCCAATGTCTTTATCCTTCAATGCGTAACCTCGCGTGCAACAGTGTAGCTTCGTAGAACAGCGCGCATAAAAAAACTGGCTCTCCTTTTATTTGAACCCACCGTCTGTGATTGCTTTCGCGCATCCTTTGGTTTTCAACTCGTCAGGGTCTTGGCCACCTGCCCTCAGACACCACTGGCTGAATTTGCAGCCTCGGGGTGGACACAAACAATCTTCTGGCATATGGAGGGAAGGTTTCAGCAGCTATCTAAGCTCCTTTCTCTTAACTTCACTGACTCCTTGGAGACATGGCTCCCTTGCCACGCGTTCTTCTTCACCTTGCAGCCTGTCAGTGGCTCTGTATCCCGTTCTACATGCCCTAGTTCTCGGCAGCTACCCCACCATCTCGCCACCCAGCTTGTTTTCCTTCTTGTCCCTGGCCTCACTCTCTGTGTCTTTCTCTGCTCCACCTTTTATAGCTTGGATAGTTGTCCATGAGTTTTAAGTGTGTCTTATTGTGACTGAGTGCCTGACCCTGCCTGGCCTTATTAGCGGGACAAGGCCATTGCATATTACTAGTGATAATCTTTCTAGTCTCAGTCATCCTCTTCCTCGTCTCAGTAGTGAGGCTGGCTAGGAAATGAGGGGATTTATGGGAGTTGTAGCATCCCATAAGGTTAGAGGGAATATGGGATATAATACTGTCAGGAAATGGGGGACACCATGTGTCACCTTCCGGTGTCTCCTTCCCCCTCCACGAGGACCCCCTACCCAGGTGATCCTCCCTCACTTGCCCACCCCCAGGGTCGGGATCCAATATCAATGGCCCTTCCCTAGTCCCCTGAATAAAGGATCCCTGGGGACTGAGTTGTGAAACACCTTCAGGTTTTTCACAATGGGTACCAAGTGGACAAGGAAAATTGCAGTACTGCCAGACAGAGATAGTATATTTGGGGCAAGTACTATTTCCTGCAGTAAGGAAGGTAATGTGAGAGAGAGCCACAGCAGTTCAGAATACGCTTCAGCCAGTGAAACAAATGCAGGTTTTTTTGCGGCTATGTATATATATATTGTAGATCATAAACCTTTGACTACTCTAGTTATATGAGGTATTTACTGCAGGGGCTTAAGGAAGTGCGGAAGGTGAAAGGTCCTTAAGAGTGGTCAGAAGAAATGGCAACTTACTTTTGGGAATTCAAGGTGGCTATCAGCAATGATCCGGTCTTGGCAACCCTGAATTACAAGAAACTATTCTATTTGTTTTCTCATTCAAATTGGCAGGTGATGACAGCGGTCCTGACCCAGCAAACATTGCTAGGCCACAAACGTTTAGCATACTACAGCGGACTCCAAACCCAGTAATACAGGACAGTTCTGTTGCAAGCAAGCTTTACTGGCAGCGGTTTTGCGATTCAAAACATCTTCAACTATTACTATGGGTTGCCCGGTGACACTGTGTGTACAGCATGCGGTCTTCATGATTGTAGAAAAATCCAAGTCAACTTTGATAACCCAAAGAGTTTTGGGGTACAAGGTAATTCTGTCAAATGCATCAATACATTATCTGCAGTGTCACCTATTCAATCCTGCGTCATTTGTAGCTGAGCCAGTGTAGCCTGATAATATTGTTCATGATTGTAACATTTATGAGGGGGAAGAGAGGATAAATGTCAAAGAGGATGTCTTGGAGAGAGGTATGTCCATGGTGGGGAATTTGCAAGGTGTTAAAATCCCAAAATGAAATACTTTTTGAATGCCTTGTTCCCAGAAATTGCTTCACTTTTAGGAATCAAGCACAGGTTGTGCTTGGTATACCACCCACAGGCCAAAGGAATTGTGGAGAGACTAAATGGGGTCCTTAAGGCCCGGTTAGCAAAAGTGTGCAATGATTTGAAAAAGTTGTGGTCCTACTGTTACCCCTTAGCACTATTTGGCAAATCAGCCAGGAAAACACCAACACTTGTGCCCCCAACAGATTGTGATGGGGTTGTAGGCTACACACACCTCTTTCACCTGCATGCACTGCATCAGATGCGCGCAGTACTGCAGAGGTCCTAGGAGAGGCGATTAGGGAGTAACTTTTGGCTTTAACCAAAGGTGTCAAGATTATATATTCGCAGGTTGTGTCTTCTCATCAACAGATTTCCAGAGAAAACGATACGGAAACCGACGATCAATGCAAGCTACAGCTACTCCCAGGAGAATGGATCTTCATTCAGACCTTTGTGCACCGTTGGAGTGAGCAGCGTTTCCATGGGCCGCACTGTGATATTTACACAATTGCTGTGAAGGTGGAGGGCAACAGGAATTGGATCCATATTAGTGATAGCCAAAGGGATACTGGTACCTCTCCACTGGCACAGGAGCAGGCACGAACGTAAGCCTGCCCTAAGGATCCTCCATTCATTCCAGTGAGAAAAAGGGGGGGTGCAAACGGAAATATGGGACTTGAATTTCTCAGTTTAGAAAAAGAAGACATTCACATTTATAAATTATGTTAAAATTTGTGTTTATGTGGATTGTGTAGTTCACTTGTCATGTCTGAAGATGAAAATGTAAATGTAGAAGCTTTAATTATATCTAGGTTTATAAAATATGAGGATGTATTGACAAGACATTGATGTTGATTTTTTTGGATAATGGAGATGATAAAATAGATCCCACAATAGATGTATATGGCTCCTAGGGTGTTTAACCCAAACAGAATAGAGGTAGCAGACGCACTATGCCTAGTGCGCCTAGCATTGCGCAGTGTGCGGGGCAGTTTAAAGTTCTATCAGCATCTGTTTTGCTGAGTGAAGAAGAGTGTTCAGTTGCAGATCGCACAGAGCAGAAAAACGTTCAGTGCACACAAAGAGCCCAATTGAGTTAAAAAAGGGCTATTTTTTCTAAAAAATAAAAATAAATAAATAAATAAATAAATAAAATAGATGGGAGCAAGGGGTGAAGAGTTGCAGAGGTGGAGGAATGAAAGGATTCTCACAAGAAAGCATGGCACAAATAAACAAATAATTTGGTAATGTGTGGAAAAGTTATTTGCAATGGCTCAAAGAGCCAGAAAGGACTTAAGATACAGACACCCATTTTTCTCTGTGTTTTAAGGGTGATGGCAGGGTGCTCGTTGGCACAAATAGGAAGTGCAGCAACACACTTCACATCGCTGATTGGGCTGGAGGTATGGCTGCCCTTCTGGACAATTTTTGGGCTTGTGGATCCTACGCCTAGAGGCAGTTGCCTCCAGCCTGGCGAGGTGTGTGACTACACTCCACGTTCCAGTCATGGTTATCCCTGAGGAGCACCTGGTCCAGGCGCGCCCAAAGGTACATCTGTGCCCTCTTTGTCCCCTGTGCCCCTTGAAGCTACTTCATCATTGCATATGGACAGAAAATGACTTTGTTCAACGACTGGAAGCAGGAACTATCACAACAAACCAAACCCTCAAACTACTTTTTCAGCGACCTCATCAAAAGCCTTAATGGACATTCCTGACCAGTACCGGCTGTTTAGTCATACAGAAACATGTTTTGCTCTCTTCTGGCACCTGGAGTCCAAAGTGAGGCAAATACCAAGTGGCTCCAGGTGACCAGATATGAACTACTACTGTTTATGCCTCAAGTCAGCATTTAGTACCATTAAGGAAGAGCTTCGGGCCTTGCAGCTCATGACTTTGCAAAACCATTACAACCTCGACCTCCTGAAAGCAATGAAGAGGGGGTATATGTAAAAAGATTGGGAGTACTTGTTGCACATTTGTGCCTCCAAATGACTCTCAGAATAGTACCCTGTCACATACTATCGCTGCCTTGCATAAACTCAGAGTGATCATGGAAAATGAGGCAGGAATTACGAATAATTCATGTTTTAGATTCATTGTTCTTTTAGGTGCCGTCCTAGATGAGCCTCACCATAAAGATCATCCTACATATTTTTATGTTTTTCCTTATTCTTTTTTGCTCGTCAAATGCTCTTACAATGTTGTTCTACCCAAGTACTGAAAGCAGCTGCTATGATGGATGTGACCCTGTCCAAGGCTAGGATCACTACCATTTAATCTCATATGGGTACTCAGACTGAAGCGGTTTTGTGTCCTCCACCAAGTTGTGATGATTGTGTGGAGCAGTGGGTAGATTGCGTAAGTGGTGATTGGATGAGTTGTTCAGCGGAGGAGTATGCCCATATTGGGACTGGTATGAAAGGTGATTGTAGGGTTATTGCCCAAGTTTTAAGAATAATGAGTCAAAGAAGACAATTTGGCTCATATCAAGTGACTTTGGAGGGTGCAGAGATAACAGTCAGGGTGCTACACATGCTCCTTGATAAAAATGCACATGCTGTCCCACAATGTAGGGCCTTTTTACGAGGGACAAGAACAGACACTAGCCTCTGATAAGATAAGTTAAGTGACTTGACTAAATAATGCACGTTAGGAACACATACAAACACTTGCCGTTTGGGTTCAGCTAAATACAATGAGCAGGAAGCTGTAGCTTCCCCCTCTCAGCAAAGAAACCTAACCACAAGTGGCAGCTTCCTGTCTTAAACTGGCTCATAGCAAATTCAAGAGATGCATTCGCACCATTCATATCTGATAAGAAGCCAAGGACAGGGAGCATGATACCAAAATACACACACATAGTTAAAGGGTGTAGAGACAAGTGATGTGCTTTACCTCTTCAGAAGCACATGTAATATAAAGGAGTTGAAGGGGTGTGGACGCAAGTGGCTCGCTTTGCCTGGTCAATAAACAGAAGCCCAATTACTATGGTAGAAAATCTAGGGCAGACAGACAATGGGCCTCATTACAAGTCACCCGGTATGGAAATAACGGTGGCGGTAAACCCACCGCCACCGCTGTTTCCATACCGGGTGATCTCGAGTCCTGCAGGCGGAGGTGTAATTCCCGCCAGATCTGACCTGGCGGGTTTAACACCACCCGCCTGCAGGCGGGCGTTGAAACACCGGCACCATCACGAGATGGTGCCGATGTTTCCATGGTCCCCATTCCCATTGAGTCCTATGATTGAGTCCTATGGGACTCGATGGGAATGGGGATTTACCGAATTCCGCCTCCGGAATTCCCGGGTCACTGAGGTTGCTTGTCAATGCCCCGGTAATTCCAGGAATCACGAAGGCGGAAGGGTAATACGAGTCCGACGGTAACTGAGCCGGAAAAACCGGCAGGTTACCGCCGGACTCGTAATGAGGCCCAATGCCTGTCTCTTGAATTTGCACATAGGTATGTTGTATGGTCAAAGCAAAGCAAATGAACAAATCTTAAGTACTAAGCTTTAAACTTCTAGGGGGCGGAAATGACGCACACATGCTAGATGGACCGAGTCCCATCTTCAGATAAACAGCACAGGCTGACGAGGGAGGGGAGTGAGGTTCACACAGCAATCCAGCAGAGCTCAAGTCTTGGGGGCTGGGGAGATTGAGCATTCCAGGTCCCAAGGCAGAGGAAGACGCAGGTCCAACTAACAGAAAGCTGTGGTCAACTCGTATGCTGCACAGTGTAGACTAAAGTGCGAGTTTAAATGTGAAATATTGCTGTGTGCATCTTGAGACTACATGCATTTAGTATGTTACACTATAACATACCATAGCATAGATCAGGATACTATAAATCCCATGTCACTGAAAGCTGCTGAACTAAAATGATTACTTGTTCTTTTCTCTATCAATGTAAACTATGCTCCTAGCGTACACAACATCTCTTCATATGTATCGTAATGTGCTATGCTATAGTTGCCTTTTTTATAGCTTGCACAATGTAAATTAGAGCTTGTATGATAAAGCTGTAATATAAAAAATATATTAACCTGCTATCCTCAGTGTCAGTTTCATATTTCGATGCAATGCTTCAGAATGATGTCCCTCTGAGTGCAAAAGAACTTCACACACATTTCCTGGCTACGTCATGTTAATTTATGTTAATGGGGACAAACACTCAGGAAGGTTGTCCAGGTTCTAGGTCAACTCCTGGGGTACCCATCATCATAAAATAGGACTTCTGATTCCATGCCCACTGCTCACAGCCTCGAGTGAGGTGATGTGTGTAGGGCAGAAATCACGTTTGATCACATGCAATTAGGTCACAAGAAGATTATTATGATTTGTTAAATTATTAACTAAATGGGGGCATGTTGGTGTGGTCACGAAAGGTCCCCATGATGAAAAGGGGTTTGTGTTGCATGTGCCATTTTAGTGCCAGGGGTGCGGTGACGAGGGTTGCAATTTCACTGTTTCATATGTTTCCAGTGTAGTTAATTGTGAATGGGATTTGGTACATTAGTGTAGAGGAGCAGCTGAAGGATTTGCTACTAGTTTCCACTCCCTCACCACTGTTGTATTGGAATAGCAGGAGAAGAGCTATATGTGGGACCCCATGTATTGTCCCTGTACCACATTGAGGGCACGAGAGAAGCAATGCACTCAGACAACCATATAGAATGTACTAGTGCACTGAGCAGGCTATCACGTGGACAGATGTCAGCATGTACCAATAGACATTGGGCCTCATTACGACCCAGGCGGTAAGTTACCGCCTGAGTTGTACCTAAACTATGTTTACGCCATGGTGGTTGGCAGATTTACCGCCCCATTCCAAGGTGAGTGGGGCGGTAAATCCCCATTTCCCATTCCCATTTTTGCCCCATAGGGCATAATGGGAGTGGGGAAGGAGATAATTACGCCACCGTAAATGATGGTGCCGTAATTATCTCCAAGGTCCCTTAGCGCCATGGATTTTAACGCCTGCAAAAAGCAGGCGTTAAACTCACCATGGCGCTAAGGGACCTTGTAATCAGGCGTTAAGGGTCGGCGCCGTTTACGGCACCGTAAACCTCTTAACGCCTGGGTTGGAATGATGCCCATTATGAAAAGTGAAATCTGACACGGCAGATTAATGTCATAAAGAAGATATATGAAGCTATATGGAAACGATATGAAAAACCTAAGAAGTGATAGTATCGGAAGTACCTCTTTGCCTCTCACGCTGTCCGGGACGTTCTGGAAGGCTGTTTCCACATTGCTCCATTCAACGAGCTTACTTAGCCGTCATACGGCCTTATTTCCAGTGGCCCCACCCTCTTTTACATGGAACAGGTTAAAAGCAGCAGATCGCGCGCACCAGGCGAAGTACCGGAAGTACCTCTTTGCCTCTCACGCTGTCCGGGACATTCTGGAAGGCTGTTTCCACATTGCTCCATTCAACGAGCTTACTTAGCCGTTATAAGGCCTTATTTCCAGTGGCCCCGCCCCCTTTTGCAAGGAAGTGGTTAAAAGCAGCAGATTGCGCGCACCAGCGTGCGCGCACCAGGCGAAGTACCGGAAATACCTCTTTGCCTCTCACGCTGTCCGGGACGTTCTGGAAGGCTGTTTCCACATTGCTCCATTCAACAGTATACACCGCGGTCACAAGCTGGGGATATATGTGTGGACTTTCAAATAACTATAAGTGATTATAGCATCTTTCTTTTTATTATTTTTAGAGCTTACTTAGCCGTTATACGGCCTTATTTCCAGTGGCCCCACCCCCTTTTGCAAGGAAGTGGTTAAAAGCAGCAGATCGCGCGCACCAGCGCGCGCGCACCAGGCGAAGTACCGGAAGTACCTCTTTGCCTCTTCGCCTTGGTGCTGCGGCGAGGAGGCACTTCGGGTATGTTGCGTGATTGCAGCGTGGAATGCAATTACGCTTGTCCAAGCGAAACACTCTGCAGCCTAGTGTAACCTCCCCCCCTTCACTGAGAGCGTTAGCCATGTCCCCATCAAGGGCCGCTCGCGAACCATTTCTCATCTTGCCTCCACGCCAGTGTCAGGTACCAACAAGAAAACTTTGTGTGGATCAGAAAAAGTATTAAAGGATGCGGATATCCGTGCCTTTTACAAAGACATTACGGCTAAGGCTCATGCCAATAGCAAACCTCCGGCACCGACGCAAGTTTCAAAGCCATTGGTGACGAAAAGCAACACCCCAGCTGCTCTTACAGCAGCCTCAAAAACTAATATGGACACAAAGTGTGTATTGCAGAATCAGGCTGGGAGGTGTAAGTCACCAGTTTCTTCTATCTCTGTGGTGAATGATACGTGTGAATTGAATGTATTTAATGTTCCCAACGTTGCCAAAATGCCTTCGCATACCTCGTCTGTTACCGATGTTAAAAGTGCTACCTCCGATTGCAAATGCGAACTGTGCAAATAATTTAGAGGTGATAAGCACGCTAGATGCACAGGTCATTGACCTTGAAGACGAGGGCTCTGGGTTTTCTGGGCAAACGCTGCCTGACAATGTGTCCGCCTCTCCCGTAATGTTTGTACCGCCAGAACCCAATTGCACAATTTCACCAGTGAGTGTTTCCTTTATGCGCCCTACCCCAAGAAGACCTATCTCTCCCATAAGTAAAAGGAGTTTGGCGCATTTAGGCATGCAGGGGTAGAGAATGTTGGAAGCCACCCTGCAGGCTATGAATTCTGCCATTCAAAACCTAGGGAAACTATTTGTGGCATTAGACACTAGATTAGAGAAACAGGCGGCTGTGTTGGATCAAATGTCTAATTGGCAAAATACCTTTGGGATCGAGATAAGGGCGGAATTACATCAACTAAGTTTCCCTAAACATAGTGATCCGGTCATGTTCTCAGTACCTGTCCAGACTTCTGCATTAGTAGAGAAACTTAATTTGGCTATTCCCTTGATCGAGGGGATTATTTTCGACATGATGCCAAATGAGAGTTTGATGCTTAATTGTGTCTCAGAGGGTGCCCCTGAAGATGTTCTGGGGGTTCTCGTAAACTCATCACCAACGACAATAAAAAAAAAAGTGTATACCATCTTCACCCCCGCTAATGGCAAGATAAATAAAAATAAAAATATACAGAATGGTAAGTTAACAAAAAATCAAAGTGCCCCTAAAGTGGCAACAAATTCAAGCTCTAAACAATTCTTTAAGGCTCTCACGCTTCCCAAAAGAAAAAAAAACCTCATTGCGGCATCTGAAGCCATAAGGAAAAAATATAAACAACGGATACAGGGAAAACCTACACAATCTAGCATTGTACCCTCGCCGGCAGATTATGCTCCTCTGAATGCACTACTGAAAGAAGTAGACTTGCACAGTGCTGCAATCCTGCAAAAAGCGAAAAAGAGAGTGTCACTAACTTCTGCTGATAATATTAAAGCTAGTATAGCGGAGTTCAGAAACCTAGACGCCCTTCAGGCACATAGACAGGAAATCAGAACAGCAGTGGATGCATATATGTCTGATCAAGCCCTGTTAATTCCATCGGGGAGGGATTTGAAATGTCTTCCTCCTAATAGTCTAGTGGAGCAGGATGGAAGAGTGGTCTCAGATAAAAGTAGTGTCCAAATCCTGGAATATCCCCAATCCAGAGGAAATGACACACACATGAGTGAGTCTACTCTAAAATGCCGGCTACATATACTCCTAGCTTGGCTGGAGTTCCTCCTGACTTCAGGAAAAGTCAGTCTCAGAAATCATCCCCACAATCCCCAGGGAACGGATTTAACAGCGGAAATGATGGGTTTAATTGAGACTGCCCTAAAACAAATTCAGGCAAAAACAAAAAGTGAATCCCCAAGAGCTCCGCGCAGTCAAACTCATACTGCTCTAGGCCCGTTGACAAATCCTCCAGTGAAAAAAAGATTGGCACCATATTCACTAATTTTGACATGCAGAAAACCACCCTGTAAGCAATATGACCTTAGAAGATCTATTATGGCCATATTTTCTGATGTTGTACAGTTGGAGGACATCAGCAAAAACTACACCTTCACACATCTTCGACCTCGTTGTGAAGGCAAAGAAAGCTGAAAAACGTGCTCAGTTGAGATTGGCTATTAAGTATCCTCCGGCCATCAGAGTTCTACTGGTTGAGAAAATAAAGTTAAAATATACAAATTGGGCAAAAAGATACCGCGCAAATTTGTATCAGCAAGATGGTGCAGGCATGTTGAACATATTAGCAACCAAGAACACTTCTAAAATTTGGGCTCTCATTAATTTTGCGACGGGCTCTTCACAACTTGCGGCACAATAAAATGCAGTGTCTGAACAATCTTGGACACAGCATTTTTCTGATCTTTATTCAGTTCCAGAAGGTGCTGTACCTTTTGACCCCTGTGATTTGTACAGTCATTTTAATCTTGACTTCGATTATGAGGATATTGTCCATCTCATTAAAACATCATCCAACTCCAAAGCAGCTGGCCCTGATGTTTTATCAAATTACACCTTAAAGTTGCACCCGGAACTGTGGGCATCGATACTGTATCACATCTTCACAGCAGTCAATGTAGCCCAGGCTATTCCTGGAACATGAACCCATTCCATCACCATTCCGATATTCAAGAAGGGGGATCGGCGGGCACCTAGTAGCTATCGTCCGATCTCCCTTCTTGATGTACCAGGTAAAATCTTTGGTAGACTGCTATTGAAAACATTTAATGCCTGGTCTATACTGGCACAGGTAAGAGACAGCTTCCAATCTGGCTTTGTCTCTGGTTTGGGAACAATACCAAACATAATGTGCTTAAATATAATCAAAATGCAATATGCCGCCAGGGGCCAGCCACTCTACCTGGCGTTCATAGATTTTCGGGCTGCATTCGACTCCATTGATCGGGCACTGCTTTACAACAAACTCAAGAGATATAATTGCCCAAACTCACTAGTAAATATCTTGATGCTACTGCATTCAAACACCACGATGCAGGTACGCCTAACGCATGAAGGCTTATTATCTGCCCCTATCGATATCATGAGAGGCCTAAAGCAAGGATGCCCGTTGGCCTCAAGCTTATTCAACTTCTTCATCTATGACATGGGAGAAATCTTTAGTACCATCTGCTGTGATTCTCCGAAATTGGGTACTAACAAAGTCAGCTATCTCTTATATGCTGATGACCTAGTACTACTGTCGCAAACACCTTATGGCCTTCAGCAGATGCTAAATCAGTACACGATAACTAATCATTTGCAAATAAAAGCAACAAAATCCCAAGTAGTGGTATGCCACAACATTGGTAAATGAAAGAATACGAAATATGCCTGGACAATTCAGGGCAAGGAACTTCTGGTTGTTGAACACTATAAATACCTGGGTGTAACTCTTAGCAATTCTGTCATACCTAAAATTGAAATTTGGGAAACACGTAACAAACTCCAGTCCTTGACCTCCCAGACAAGGATCCTTGTTGCAAAATACGGTAAATTCTCATTCAAACATGCAGTATCTTTTTACCAAAGGAAGGTTTGTACCAATACTACTATATGGAGTTGAAGCAGGAAATCCACAGAATCGTTTGTATTGGGATAGAGTACAGGGCAAATACTGGCGGCAAGTCATACTCTTTGAGTTGGGGGTATTGTCATTGTATTCTCAGATATTGTGGAAAATGTCTGCCTTCCTGAGGAAATGTCTGTTAAGTCTTAATGAATCGAATATATTGGGCAATATTTGCTTGTCAGCTCCACTGGTTTTTTTAACAAGTGGTGCACATTTCTGTACAATGAAATGGCTCAGGCTGAAGTAACCATCGAGACTTTGCTTTCTAATCCAGACTTAGCGGAAAAAAAAAAATCTTTGAATGCGACTGGATTAGGAATCTTGCAGCTTGCCATACCTACAAAGACTTTGATAGTGCAATATTTGGCTTGAAGAAGTACAAAGTCATGGCGGAATATTTAAATAAATGCCTGTCACCTCATTTACGGCGACAATATATGAGAGTTAGATTTAACCTGTGGCACACCCGCGATGTGTTACAGAGGAGAAATCCAATTCCCCCAGATGAGAATTTCTGTCGATACTGCCTCAATTTACAACAGACAGAAACTCTTCAACATCTGGTTGTCGCTTGCCCTGGCTTACAGTCTATGCGCACAAAACTATTTCAAAACGTACTTATGTTATTCTCTGAGCCTGATGAGGGAACACGCTGGAAACTCCTCTTTACAAGTCCTAGATTGGCCGTGAAGGTAGCAATTGTACACTTTGTGGAGGCAACTGTGCCAGAACTTTCATGTACATAAATGTCAAAATTACCTAAGAAAAGTAATGAAGTGAAAAGTATTTTAAAAATGTGGAAACTATTGTACATTGATACTATGCAAAATGTTATATTTTATTTGCTTGTGAAACAAAAAGTTAAATATTCGAAAAGTTGTCTTTAGCAACTAAACAAATAAAGAAAATGTAAAAAAGAAGATATATGAAGCTATATGGAAACGATATGAAAAACCTTAGAAGTGATAATGTAACTGAAGAACTAAGAGAAACACATACCAAAAGATGAAGTAATCATGAAATACAAAGATGAAGTTACTTATTGACCAATGACTGTAAATACGCAGTAACACAGGGTAGAAAAGACATACAGCAGCTTGCTAAATAGGTATATGGCAAGGACGCCCATTATAGGAAATTGGACAGTCGGCTTGTGAAAGATTCAGTCAAGCTACCTCAGAAATAGGCTAAGGATGCAGAATCAGGAGAAGAGCACTGTGCAAAATGAACATGTGGCCATGTTGGCCTAGGATCAAGGAGACTATTTTAAGGAATAATTGCAAGGCATAAGGGGAGTTAACCAAGGATGAGCTATGAACGAAGGGCACATCGCTCTCAGATTAACAAAGATGAAAACATTTGCAATAGCCAAGTATTGGACAATTAAGTGTATAAAGCTCACAGGAGATGGAGTGTGTGGTGCAAGTCTCTAGAGGCTAAGAGGAGCAACGACAATCAGCATAATTTAATCAAATAGCAGTAAATAGAAGGTCGTAATTGACAATTTTGAGGTCTCCCAACACATTATTCAGAAATCGAAAACAAGGGCTATTCATTAAGCCGTCAACGATGATCATGATGTGCTCACACTCCCTTAGGACAGTGAGCAGGCTGCACAGTCAACTACAAACAGAACACTTTGGTTTATGGCCGAATTGATGAGAGAAGATGGATTAATTGGAAATGTGGGGAGTAGTCAGACGGGATTCAAAGCACCTAGGTTTCTTCACACATGTGCTGTAACAAGTCGAAAGTCCAAGGTTGGGTGGGAATGCCAAACAATCAGTGGGTCTAGCAGACAACTCCACATACAATGTTGCATGGACCTATCTGCTGCTTTTACGTCCATTATAATCAGTACTGTATGCCTTTAGAGGTAGTTCAAGGCATGCCCTACAGATAAGGGGTAGCTAATGAAACACTAATCCTTATATGTTCTAGAAGTAGATATGTTCCCTTAACCTATCCCTTCCCTTGATAGGTTTGTTTGCCACAAAGGATGATGTCATAGAGGACACAGAATGAGGTATAAAGCCTCTGTATAATCAAGCTTGCATGGGAGTGTGCATGCATCAGTCCAATGTCCGTCAGGTGTCCCTACTTTAGAGTAAAGTAGTATTTTGCCATATTCCTGGAGTCCGTCCATTATTTGGTCTGCGATCATTATTGGTAATTCCATTTAGCACAAGATACACTTCAAGTTGCTAGAGCACATTAGTGTTACTTTTTGGTTAAAGTTGATACATATTGGATTGCACGCATGTAGAAAGATAAAATGCTGAAGCCACCAAATGAAATATAAAGACGATTCAGACATGTCTACATAATCGCCTTGGCCCAAAATATCTGTGCCTTCACCTCCAACCTTCAGTGTTATTTGGATGACACACAGCTCTCTTTCAGGCTACCGACGGCCTCGTCCTCTACCTCGATCATTCCAGACTGTCTGTCCGCAATTCAGTCCTGGTGTGCTGCTAATGATCTCTGCTTTAATGTCAGTAAGACACATCTGGGGGTCATCTCTTTCGCTCATTCTCTTCTCACATCTTGGACATGTCCAAATAGTCCCACTAACAGCTGCACCTCCTCAGAAGCATTCTACCTTTTCTCACCATCCCCCAGAGGCTCACGGTCTCCAGAGCCCTGGTTCTCTCCATACTGGACTTCAGCAACACTCTCTTTCTCAATCTTCCTACTGCTACTCTCTGACCCCTTCAACTTATCCAGAACAGAACCACAAGACTTATCCTTGGCCTCAAGCTCAGGGACTGCATCTCTCCGGCACTGAAACCCCTCCATTGGCCCACCCCCCGTGGCTGCAAGGATCAAGTTGATGTCCCGCGGCATAGTCCACAAAGCTTTTCTTGGGCGGGGCTCATACTATCTACAATGCTCTCTTCCTAAATATTCTCCTTCCAGAGCCCTCCGCTCGACCTCCTCCAACTCTCTGCGGGTGAGCTGTTTTTCCAAACAGAGATTTGAGGATAGATCCTTATCCCCTGCAGGTGCCTCCCTCTGGAACCGCCTCCCTGCCTCTCTCCATTTTGGGCCGGACCTCCTTAAGTTCCAGAAACTCCTCATGACCTTCCTCTTCTCTTCTTCCTTCTCTCCCTCTCCCCTGCTAACCTCCTTTCTCTTCTCTCCCGCTTCCCTCCCTTTTCTCTTCCCCAACCTTCTCAGTTCACCGACTGGTCGCATGGTGCACCTCCAGAGCCTCAAAGGTCCCAGATGCCCCCTCCAGTCCTGCACTTGCCTCTGGGCCCCTGCACTCTGTTTTGCACTACTGCATGCAGAATATGTTCCACGAGAGTGGCAAGCGCTCTGCACTTCACCCAGGCCCCTGCTGGACTGAGAGCATGTGTCCCCCACCCCCTCGTACTTCATCTGCGCACTTGCATGACCTTGAATGTACTAGGGCTTGCAGGTTTGTCTGTCTCGTACTCTCTCCGTCTCCCCTCCCTAGCTTGTTTCTGTATGTCATTCTCCCTCTC
This sequence comes from Ambystoma mexicanum, assembly GCF_040938575.1. Classification (NCBI taxonomy): domain Eukaryota; kingdom Metazoa; phylum Chordata; class Amphibia; order Caudata; family Ambystomatidae; genus Ambystoma; species Ambystoma mexicanum. The sequence continues at coordinate 782,407,774 of NC_090933.1, read as the reverse complement.
CCAACCACCCTGCTCTCCCCACTCTTTGGCATGCACTTATACCAGCAGAAATGCCCCTGGTCTAGTATGCTAGTAATTGTTGTTAAATCATTCGGAATCTTCAAGGCCTAAGAAGGAGTACTTTATCCCCTTGTTCCCTTCCCACCTTGAAGTGCTTCGAAGCGCTTCACTTGAGTTTAAGCGCTTTACAAAAACTATTGCAATCAGGCAATGAGGAGTTTTTATACTGTGCATGTGAGAAAGGGGGCACGTTCTGAAGAATCCACTGTAAAGGAAAGATAATATTTATTAAACATGCATGCACACTGAGAAAACAAAGAGGTTATATGAATCTAGATATGGTGGGCATTTTATAAACATGGCAGTCAGGGGTTTACTTTGAGAAACTGATTCTGCTGAGCTTTAGGGGCAAGAGGATAGGTAAATAAGTAAGTAACTACAACCTCAGTGATGGTCAGCTCAGCTAAAAGATCCGGCCATGGTTTTTATGGCCTGATAAGTATTACAGAAAGCAGATGTAATCTCTTGAATGGATGGGAGCTTGACAGAGGGTTTTCGTTAATTGTTTTCGACCAGCAATAAACGTGGGGTGAATCAGTGCTCGAGGATGAACTAATCAAAACGCAGGAGTTTTAATTGTATTCTCAAGATATGCCATGTGTGATGGAATGGCAGTTATTTAGATTTGAATGTTCCAATGGAGCCAGTGAACCTGGGCAGACGAGATAGCTATCAATAGTTCAAAGAGAACCAGTTTACTCAGCCTTCTTCATATCGCTTGAAGTATATATGTGAACCATGTGCAATGAAGACTTAAGGTTAAAGGGCTCAGGCCAGTTGTTACTTGTAATGAATGTTTGCACACTTGTTGATGATGTTATGACCTACCACGGAGGAATCCTAAAAGGAGGTGCATTTTACATCTGAGCTGAAGATGGTAGTTAAGATAACAGCTACCAATGAGAATGTAGAATTGGAGAAAAATGTGATTTCTTTCGAGAAGTTATGCGGGGGGTTGGATTGTAATAAAATACATGGGAATGTTTTAACTGTTGGAAAATTGTATATAATGTGTCAACGTAAGTGGTTCAATGAGACTTGGGTTAGTTTGCCTCCACAGCATCATCTAGCTCCTCCCCAGACGATTGCACTACAAACTTGCTTTAGGTACAAAACGTGCACACTTTCTCCGTTGGTGACTCCACTTGGGTTAAGGTGATTAATGGGGCCCACCCCCAAAGGGGTGTGATGAGATGCCACAGCTGGCTTGGCACAACGACAAACTGAGTCTGGTATTTCCACTTCTTTGTATGTGATATGATTTTGCAACATGATCAGTGAATTGTATATTACAGACTACAGTCCATATTAGGTATGGCACATGGCAGCTATAGACCCTTGAGTGCCCTGTACATAGATTGGATGTTAAAATCACAGCATGACTGTTGCAACCACAGTGCAGAGGCTGTATTTGGAAGTAGTGATGACAGCTGGCTAATGGACATTTCCCCATTCCTTCCCCCTTTTATTCCACGATGCTGAAGCATTTGTCTGACAGTTGGTTAAGAGCATGGTTCTGGGCACAATATGGGTACAGTACGGAAAGGGGTATGTAATTCACTGGTAAGTGCTGCTAGGATTTCAAGACATGGACATCCTGTTACTGCACATCATTGTTCTCATCCGATGTTGTGCATGCAAATTTAATTTGTGTGGGTTCCGCCGTGAGGGTACATTGCCAGACACCTTTGGAGAGTACATATGCACCTTGTGTGAAGCTCCCCACCTGCCTGGTAAAAGGTAATCCTAACCTCAGCACTGGTGAAGTACGTTTAGCTAAGTATTCCATGTTTCTGGGGAAACCAAACAGTGGTCAGGAGCAGAATGGAACATAAAAATGTCTATGGAACCAATGAAAAAGTGGCCCACAGTTGTAAATGGCCATTAATTCCTTTTGTGACACTGTTTGAATAGTATCCAAAGGGGAGTTTTCTGATAAAATGTGATGCAAATTGTGCACTGAAGATTTATTGAGCAACACTGGTCAAAACTACTAGCCGCATATTGAAGTAACTCAAAACTGGCCCACATTGGCCAAACAAACGCGCCCACAGGCAGTCATGGACATAGTGCCATATAGGCCTGTCCAAGACGGTTTCTGTGCATTGCCCCTTGCTAGCATTTCCATGGCCAATACTAGAAATACCTTGATGCATCAGGCCGACGCTCTAAGACATGTGTGTTGGGTGTGGTGTGCCCTTTGACTACACAAAGGGCAAGTTCAATACTGGTCTATTGTCATCCGCAAAATTACTTTCGTGCTCAGAGAATATGATGGTAGAGTTTGGGCATTTAGGGTGCTCATCTTTAGCTCCATGTATTTATACTATATAGACCAAGCAGCAGCCGTATGGTTACAGATTTTACAGGAACGTGTAAAAATGCTTTCTAACTTTTGTACCAGTGCATGAAAGGTTTCCGAATGTTGCGGGACACTGATCTAGCAAATTAGAACACATATAATTTGGGAAATCGAATCAATGTTTGCATACTCAAAATAATGTAAAAAAAAAAATGTGCATGGGTGTTTCCAGAAGTTGCAAAATGCACTTTAGCGTGCAAACTATACACTTTGATTTTCGAGATTTTAAGCACAACCCAAAGCCTGAAGCAGCTGTAACAATATCTATTGAGGACCACTATAAACACGGAAAAGACCTTCTCCCCTGCCCAATTAAAGCATCACACCAAATACCGATATCCCGAGAATATTTTGTTTGCTTAGCCGGTCTGAACAACATATCACCAAGGCTTTCTCCCCCTGTGCCACGCTAAGCCAAAAACCAGGTTGAGGTATTGAGATGATAAATATTTTTGATTAACAAATGGTTTTATTAGATATCTAGAAAACAATTAATTTACACACACCACCTTCTTTGTGTCATCCAAATCTACAAAATCACACCATGCATTGCAATACTACAGTACAATTATGCAACTTTTTAGTTATCAGCATAGAAAGTTCACAGGCATTTATACATTCAATTTGAACATGAGCTAAATGTCTCTGCACCCAAAATACATGCATTTGAGAACACCATTTATTTCAAATCAGCACGTTTGTTCCTCCTTTACTCCAAAGTAGTCTCAAACCTTTCTGCTTTGAGCATCCCTTTCTCACTCCCATGAGAGAGTGCATTTCTTTCAATGGAGACTCACACATGCAAGGTTTTGGACCATGGAACAGATAGGGATTTTCGTTTTGTGGACAATGGTGCCTTCAAAGGAAAGGCAGTGTATTGTGATTTGGAATAAAATGGGAAAATACATTTTTGAATAATTCAACTGAAAGGCAGGGCTTTGGGAAATGGAATCAATGGGAACATTTCTTTTTGAACAATTAACTTTCAATGGGGATGCAGGTTGTTGGGATTTTCATTTTGGGCCAAGGGACACCCCTCTTCTATAAGGGAGTCAGGTGTTACAGGAAATTTGGATCCCCTAACTACTTTATAGGCTATAGTGACTACAACACACTGGGAACAAGGTTTGTTAGTTTCAAATTCTAACAAAAATCTCTCATGATCTTTCCTATGGGGGAATTAATTGAATTATTTGTAATGAAATATGCTAAGGGTCTACACAGTTTTATCCCCCTCCCACTAATGGAAGAGAAGTCACTAATGAAAATGAATGAGTTAAAACCGACATATTCCCCTCACTCCTTTGTTGTCATTTGGATCAATCTACTTACATGGGAGACCTTGGTTATTGGGCACTCAGGGAAACAGCAGGGCTCATCTTTGGAAAGCACAGATCTGGTCAAATGCTTCTGTCAAGGATAGTCTCCAGCACCCACTCCTCGGCTGGCTCCTCAAATGTCAGGCACTGTCAGCTTTTAAGCTTCCTAGTCTCTGCCTCCCATGCAAGGTTTAAGGCCTCTCAATGTAGGCAGCTGTCTCCCTCTAAGGTTTTGAGTCAGATTTTCTCCTGGCAAGGTGGTACCCCCAACGGTTTTGGCAGCTCTCCCCTTCCCATAGAGAATTTAAGTTTATATAGTACCTGTGACACTCCAAATTATGAATATTCCCACACATTAAATTGGAAATTAATTTTCCTCTCACTCCCACAAATCCAGCCCCTGCCAGCTGATGGTTTAAGGCTTAAGAGGTCTGGATTATGGCTGAAGGGAGGAGAGAAATGCATCATTTCAAATTATGTTTGTTACCTTTTGGTTTTCTCAGAAAATCACAACATGACAACTTTATTCAATTTACAGATAACCACTGCAAACTATACATTTCAGATTCAGCGACTCCTGCTGGGGCCTATTAAAATTAGTTTGGTCTTGTCACAACCTTCCTGGATCATTTATGGGAGGGCCAATCATACTTTTACCTATAACTCAAATTACACACATTGCATGTTGATATTTTCAATAGAACTGACAGGCTTTTTGTGATCTTTGAATGTAGTCCTAAATGAGCTCATTACGACACATGTTTCTCCCATTAAGGAAAAAGGAATCCAATGTTAATCAATAGCAATACATAATATAGAAGTCTTCAGTTTCACATTTCAGAAAACCCAGGCAGTTTGTTTTTTCCAAAGTCACACGACTAGGACATCTGCTTATCTAGGTTGTCCGTTTATACACAGTCTTTAAAGTTCCATTAGGATTCTCTCATAGGCATTTTATTGGGGCCATGACAGTCCTGAAAGGTCAGCTCAGTTTGCTTCATTATCTGACACTTGCACAATTTTGAGCTAAAAACTGTTGTTTTTCTTTGGATTTAACTGAAACAGGCGCGTTTACCTGGTGGGCCTCAGCCAAAGGTCTGAGGTCAGAACTCCAGATACACAGCCGGCAGTTCAGTGGGGGAAGCTGAAAAAGCAAATTACAATCATATTTGTAAGCTGAAAGCAGGGTCTTTAAATAAAAAGATGGGTTTATTTCAACTCATCACATTTGGGCCTGCTTTCCATGGCTTACTTAATACATTTCTTCAATCTGATGGTTGAAAAAACAGGAGTGTTCCTCTTGAATTGTCCACATACAAGCTATTATTTAACCTGGGAAACCAGTGTCCATTTTAAACGAAGAAGGACTTTCCATTTTACCCAATATCACTATGCATGGTGGAAAGTAAGTATTTTTGTTCATGTCAAATGAAATGTCACTTGGCTACACCTTTAGATGTAATGCACAATTCCTTCTTTAATTTTCCAAATGCGCAGCATTTTAATGTGTGGCCGTCCCATGCATCATGCTGCCAATTGTTTCTCTTAGACAAAATGTGCCCATTTAATAAAGTCAGAATTTAAAGAACGCATGTCTTGTATTGCAGAACTTCAATGCAACATGCCATCGGTCTTTCTTTTTCCCAGTCTGTGGAGTCAAGATTTTCAGCACCACATGTCTTTGGTAATATGTTGGGTAGATTCAGAAGTCTTCAGTTCTAAGACACACTCTCCTTCAGCTGACTGCCTTTCCATTTTGGTGAAGTTGAGAGAGGGCCCATTTTTGTTAATTCACTAGGCCTCCTGTTGGAAAACAATGTTTTGAAATGGCCTGCATGTTCCAATGGGTCATACCCATTAGCCAATCATGAAAGAGGTTTGCATGGCCTTTTAATTTGTCACTCTGGGCTACATTTGCACCACACATAGCGCATGCAACAAAATGTCAATGATAGCATTAGCATTCCCTTTTCAAGGCTAAAATAATGTATTGTGTCAGCGAGCATGCACAGAAGACATGGAGGGACAAACAGTTTAAATTATTCCACAAAACATACAGAAACACCAACAGGCCAAACCTCAGATGCAACAGCATTAAGTCAAGTTAAGTATTATTTGAGGGAGAAAACAAAATGTATGTAATGTAAAGTGCTTTTATAAAGCACTCTTCTGCCAAAAATGTTAACCTCACTGTGCATGGCTCTATAAGAAAGAAGGAATGGGTGGGTTGGTCCAACAGCAGGAAGGCAGATGCAGAAACCTTTGGTGTTGATGGATGCCGGTCAGAAGTACCCGTTAACCGTGTGTCGATTTGAAAACCTCCAGGTCGTTTGCAGTTGGAATGAACTGGGCAGGTTAGCCATATTGGCATCCCACGGATTGTGGAGAGCAAACAATGACAAAATGGTTGTGGATAGGGCGGGAATATGTTAAGCACACTAGATCTAGGAGGTCATCAAGGAGTGTGGGAGGTGTAGGAATTCAATATTTTAGTAGTGAGGAGATAAGGTGTTGAAAGGGGGCGCAAGGGTGTGGTCACATCCTTGTTTTTGGGGGTAGATTTCAATGAGATTAAAGTGTTAAAAAAATGCTGTAAATTAGTACAAATATTTCTTGGGCAGTTTTTAGTGGGTTGCCATTATCTTTTATTTATTTCAAATTAGTTGATTAAAATGAAACTAAATATGGCGAAATTCACAGAAATCCACAAAATCCATAAGATCATCTACACCAAACATACAGTGCGCTAGTTTATCTCAAATTATTTCCTTCACATGGTGCTAAGAATTGAATCCGCAATAATGTGATGTTATGAAAAGGGATGGGAGGAAAAATATTGAACAGGGTGGCTAGATAACCTGAAATCTCACCAGTGACATGCATGTTCCACAGTGGAAAGATTTATGGGAGTTTACATACCCATGAGCTTGGCGTGGACTTGTAGGTTGATGCGTGCTGCCAATAGTGGTTGCAGCTTGATTTATGGGTGTATTTTTTGTGCATTTTCTTCACATAATTCTTGAGCTATGCCTACCAACGCACAGCATTGATATTTCTACTTTAACAGAATAAATTTTTTCTTTAACCCGTTGCCGATTTCTGCCTTTATTTTATTTTGTACTGGCCTGATGTCTAGGATGTGGGCTAGATAGGTTTATGTGTAGAAGAGTGTTTTTATTTACTGGCGTTTTTTGGATATTCTGTAGTAATGCCTGTGACTCCTGTGCACAATGGGGGTTACCTTGGCATTTAACTATGGTATTTTGTTTTCTGCAAGATGTGGGCTCCTTATAAAGGGTGTATGCCTTTGTAGTAAGTGTATGAGACCGGGTGTCTACGTGAATGAGCAAGTACATGGTGTATGGGTGAACAAGTGGGCAGGAGCTTTCGCGAGGTCGTTTCTTGTTGTGAAAGAAAGGCGTAATGCAGGTTGGAAAATTCATGAAAGCGCAACTAGATGTTGCTATGTAAGAACCTAGAATGACCTTCTCACAATCCCACTAATACAGGTCACTTTAAAATGTTTGTGTTTACAGAATATCGACCTTGGGATTTGTCCCTATAACTGTTTCAGACAATGTTCCTATGGACTTTTCTGCTACTGGGTAAGCCCCAGGCATGTACCTTATTTGAAATACAGCATTGTACTCAGTGATTCGTCTTTGTAATAACCGGAACTAATGGGCTTTTCTTTTTCTTTTTTCCGTTTCCCCTTTTTCTCGTTTTTTGAAACAATTGTATTTTGTTTTTCCTTTTGATTATTAATTGAACACGGTATGACTATGGTTGATATGATGACTCTGATTTTGAATATTCTCAACCCACTCCATCCTCCCCTTCACCAACCCCTGTTTCTCTGTCGAATAACAATGTGCTATATGTTTTGTGACAAATCAATGTATATCCAATGTGTGCAATGGAATCATGCATTTGCCTATTATATTGTGTGTTTTATGAACAAAACATTTTTTGGTTTGAACAATGAATGTAGCCCTGATTTGATAAAGGCTTGTGGGAGCCGAAACGTGTAATCGAGTAGAGGGCTCGCACATTAGATCGTGCAAACAGATTGTGCCATTAAACAATCCAACTCTACACTGGCGCTGAGTCCTGGAGTTTTTTCATCTTTTCTCATATTTCAAACGGAGCTCAGTTTACAAAGTGCTGAAGTTGAACGTGTACGGGGGCGAGGGTGGGGGGAAAGGGGCCAATGCTCCAGTTCAGTGGTGGAGGATAAGGAATATAAAATTTAAGCGAGGGAAAAGAGGAGTGCCTTCTAGAAAGAACAGGGAGCTGCGACAGTAGCAACTGCTAAGGCATAGAGATTTTGTGGCACTCCTAGCGTGAGAACTCAAGGGTTGTGGCTTTAGGAGCCATGGGATGCAGAATTGTGTATGGTGGAATTCCCGAGTCAGTCCGAGCAAGGGGAAGAAATAGACTGGCGTGGGACAGAGAAACCAGATTTATCGAAGCATGGACAAGAATGATGGGATACCAGAGAGCAGGGTTGCTTTACCAAATTACTCCTGAGGCCATCATTTATTTCGATGGGCAGGACTTTCTCCAACAACATTCATTAGCTAGAAAATCACTTTATGATTTAATATAAACATGTGAAATATGTTTTTCCTTGTTGCTGGTTGTTAAACTTGCACTCTTGCCATTGCATTACCCTTGAATTTATTAACCCATTACGTTTGTGCCGTTGACAAATTGGTTTGATTAATAATCTTTAGAATGTGCACACAATAAAAACGTTTTTAATTAAATAACCGAATTGTGTAATGGAAAACAATGTATTAGATATACCAGCCCTTGGCAATTGACTTTCAAACAATTTGGGTTCCATGAGATAGGGGTGAACCCAGAACAACACCTAGGAATAGCACACCTCTGTTATTGCATAAGTGATTCAACCTCATTCAGAAATGTTCTGGTTGGGACACTATTTTTTTGTATTAATGTTTTATACTTTCCCAGTCCCAATCAAAGTAGGGGATACTCTTCATTTAAATAAATTACCAATGTCTGGACCTCGCACAACAGGGCTGGGTTGTTGAAGGGGAAAGCATAATGTCCCTGGATTTCTCCCATCACACAAGACTCCAATTGCACACATTTTTCACATTTCTACTGTAATCACCTCAATGGTTTTACAAAACGTTGTCCGCTGAATTCGTGGTCAGGCAGAGCCAGAAGTAAACATCACCTTGGTGTAGGTTAGCAAGGACTGTGCTGATAAGACTTGCACCCTTCTTTGATACCCTGATCAACTCCTAGTTTTCTTCTTGCGGAGTACACTCACACAGCCACAAGGATGAATGGGCCCGCCCAAAAAAAACCACACACACACTACACAGTATCCCAACATCCCTACCAACTACCACCTCATCACCACCGTCCCTTTCCTGCTAAAAATCCCCAATCAAGTAGCCTATCTTCAGATAGTTTCCTGGAAAACTACAATCTCCTGGGCCTGCGCCAATCTGGCTTCCGGCATGGTCACTGCACAGAATCTGCTATCGCACTAAAGATAAAACTAGAGGACATTAAATATGCTGGAAAGTCAGCCTTCCTCCTGCCGCTTGACTTATCTGCAGCCTCTGATCTTGTGAATCACCAAATCCTTTGTGAACACCTGGCCTCAGCAGCACAATTCTCACTGGACATCTCCGAGATATCATCCTTCCTGTTTGAGAGAACCAGGAGGGTGCATCTGTTGTCTGTGAACACCAGCAATATTACTTTACAACAATTGTACTGCGCAGCCTTGGACGTTAGAGCGCAACACGAGACAAACAAAGACACAGAAAGAAGCATCCTTGGGGTGAGCAGTACAGAACCAGAGTCAACAAGTGGTCTATGAAAATAGCCATGTCTTCAACTTTTTTCTTGAAACTAGAAAGCAGTACTTGATCCCGAAGGTCTGAGAGAAGGTCTTTCCAAGCAATGGGGGCTGCCAGGGAGCAGGCTCCTTTTTCCATCTTCTTGGATTTGCTTCTAGGTATGGTCATTAGGTTTTGAAGACTAGACCTGAGGGGGCAGCTATTAGAATTTTTAGAGATTAGATCTTGAAGGTACTCAGCATGAAGCCTAGTCTACATTTCAGGGCTATTGTTAATAACTGAAAGAGAATATGGGAGGCTACAGGAAGCCAATTCAAGGATTGCCTTGCTTGTGTAACCGGGTCGCAACAAGTGAGATAGACCACTATTCCGACGGCTCCATTCTGCACTACTTGGGAGTCTGTTAGTGATGTTCTTGCTGGATCCGATAAGAAGGCTGCTACAACAGTCCAGCTTCGATCCCATAATGGCTCTAGCTAGAGTCTCAGCATTTGCTTGCTAGATAAGGGACGTAAATGAGCAAGCAGTTTTATGAAGTAGATCGCTGGAGTGACCAAACTTCTAACATGAGCTCTCATATCTAGATACTGATCGAACACTACACCTAAGGTTTTCACTTTTTTCTGTGGTTTAATAATCACATCACCTAAATGAAATTCCGAATAGAGTGGTCCTGCTTCTTAATCATGGGTTGCGTGCAATCATCAATAGAATAGGAGCCTGCAAAAGTGACGACACACTTGGTGACATCAGCATAGTTGGTAAACAGCACTCCCTCCCACTCCAAGGTGTCAAAGAACAGAGTGGTGAAGATGTTGTAAATACAAGGGGACAGGCAGGCCCCTTGGGGAATTCCAAACGAGACCAACACAGGGTCAGCTACTGCATCTATAAAGATGAGAGGGAAGTTTAACTGTTATTTTATGGCCTACCAAAAGCCATCATAAAACCCTCCAGGAAGTTCCTTTTGGCATTCAGGTGCTTTAATACAAATCGAACTTTTAGCAGTTCATAATTTAATATCTTTATCCTTTGTCCATAGAGTTAAAGAATGCCTTATAGGAAAGAAAAACATCCGAAACTGAATCCCCAGAGTTAGAGATGGTATAGGTGTTCTGGTGGTTGGCACCTATTCCAGGTGATACCCACACTGGCTGGGGAGGCTGAGACTGGCCAGCTCTTCTGGGCCAGACTGGTTCTTCCCCTCCCCCACCCCCTTGAGAAGGGTTCATCGAAAAGAATTGGTGATATTCCCAGGGGAATGACAGACATTCTATGTATGGGCACCCCCCCCTTTCGGTCCCATTAAGGGGTGCGTGAAGCACCCGCTTGGCCAGTTCCTGAAAGATTAAATCCTTGTGCATACAGTTCTCTTAATCCTTGGAATCCAGACATTTCTGGGAGCAAGACCCCCCCCCCCCCCGACCCCTCAATACCTCAATAACCACACCAGCTGCTCATTCCTCCCCCACCATTGCTGGCATGTGTGTTGGTATATGCGTGTTGCAGTGATGTGCATGTTCAAATCTCAGCAAGGCCAACTCAGCCTTTTCTTCTTTCTGAACTGGATAAATAAACCAATTTCGAGTGGGTGATAATAGTAATGCAGGTCAAACATTTCCTACATAAATATCAAAGCGCTTAATAAAAAAAAAGATTATATGCGGCAGCATGCACCAGCAGCTCAGCAATCCATGTTTCAACATACTATTGCCGCGTGGGTAGCCTGCCAGACTGCTCACCTCCCTGCCCCGAGGAGTGTATATGTAAAGTATGGGGGCTGGGAGCGCATGTAAATGAACAAGTGTATGGTGAACAGGATGTTTAAATGAGTGCATGCACACGCAGCTGTAATGCTGGTCTGCTACCATTTGATACTTGGGCCCCATTCCAGGCAGCACTAGGGTGGAACAGAGAGGGGGGGGTGGAGCCTCTAAGTTGGCCTGACCCATGTTCTGAAGTGGCCTCTCCCATCAACAGTTGCCACCACTCCTCCCCAAAATCTAGGTTTCGTTGCATCCCTGGACAGGTGAACTAGGTCTAGTAGCGGTGGTAATCCATGAACCCGTCACAGGAAAGCATTATTTTGGCTCATAATGGCCAGGTGGGTAGATGCTGATGGGAGAAGTTGCCATGCTGACACTAGCAGGCCCGTATGGACACAATAGGTGGTCAGCAGCGTGTCCTGGGTATGTGGGGTCACTATACTCAACCGTTGGATTCTCACAACCGCTCCCCAAGTGAGAGTGTGCATTAAGCAAGCATTCAGCTGTAAATCGCTGCACAGAGTGGCAGCAGGTTGAGCATTTGTACTAAGACCTGATCTCGTCTCATCTTCCCAGCAACACTGCACAGAATGTTCTTGAAAATATGGTTTTCCCCTAAAACAAAACCACAGGTGGCGAGCAGAGCCAAACGTAAATGTACACAAAAATTCTGGTAATAAATTGGACACGGCAAGTAGCAACAGGCACCTCAATAGCCAATGGGTGTATATGAATATATTTGGTAGACAGGGCAAAGGAATAGACCCTATAATACTGATGTGTCCTCCTCAGAGGGTGGAGGTGGTTGGCGGGGGGCGGCTAATGGAAGGGGCAAGAATAGCAATATATAAAAAGGGAACAAAGGGCGAGTTATGGGAAAGGGTCACACCAAGGTGCGAGCACGATGGGGCCAAAATCAGAGGGCAGTGTATATAGGTAGCTTAAGGGATAGAGGGTATAGAGTTTGTAGCAGCTAGCTCCATACATAAGTATTCCAGTGTGGCAGGGAATGATAACAGTCCTGAGGGTGAGGCTACTGACAGGCAACCAAGAATGGCAGGGATGACGAAAGCTCAGTGCTTGGCTCAATCAAAAGGGCAGAGGCATCGTCAATTTTTGGAAGGTTGATGAGGGGCATTGTGAAGATTTTCAGGGCAGCCAGTCACACCCATAGTAAGGAGACACATGGCATGAAATATTGGAAGAGATGGCATGCCAGCCAAAGAATATAGTTACGTTGAGGGGCCAAGTGGTCTACCGAGTTGGCCCCATGATATGGTGGGCAGATGGAACTTGCTTTCCAAGGGAAGGCGCGGATTATACATTGTAGGGTAGTGGCACAAAGTTATGGACTGTGCCTACTAGTTTAGAAATCAAATCAAGAGTCTAATCGAACATTCTTAGCAAGTTTAAAATGGGCTGACCACAAAGGCCATTAGGCCAGATCAGCACCCGAGTGCCCAGTATACATGGAGCATACAGTCAATAAGCATGTCAGATGGGCAACATTAGTACCGCATGCAGCCAGACAAAAGCAGCGTTACTAAAAAAAAATAAAGGTCGTTATAGAATGGACTCTCCTGGTGGCAGAAGCATGAAGGTTAGTCAGAGCAGGCTTACCAGCCACATAAGGCCACGAGTACCCAGCTACCATACAATCATGGGTGCCCAAGCAGTACAACATATGTGCCCACAAAGGGATAACCTAGGTGCACATACTGTAGGCACATCGGTTCTACAGGTGTAGGGAAGACATTGAAAGCAGGATTCTCATTGTGCCAGGGAGTGGTGTACAAGAGCATCCAGTCATGTGCCCCAAGGGAACTGCATGCAAAAGGGGGAGGGGGAGGTGTATTTAAAATGCCCCAAAAAGAAGTCCCTTTCACTTGAAAAGCAAGATTTTAAACACAAATGGCCTGGCATTTGTTCTTTCCAAGTAAAATGAAAGAGCCATGTGGAAAGGGGCCTACCTGTCATTACCAATGGATAAGCAGCCTTTTAATTTACAAAAGAAGGAAGAATCAAAGATCCCAGTGACATGCAAAACAGGATTATTACACATTGAAAACAAAACGGCCTGCACGTGTGTGCAATAAAAACGGTTTTAAAATTAAAAAGTAAGTGAAAAAAAACTGCTCACAGAAAAATGTCAGGAAAACAAAACAGGATGTGAAGGTTGACCAAAAGCAATGTATATTACGTTCCACCTACCAAAACTCCAGCGACATTTGAAGAACCACTTTGTCTTCATGGAAAATGTCAGCCCAAGGCAGACCCTTTTGCTGACTGTGGGCAAAACTTCAAGTAAAAGTCCCGCCCTCCGCCATTTAATGGCCAACTGCAATAAAATGTCCTGCTAAAGTGGTCAAAAGTAATTTCCAGGTGATTTTGGGAATATAAAAATGTATCTACCTGCAACCTGGCAGATATGAACATGCCACAAATATGAGGTGGTGGAAAATGAAATTAGGCATATGCTTAACTTATAGTCATAACTTATGCTTTTCTGGAAACAGCAGAAATGTGCTACATGGTACAGATTTGGTGGCTGGCTTATCCAATTCTCCATAAGCTAAATCAAAAAATATTTTTATTTGCTAGTAAAATTAGCACATTGAGATACATGACTAGTTTTGCCAAAAAGTTGAAAGGACGATGACAAATGTGAATTGCTATATGTTGCTCCAGACCTCTAAACCAATCCAGGCTTGTAGGCTGGGTTTGGGAGGAGAGAAGGGTTAACTGTCGAATCCTATTGGCAGGGATTATTGAAGGGTACTTCCAAGATTTTAAAATTGGTGGTGTCATAAAGGGGGACTGTACTAGGGCAGAGGGACAAAAAGGGAGAGGAAGAAACAGAGGGGGCTGCTGAAACCGACACCTGGAAGGAAACACCAGAGGAGATTGCTGAGAGTGCATCTGGGTGAGCCGTCCATTTCTAGGAAGGCCTCAAAGCTGACTGGGTCCCATGGTGGAAAGCGGAAGGCCATCTTTGAGAGTTGAGTGACCAGAGCCTTTCTAGAGGGTCCCAAGATGCAGCTGGCTTTCCTGACCCTTGAACAGAGGCTTGCTGTGCAAGTAGAACTGACCTCTGGTAAACCAAAAGGTGGGGGGTGAGGGGAGGGTGTCAGTTTATCTTGAATACTTTCCCCTTTATAGTGGGTGTTGTGGGGGCAGGGGGACACAACTGTTTAGATCCTTAGCCTATTTAAAGAAAAGGAAAAGGCATTTACTAGGGGATGAATTGTTAAAATTCACAAAGCTCACTTCCCAGTGTGTACTGAAAACTATAGCCTATACACTAATTGGGTAATCCTTGTAGTCCAGGTGACCGCCCGATTTAAGGAAGAGGGGTATCTGTGTTCTTAAATTTGTATCCATCTTCCCCAACACAGGCATTTGAGTGAGGGTTGTGAGGAGGTCTGAAATCCAAAATGTACTAAAGCATTCCAATTTTTCTGTCCGACTTCTCAACATAGACCAAAGGTCTGAAAAAAATAGCGATAAATCACCCTGCGTTTATTTTAAACCAAAAGGTGTGAGCAAAATCATCATTACCAGTCTTAAAATACTACTGCTAGCCTTGTAAGGCTGCTAGAAAATCACTAAGTGTCTTCGTATTGAAGAGTAATTCTTTTGTGAAGTGAAATTCACAGAAAGTGAAGAATTGTGATTAACTAAATTTTGTGATTTGTTTCCGATGAGAGAAGTTGATTGTGTTGTTCCATAGATAGTGATTTGACATTTTTGTGCCGATTTCCATTTAATTTAAATACATACATTTCATGTACACCAGCCTGATTCTTGGTTCACTGTTGGCTCAGGGGAGATGGACCCAAGGGGCACAATGTGTGTGTCTGAGATGTGGCTAAAAAGAATTTGTTATACCACAACCTAAGTGGGGAGGGAAGGAGCTCCCAATGTTGAGGGTGACTTCTCAATAAACTGTTACAAATTGGGGGCTCATCCAGGATTTAGTTTCCTATTCCTGACCCATGACAAGTACACTGGGACAGTATTAATTTTGATGCAATTGCATCAAGGTTGAGGGGAAGTAATATTTGGTTTGTTAAAGTACCACAAGGACTTTCCAGGGATGTGTAGAGGTAAAGAAATCAAGCAGGAACAAGCTGATTTTTGCCACTGCATAAAGAAAGTTCTAAAGTGCAAAAAACTAATTGTGAAAATGACTACTGTACAAATTGGGGATGCTAGGGATCATCTCCTAATCAAATAATTCTCAAAGAAAAATGGGTTGAGGACAATGCAGAACACTTGCAAACCATAATCGTGCGGAAGGTTACCTCAGTAAGCAATGATCTGCTAGAAAGCACAAAGCATTTTATATGGCCACAACTGCTCGTGATGAACAGATAACTGCTCATTTAGATTTACATTTGCTTTTAGTGGAAGAGCATTGGCAAAATATTGAGGCTAGGTGTCAGGCAAAAGACCCGTCACAGGCCCAACATCATATTCAACAACTCAAAGCCAGGTTAAAAACACAGCAGCAAGAGAGTGCAGAGCGTGAAACAGTTTTCTGCACTTGAAAATGCACATAGAGGGTGCAGAAAGTCTGATCACACTGCAGCACAAGCTAATTGACCAGGCTGCTCATAATAGCTGTTTGTCACATTCCAATCAGAACTGAAAATAGTCAAGGGGCTGTTTCCCAAAATTACTTTGATCAGGTACATCAGCAGGTTAGTAGTCTGTAACAGTGGACAAAGCTGGCTCATGAAAAAGACATATTGAATAAGGATAACAGTGTCCTATTAGAGAGGATGAATCAGTTGGAAAGAAGGTAGAAAAGATACACTCAGAAACTGAAAAGAATTCTAGAAGAAAGGAATGAATATTTAGAGCGATGAGGCAAATAGCAGCTGAACTATTAGAGGTAACAAAATGTAGGTATGAACAAGAGAAAGAGGATATTAGTCTCCTGAAGGAAAAGGACCTTGAATAAGCATGCAGCATACAAGGCTCAGAGGGAAAATGAATCACTTCAGCAGGAGGTGCAGCAAACATAGGATTGTTTGGTAGCTCAGAGCAGGGTGCATGAGATTAATCAGGCCTCAGTGTCAGAATTAAGCCAGCTCTCCAAAAGCAAATAGACAGATGAGAGCCTCACAAAGGAAAATCGATTATAAATAGGACCAGAGGACCCTGACCAATGAGGATATGGGACAAGTCACCCTTCCCAACAGGGGCCTCTGCCAGTCATTTACAAACCTCTTGCGCACAAATGAGACCTGACCTCATGCATGCCACCTAGCAAGAACAGGCATGGCGACATGACGCAGTTGACTTACCCAGGTCTAGTCCAACTGACCAAGGTAGTCAGTCCCTGTCTGATAGTGACGGACTCAGAAGGGGGTGGCCAGACCAGTGTGTCCTGGGAAGTAAGGAACAATACGAGTATTTCAAACCATGAAAACTCTTATGAGGAGACAGTCAGGGAGTTAGTGGCTGAAGATGCAACTACAAAGACCACCTTGCCCACTTCGCTGAAGGATAATCCAGAACTTCAGCCTAGGAAGTGCATTCTAAAAAACGTACAATCAGGGGAGGGCGAAAGGATTCCCCAGACTTCCTGGTACTAGGAAACTGGGTTCTATCCCAGACCAGAAAGACCAAAAGGATATCCAGGGAGAGGAACAAGTCCAGACCCTGGGGTTCTAGATCTGGGAGATGGAGCACCTAGAAGGGCGGGCGTACCAGAAGCAGCTGTGAGTCAGGTGAAAGGACTTTGTTGCATAGGAAAGAGACAGCTAAGCAGTGTAAGGGTGTTGTGAAGACAATCATAGCCATGAACAGCTTCCTGACCCCATACCACAAGAATTCTATGTATTCGGTATGAGAGCACCTGGAACTTTAGGAGTAGATGGCATCATTCCAGATCAGGAATGATGTTAATTGTATAGGATTTGCTAAATGGATGTTCTAACCCGAGTAGTCCAGTTTCTTTGCAGGACTGGAAGACCAGGATCCATCATAAACAGTCCACTTATAAGGCAGCCATATTGAAAAAACATTCTACTCATTGAAACCCACAAGATGCCTGTAAGGCTGCATATAACTTGCAGTGTGAGGCATATCAGGTGCTTAGGGGGTGTGCAGGAATTAAAGAAGGCATTTGCTCAGACTTTCCAGCAGGTCAACACCAATAGTAGTGAGTTCATAACCACATATTCAGGCTCACCTCAAATTTATTTTAAATGGCTGTTGGTGTGTGCGACTTCATGAGCATAGCTGGATTGGGTGATGGAACAGACCACCAGGATTTATGAGGTCCAAGAGCCTGCCGACAGTACAAATACTGTCAAAATCCCCAAACCATCTAACAACCATACTGCTGCAAGGTGGCAGAGGTAAAAACTACCCCTCCGTTGGATCTGGAGACAGCAGGGCCTAAATGTAACCCTCCTGCCAACAAGCAAAATGGAAAGCAGAAGGGGGGAGTCGTCCCCCCAAACCCAGTCCAATTGAATGGTAGATCATAGTACAAGGGTATTAACCATTCCTAGGTTATGTATACACTCACCAAACCCAGGGAAGGGGGCGGGAACTAATAGTATCCCTCCACCTTCCAATCTGAACTTTCCCCAGCTGTCACCCAAACCAGAACTTCCAAAACAATCCTCTCTCCCCAGTTCCAGGGCAATATATCCCTGAACCCGGGAGATTGGAGATTCCGGATGGAAAACTATGGGGGGGCGAATTTCCAATATTTCTGGGAGAAGGGACAGTTACCCCTTTCAGGAGCAGCAGAGTTATGACTGAGACCTCCCTACCACCCAGACAACGTCTCGCAACTGGAGCTACGGGTCCAGTAACTGAAATGATTTGGGGCACATACTGAGGTCTCAGTCCAACTCTCAACCTAACACCTACTTCTGAGAACACCAAACACATGCCTGATGCAGAAGGGGGAAAAGGATGCGAAAAAAACCTGACAAACCACAGGTTCCAGGCGGGGGGGAGCTGGTAGAGGGGAGATGCCAAGCCCTTGCAGAAGCTTCCTTTTTTTACCCAAACATAAACCCTAAAAACCTCAGCCTGAAAAGAGTCTCCTACCCCCAAAATGTTAGGACTGAAAGAGCAAAGGATAAATAGGAGAGGACAAAGAACCACGTGGAGGAACTCCATATTATCCCCTTTGAAGCAGAGGAATCCCTGAAGATTCAGGTAGGCTAACCCATTTCAAAAACAGAATGGGGTTCAATCTTTTGGGAACCCAAACATGTGAGCCACACAGAAGAGAAGCAGGAGGGGGGGGGGGGGGGGAAATCCTCTCTCAAACAGTTTGAGAACTGTTGGCAGGTAACTGGGGACAGCCAAGGAGCCGGGGAAAGAAATCATTCCCCAACACACATTGCAAGTTGCAATTTCCCCCCCCCCCCCTCTTACAGATCATTAGGAAAATGACCACCGACTCAAATAACTTACTTTCTTTGCACCTTGAAGGAGAAAGAAAGTCAATTTTATGTATTGGTTAAGGTGCAAAGTCTGAATTTCAGCTCTGGTGGATAATTGATCCCAAGCCACCCTCCTGTCAAAAAAAGGCATTTGACCAACTCAGTGGGAGGGCCCCCAAATTCCACTTCCTGGACAACTCTACAATGAACAGGAATGACGTTTCCATCAAAGGGACTGCGAATCTGGCCATAAAAATTGCATGGCACCGACTGAAACATGCAGTGACCAGACAAGGAAGAGTCCAAAGCCTGACGCACTCAGAAAAAGGGCAAGCAGTTTGTCATGAGGGGAGAACCAGTGATCGCTAGAGTATGCCTGAATAACTGAAGGAGCTTCATCAGTGAAGAATTATTCAGGAGACTCCCAAATGATCAGACCATTCCCACATTTAAATTGGATTTAGGCCGGGAAAGCCCACATTCCAAAAATCTCCTGCCTAGCAGGTGTATGCTAAAGTTTTCATTGGCAACAAAAGTATAGACCATAATTGTTGGGTCATGAGAGATGTCCCTTCCGCCTTTTATCTGGGAAGTGAATTGCAATCAATTTGCAGCTATCCTGACTATGGAGTAACGCCACGGGCTTTGACAACATTGAAAAAGCATTCTGTCAGCTCAATTGCTGCCTTATGTGGTTGAAGTTCAAGTGCGAGAAAAGGTTACCATCCCAGGGCAGGTATGACAGTTTACTCTTCCCCTCAAAATTAAGCAAGGACTGAACCTCAAAACATCAGGACATAAATTTAAATTCCCCCCCTCTGCCCCATCAACAACAAGGTTTATATTTAAATCCGACAAGTAGACCTAGAACACAGCACCATTCGAATATTGGATTACAGCGACTTTGGGCGCAGACACCTTTATTGAAATGGCGGTTGATGCCCAACATACATTCTACCGATTTAGGTAATGAAAATCATGGGACCAATCCCAATATCAGCATGGTTATTCCTCCTCCTTTAGGCATGGTGGGACATTTTCTGGTGTACTTTTCCTGTCCCTACGGCATGGAATAGGTGACCTGTGACATTAGGGAGGAGGTAGTGTTCAGAGTCAAGGACCACTACCTCAAACCCCCCTGTCCGGGTCAACACCATCCCAAAAAAATCCGCTCTCCACCCAACGGAGGATACCGCTGAAATTTCCACGGCCGAGGGCTTTCCAGGTTTCAAGCAGATGGGATCAAACTTGCTGATGCCTCAAGAACGAGGAGCAAAGAAAAGCTCCTGGAATTCAAAGAGATCTTTTCAGTGGACTCATGACTGGACACATCCTTTCATTCAACCACCATTCGAACAGGCCCAGAAGTGGTTCCCAAATTTGTGAAACAATACTGGTTACCTCTCGCATCCATGGAGCCACTCACAAAGATTAAGATTTTAGAATCCTGTGGGATAATTCATCCGATCCACATTACCTTCAACAACCCGGTACTGGGGGGATCCTCAAACCAAACAGCCAATGAAGACGATGTGCAGACATGAGGGAGTTGAACAAGGTCCACATGTTAAGATGGCCATTTCCCTACATCGATCATGGACTGGCCCAGATCCAATGGTCAAAGGTGTTCACTGGCATGGACCTGACCAACTAGTCAGTAACAGTGACTAGAAAGACCAGTATAAGCTTGCATTACCTTCAGGGAGGAGGAAGGGGGGGCACAGCAGTACACGGACTCGAATCCCCTTTGGATACATAAACTCCAGCAAGGAGTTCAACATCTTCCTACATAAGGCCATGCCCGATTGAAGGGGAAACCCGGCCTATGCGGATGATGTTTTGATCAAGAGCTCAACTGTAGAGTGTGCTTACCCAGTAGCAGAAGACCAGAGCAAAATCCTTTCGGGAGGCAGTGGTGTAAGACCTGTGTGAACGTCTTAGGCACGAGATCACACCCATTGGTCTTCATCCCACAAGTGAAAAGGTGGACCCTTATTAAAAGACCCTACAACTTGCAAGAATTAAGACGCCTTCTTGAACTTTAGTCATAAGTTCACTGAAGACTACACAGAGGCCACCCCACCTCCCCAAGAGCCACCACCAGCTGGAGGACCCACACAACAATAACACAGTATTTCCAAAGACAATGAAGAGGACCAAGAAGATGAGGAAGTTCCTACTTCTAGCATCCAGAGAGAATCATGGGTGTGGCAGTTATTTACCACTGTAAGGTTAAAGCTACAAAAGGGAAATGCACTGATTACTCAGTTGCAGACTACCTGGACATTACTCCTACGGGACCACCTCCATGCCCCACCACATGAAAACCAACTACCACAACTTTCTCAGAAAGATTGCTCCTTTCTTAGCAAGTAGGTTTGTTTTCCTCCACATCATCTTCTAAAACCAATGCTGTAACCACATAGCCTACTTCCGTGGGACACTAAATCCCACCAGCTACCTTGCAAGAGTATGTTGATCAATATCTTTGGAAGACAACAGTCCTCTGTATATACTGCAACCCACCACTCTGCAGGGGGAAGCACATTCGAAGTGCTTTTAACGCTGTAATCAAAGAGCATGAGAAAACACTGCACACTACCTTAGAAATATCCCTCCGAGTCACTTTTTATGATATAGAAGGATCACATCTGAAGAAGACCAAATCTATGGAGTTAAAAGAGAAATTCATCAGCAGAGGCTACAGGGAACAAGTCTTATCTGAAGATTATTTTACGGTGAGCAATATCTCAAGACTAGAGGCTCTGAAACCAAAAGAAACACATAAGGATACCGATTTGTTATGTGTCAGGACTTAGTCACAGAGTGGCAAAATTAAAACAAAAAAAAAAAACTGGAAGGTATTAGCACTTGATCCAACATTGTAGAAACTCTATCCAAACCTTCCACTGTTCGCACATAGCAAAAGCAGGTCTTTAAAAGATCTGATCAAATCAGACTTCACCCAAAAAACAGAAAATACAATATATGTGTTATTTTTTTAGAGAAATTGTGTTAAAGTATTTGACAGTACATTCAATGAGTACATTCAATGAACTAAACTGGTGTATGATGTTGGAAAATACACCAATATGATTTATAAAGTATATGTTCACATTTCTTGAATCAGCTCTGATACTGATAGAAAGAAGTCCAATTTATTTGCTGTGCCCCAGTTTATTCACTGCGACTGTGCGGTGAACCTCCCCAGATTTTTCTACCTTAGAAGTAACACGTGCAACATTTCCCCCCCCCAATCCACCCGCTCGCCCATATTAGTGCCTCCTCCCTCATTACCTTACATTCTAACCTCGCCTGCAAAATGTTTTAAAACAAAAGAAAAGTTCCTTTAGGAACCACATTTCACAGTAAAACAGACAAATCTTAGACTCATCTAAAGTGCATACTTTTTTCCAATATTTCCATTAGCATTTTGTGTTATGCTAATGGCAATAATGTGGCTTTCATCCCCCATTCCAGGGACAAAATTACACCTACTGAAACCCCACTCTGCCCTGCCACAAAACAGTCATGGAACAGGGGCTGGCATGTGCATTTAAAGGCCCGAAACAGAAGTCCAATAGCAAGATTTTAAACAATGAAATGGCCCGGCCTTTGTTTTTCAAGTAAAATAAAGAGCCTTTTGAAAAGGGGCCCAACTGTCATTACTAGTGACTAAATAGCATTTTAATTTACAGCAGGACGAATCAAAGATCCAGTCATAAGATTTTTAAACATTGAAAACAAACGGCCTGCACATGTGTGCATATAAAACGGTTTTAAAAAGTGAAAAGATATCTCTGCTCACAGAAAGTCAGGAAAAACATGATGTGCAGGTTGACCAAAAGCAATGTATATTATGTTTCACCTACCAAAACTCCAGCAACATTTGAAGAGCCACATGGTCTCTTCATGGAAAATTCAGCCCAAAGCAGACCATTTTGATGGCTGTGGGCAAAACTTCAAAAAGGAAAACTCCCACTCAGCCTGGATGTCACATCTCCCATCTAACTGCAATAAAATGTCCTGCTAAAGGTGTCGAAAGTCTGTTCTCCAGAACTACGGAATCTGAATGCCTTGGCTGGAGCATGACTAAGGTGTGAAAATGGGGGCACCCACTTCAAAGTGAAAGCTTCCAGCACAAAAGCAGACAGATGGGCACAGGCTGACCCAGTGAAAACAAATGGCCAGAAGGCAGGAGTCAGGGCCATTTGTCCCACATGAAGATTCAAAATTAATTTAAAAGGATCATTTAGGCCTTTTTCCTCGGCCATCATTGGGTGGATTGGTTTTATTTTTGTACCATTTTATTATAATTTCCAGGCGATTGAGGACATAAAATGCATCTACCTGTGACTCTGGGAACTAACGGCCAGTTAAACTAGGTTCCTGGTAGATCTGAACATGCTCCAAATGTGAGATCTGGTGAGAAAGTGGAAAAGGAAATTAAGTATATGCTTAATACATTCATAACTGTTGTGATGTTTATGGAAATGGAGAAATATGCCACATGGCCGTGCTAAAGGATATGATTTGGTGGCTGGCTGATCCAATTCTCCATGATTAACTGAATCTTTAGTATGGCAGAAATTACAAAGTGATAAACAACTTTTGCCAAAACGTTGAAAGGAGAACAAAGAGCAATGACAGGAATTGCCATATGCTGCTCCAGATGCCTAACCAATCCAGACTTGGAAGCTGGGTGTGGGAGGAGAGAGAAGGGTTAACTCAAATCCTAGTGGCAGGGATTATTGCAGGGTACTTTCCCAAGATTGTAAAATTGGTGACGTTATCGTTGCGAGGGGTACTGCACTAGGACAGAAAAAGGAGAACAACAGAGGGGACTGCTGAAACCTACCATCTGATACCTGTAAGGAAACACCGGAGGAGATTGAATCTGGGTGGAGCCGTCAATTACTAGGAAGGCCTCAAAGCCAAGTGGGTCCTATGGTGGAGTGACCAGACCCCTGTCCTATGTTCCAAGGAGATGCAGCTGGCTTTCCCAAACCTTAAAGAGGCTTGCTATGCAAGTAGAAATAAGCTCTGAGAAACCAAATGGTGAGGTACTCTGCTTGCCTTGAATCTTTTCCGCTTTATAGTGGGGGGCGGGGAGGGGGCAACACTAGATCCTTAGCCTATTTAACCAAAAATAGGCATTCCCCATTCGGCATACCACTACCTACGAGGGGACTTTTGTTAAAATTTGAAATTAATGCGCACTTCCCATTGTGCTAAAAACTTAGCCTATAATTACTTGGGTAATCTTTGTTGTCCAGCTGACCAACTTCTTTAAGGAAGAGGGGTGCCTGTTCAAAATCAGTCCCAACCTTTTTATCCCACACGCCTTTCAGTGAGGGGGGGGGGGGGGGGGGTGTCTGAAATCTAGAATTTCAGAAAGCATTCCAATGTTTCTGTCTGACTTCAACATTACATCAGTGCCTTCGTTATTGATCAGTTTAATTTTGTGAAGTGAAATTTATAGAAAGTGAAGAATTGTGATTGTGCTTTTTAACTCTTGTGATTCGTTTATGCTGAGAGAAGTCATTTTTGTGCCAATTCTATTACTTTTAATTTAAATAAACACCAATACATTTCCTGTACACGGCCTGGTTCTTGGCTCATTGTTAGCTCAGGGGAGAGGGATCCAAGGGGCAGGCAGTGTTGGAGAGGGAAGTAACTTCCCCATATTGAGGGTGGCTTCTCAAACTTACATACTGCATAACATGAACGAACACATGTGAACATGTGGATAGCAGAACAGATGGCAGTTGAAGGGAATTTTCTCCAGAAGCGATGGCACATGATCATCAGGGCACCTCTGGCTTGCCAGCTAGGAAATGAAGAGGCTTAAAAGTCAACACAAATAAGGTGAATGCATCTGGGCATGAGGGAAAGGAGCATGTCTCCCAATAGCCATGGCACATGAACACAATGAAGGGCAGTTGCAGAAGGGACCATTTACCAGAGTTTGGGGCATCTAAACAGGGGCCTATGGGAAACTGGTGGACCTTTGAGAAGGGTTTCTCGCAGTAGCCATCACACATTGAGAGTGATGGGCAGAGGGCTCTTGATGGAAAAGACCCTGGGTGCCTAGTTAGTAGTCACAGTGTGGCATGGGGGGCCCCCCATAGGGCGCACAATTCAAGCGTTTTGTGCCATAGGTGCATGCAGCCGGACAGGAAAACTCTGGGATTTGTGGAGCTTGGAGAACGTTTTTCCTGGTAGCCATTGCACATTTGTGATAACGTGCCTGGCAGAGCATCCATGACGGCCAGATAAAAGCGAATGTGGTGTGCCCTGTAACATTCTGTTACAGGTGTCCAATGAGCCTGGCACTGGGTCCAACCGAGGAACAGAGGTTCAAGAACACGTCTGTACAGTGTGGTACATCAATAGCAGGTGGGTTGGGGGCAGGGGGGCAACTTCCCCCAATCGTTACTACAGGGTGGGTATAGTATTGCAATAGGACTGCTCACCACAAAGAGGTCTGGGTAACCAGGCTATGATACCATACAGTTCCCCAGAGACTTTACAGGACATTTGGGGGGGGGGCGAAACACCCATCCAGCTATGTTACATTACCTCCAGGGATGCCAGTTGGGACTGGGACAACATTTACCAATGTCTGTAAACCATCATTGTTGCAACTTTTCTATTAAATGCCGGCAAAATAACTCCCAAAGTGGGGCAGTGTAATTCTGTATGCCTCCGGGCCTAAGCAGCCCATATGTACTGCTGTTAGAAGCCTCCAATCTTTGGGCACCACAAGTTTTACCAGGCCGCCACCAATTACACAACATACCATGTACGTTTTGAGATGAGCTACCAACATCCATATACGGATGTTTCCATTCCACTGAAGAGCTTAACATAATTCAGATCACACCCAAAATGTTGACATGTAGTTTTAGATCTGTTAGAGGTGGGAGGCCCCATACTAGATCTGCAGGAGAAGCAGATTAAATTCAAATGAGCCCTGTACCCAATGAGCCCTGTACCCAATGAGCCCTGTACCCAATCAATGTAACTCAAGGGGGAGAAGAGCAGTCAAACAGTCATGTTCACCCACAGCAGCCAATGCTAATCCAGCCCTGTGCTCTAGTACAACTGCTTAAGGTCTTCAGGTTTGAAAACAGGAGAAGAGAAACACCAACCCATGTGTTAACTTGTTTTATCCAAGAGTCTTGGCTGTAGCGGTTTGATCCAAGAGTCTTGGCTGTAGCGGTTTGGTCTAACATGGCGACATCTTGTGATGATGAATGTATTTCTCAAAGAAGTTTCCTTAAATGCAAATAGTCGCATCTAACCGGATACTGGGTTTAGCCAAGAGAAAACCCGCTTAAGCATTAGTATGGTGTCCAGTCAACTGGTCGACTGCAAACTGGTCGACTGCAATTTGGTCGAATTTTTTTTTATATAACTAAATGGCAAAAAGCAGATATACTTGAGGAGGAAATGGCTAAATTCCTCTTTTCGAAGAATTCTATAATTCCCACTATTTACTTTCTCCCAAAGATTCACAAGAATCCTCTCAAGCCTCCTGGGAGACCCATTGTAACATTGTGTGGGTCGCTTTTGGAAAATATGTCTCGGTTCATTGATGAGGTTCTTTGCACCTTTGTCACCACATTACCATCATATGTCAGGGACACTACGGATTTCCTTTCGAAAATCGATGAACTTCCTTGGGAATCTACATACTTACTAGCAACCATGGATGTGGTGTCCCTGTACACGTCTATAAAACATCATGATGGGATTGCCGCTTGCAAATACTTCCTCAACACAAGATCATTGAATCACTTACAGCATTCACATATGATCTTAGAGATGATCAACATATGTTTGACAAATAATGTTTTTCTATTCAATAGTGAAATTTTCCGTCAAACCCAAGGAACGGCGATGGGCACGACCTTCGCACCATCATATGCGAATCTAATGATGGGATACTGGGAGAAAACAACAGTATGGGCTGAAGCGAATGCAAAGTATAGTGAAAAAATTGTGTTGTGGCTTCGTTACATTGACGATTTGTTCTTAATCTGGGATGGTTCAGCAGAGCTGTGGTGTGAATTCGTTAAATCTCTTAACATCAACAATGTGAATCTTAAATTTACGGAACACCACAGCCGGACATCCATTGTATTCTTGGACGTAGAAGTCAAGATAGAAGAACAAAAAATTGAGACATGTCTTCACAGAAAAATTACAGGTGCCAACATTCCGCTACACTCGAATAGTGCCCATCCAAAGACTCTCCTATGGAGCATTCCATATGGAGAGTTCATCCGCATTAGACGCAATTGCAGCAAAATTGTGGATTTTGATTCAGCCAGCAAAATAACGGCTTTCAATTTTTTACAACAACAGTACCCCAAAAGGATTATTGAACGGGCGTATTTGAAGGTCCGTGAAATGAATAGACATACTATGTTAACAACATCAAAAACGGACCGAGCGAAAGAGGAGGAGCAAAATACTACCAGGTTAATCTTGACATTTGGAAGCCATTCGAGTATTATCAGAAGGATAGTCAACAAGTATTGGAAAGTGTTAAAAGCTGATAAAGACATTGGTGGCATGCTTCATGACCATCCTGATATTACTTTTCGTAAAAGTGCCTCCATCAAAGACCTATTGGTGAAAAGTTACATGGCCATAGAAAGGAATGATACAAACACCAATTGGCTTTCCTTAACAGGAACAGGCTTCTTCAAATGTACCAGATGTAAGATCTGCAAATATGCAAAGAATTGCAAAAGTTATGAGCACCCTATACTAAAACATCTGGTTTACATTAATAGCAAGATTACATGCGAATCAGAACTGGTGGTATATGCTTTGATTTGTCCTTGTTCAAAATGGTACATTGGAAGCACAAAATGTAAGTTGAAAGTGCGTATCCAGCAACATGTGAGAGCCATTACTAATAAGGATTGCTCTTACCCCATGGCTAAACACTTTTCGGAGATGCATAAAGCCGATCCAAATCATCTTACGTTCTTTGGCATTCATAAGGTCATCCCAGGCCCCAGAGGAGGTGACTATGAAAAAATACTCCGCCAAGAAGAGACTAAATATATCTTAGACTTCGAGAGTAAAACACCACTGGGACATAACATCGATGAAGAGCTTTACACATTTCTGGGGACATAAAGATCATATTGTACACGATAATATCCCCGGCAGCTCATATATTCACAAGGACCCCTTTTTCATAATGGTATATGCTTAACTGATTGTTGCATTGTTTCATTTTTTATTCCTTTTTTTTCTCATCACTTTTCTTTTTTTCACTTTTTATGGTGACTTTTAATTTGACTCAAAAATTATTTGTTTAATATACTTGGCTCAGGCATGCTCATATGGAGGCCTGTTTTTGATTGTTTCTTTTCAGCCTGGCAAACAAGTAGCGGTAATCTGACCACCATTCTGGGATATTATATGAGTCTAAGATGGTGTTATTATATTTTCAGTTCAGAGTTGATATCTAGGCATTTACCATCTGACATGCATATTTGGCACTTTATAGCATCCTCCTTCTTAGGCACTCATTTTTTGATATCATCAATGCAAAAAAACATGGAACATCATATGGCGAGGGAGTTATTTGAAGGCACTGCTATCAGTAGATGTTGGAACATATTTGTTTTGAATGTGTTGTGTTATACACGATAAAACCATTTCTAAGTCGTGCACTGAAGTATTTGTAGAGAGATGTCTACAGTTCACACTATGTACTTTATAATATGACATCAATGTCCTCTATTCCGTTCTATATGTATTTACTGTGTCATATGAATGCACTATTTGCACAGAAGCACCATGCACTTTATACTGTCTCTACGCTACTTACTTAGCGAAGAAACTAATCTTGTTTCCAGGCATTTTATAACAATGGTAAGATACACAAGCAGTTACTTGCTGGCTCTATTAATATTTTTGACAAAACACATAGGACCAACATAAGGCAAAGGAGTTACTAGAAGTTACCACTAGAAACAGATTTGGGATATATTGTTCTGGTGCATTATATGAGAAAAAATTCCCTCATTATATTGGAATATTTTAGAGAGATGTTTTTAGTTTGTATTATGTATTTTATAATACGACATGAATATTTTTTACTATTGTATAGTATCTATTATATCATAGGAATGCATTGTTTACATAAAAGCACTATGCACTTTATTGGGACGGAACGTTACATATTCAGAGAAGATAGTTATCCCGCTTCAAGACACTCCGCAAACATGGCAAAATACATAAGCAGTCACTCCGTGGCTTTGTGAATATTTTAGGTAGATCTGTATTATTACCCCTGTCCCCATGAATCTAATAGGCAAGACAACAGCATGTCATTAACATGGGAGTTTTAATGTTTCCGTATTGCCCTTACAATTGTGGTTTGCGTCATGTACTTTGAACTGATTTGTAAATAGTACTAATATTTAAAATGCTATTTTTATTTGTATGTGTTTTATTATGGCTGAAACGTTATGTTTGACGTTTAAACATATGCCTATACCATTTAGTAATGTGAGCCAGTAGCCCAAGCCAAGATGGCTAATTGCCATTATTTTTGTGATTATAAGTCACCTTCTTTATGTCTTTCACTGTGGGGGGAGTGTCTGTAATATAAACAAGCACTCTATGGGTGATGAGTGACTGAACAAGCCACTGGTTAGTGGTGAAACGCGTCAGGCTGCCGTCTGGCTAAGCTAAATTAGCACTGGGAGATTACTTTTTTATCTGCTGCATATGGAAAATAAAGGCTGTTATATTTCACACAACCTATGATGCAGTATTTGCTGTTGGACTTTCGTGATTATTTGGATTATAGATACACTTTTTTGTTCGTGGAGTGCTGCTCGCTTGAATAGCTTCCGTCTGAAGCTGTTTGTTTTTGAAATATATATGTGTTTTGTGGGTTTTCGTGTGGGGAAAAAAAATAAGAAAAAAAAGGGGGTTGGGGGGACCCCCCCAAAAAAAAACCAAAAAATGGGTAAAAAAAAAACAAAAAAAAAACGACCATTTGGCATTCGACCAAATGGTGTCGACCAAATTGTCTGTCGACCAAATGTTTTCGACCATTTGACTGGTAACCCATTAGTATGAAGTATTAATAACCCGGAAGGGGGCACCCCCTCGAGATTCTTTGCAACACGCGATTAGACGCTGCATTGCTATACTAAGGGATCTAACCCTTTTATCTATGGAGGATTAATGCCAAATGTGACAGGGGCACTAGAGGAATTTAAGATTAATAGCCCTGATTTGAGAAAGGTCTCTGGGAGACCAAAACACGTGTCATTATCTAAGGGCATCTTTGGGAACATTTGGCGCAGTCTCCTTCTGGGTTATTAAAACCCCATTTGATAACTTGGCCTTCAAGCTACGCAAGGCTCACGTTCGAGCTCCACAATCTGGAAAAGCAATTGTGATAGGGGGTGAGGTGTGGCGGAGGGGGATGTTGGGGGGGGGGGGAGCGCTGTCCAAGGACAGATGTGCAAGAGCAGAAAGGGGAAGCTTGCATGAAAAGGAGGAAATGCGTGACTGGTGACAGACGTGTCAGATTCTCATCCCATGCTCCCTCTACAAGAAAAAACAAAGGAAACGGGCCACGTTTAGACAGAAGGGTGTGTCATGGGGCAGATAATCAGGGCAGGAGGTGTGTGCAACTACCCTCCTGCCCCCTTCCAATAGTGGAAAGATCCCACTATTGGATCTTTCCGCTCCAATGCAGTCTAAAAAAAAAAAAGGTAGATCTATTGGAGTGGCCTCCAACAGGCCATCACAAGACAAAATCTGCAAAGCGGTCTGCGGGAGAAGTTGAAGGACCAACACAACAAACAAGATTTGGTAATTTGTATTCGATTAATTTATTGTAATTATTCAGAATAGCCCTAAAGAGAATCCGTCTGACAGTTCATCCCTAAACCGGATCCTCATAGGTTGCTTGCATGCAAGGCCTTTTTATTTCAGAACCACCATAGTAGAGGCAAGAGGGAGCAAAAATCGGTCTCAAAGAAAGGGTCCTGTAGTGCAGGCTCATGGAACTGAGCTTCTCCTTGAAAGTACACGTCCAGTTTGGATATCTCATACTTTCTCATAGGTCCGAACGCACTTCACATCACCCATGATGCACGTCTAAGAAATGGGAAAAACAAAAAAAAAAAAAAAAAAAAAAAAAAACTTAAGAACCTGCGATAAGCAGCAATACAAGAGTTCAGTACAAGTCAAGATCTGTGAATGTATTGCAGTGTCACAATTAAAACTAACTTCTCGCATACTTCTTCCCACTCCTCACTACCCCTTGTGTTGGCTCTTCCCAACTATTGGCCCCTAAATTATGAATGCTCTTCCCTTGGACATTTGTATCACTCCGACATGGTTTTCAAGAAGCATCGCACTTGTGTCTCTTGCTTAACACAACTATCGGCATTTCCAACCTAATTTTGTCCTGCATTTCATTCTATTATGAAGCACTTGGTAAAAGCGTTATATATTAAAAAAATAATAATAAAAATCCAAAAAAAACAAGAAAAGTACAAAAAAAATAAAGTACCTTTGCCGTGGAGAGGTTTGTGGCAGCAACCCAAATGCGTGCTACGCCACAAAGCAAATATCCAGAGATGTGACAGAAGACTGAGCCAGGTCAGCAAAAAGAACCATTTGTCATGCGGTCTGGTTAACAAAGATCCTTGTATCCCCATATTGGTGATATCCAGGCACACGAGGAAAACGCTCCCGCCCGCACTCACCATATGGGCACATTAGAAGTGCTGCAAGCTAATTCCACTGCTCACCACTAGGTTCAGCATTTCCAATAATCATTGGAATATGAATGTGCATATATCCTCTAGATCATGGGTCTGCAACCTTTGGCACTTCAGAGGATTTGGACTACAAGCCCCATGATCCCTCCCTGTTCACTAGGATGGCCAAGAACGATGGCATTCTGAGACAGGTTCCAGACGACCACTCTACATTATTTCCAAGTCATCACTTACCACCACAAGAGTCTCATCCTTCAATTCCCTCCTTATTGTGGTTTCTTTTCCATCCCATTTCTGATGCTGGACCAGCACACCATCCTCGCATGTTACGGTAGTCTGGGGAGGGCAGATAGAAAGAAGCCGGTTTTACCGCCATTTCCTTCACCACACAAGTATCGGCAGAAGAAAACTACAACCCCACAATAAATCTCTACTCATAATTTAAGTAGCACTACTTACATTTATTATAAATTGGTTTATTCTTAAACATTACACAAGTGCAGTACTGATCGAATTCAGTTTCGACAATGAACCTGTTCACACCCTCTGCCCAAATAAGGAATTCAATGGAAGGCACAGGGGTGGCAGCAACCCAGAAAATTATGGCACATAGTTTTGCAACAATTAAAGTAAGTTTCCTGGAAGCGTGACTTAGTGGGTGTTGGGACCATTGTGTTACTAGTGAAAGGGAGGGAGACCATTGTGCTACTAGTTGCTGGTTGGTGAGGGCTCACCATAGAGGAAGTGTGTTCGGGACGTAGAATGTAATAAAGAATTGAAAAAACCTCTGCTCTCAGAATTGGCATGTGTTGGAATTTTCAGAGACCCAGGTACAAAAACGTGAATTGCCTGTTGGCAATCCGGTCAACATCCAAGTCTTGCATTCAGAGTAAAGCCAAGTATAGTCTTGGAGACCAGACTCACTTACTATAAGGAGGGCCTGCCACTGAAGTCATTTATTACACATTCATTATTAGTGTTACAGTGATGTACTGCCACTAAGAATCAAGCTACTTAGGATGCTTGGTTCTTAGTGACAATCGTGAGAGATGCGGCTCTCCTCCCTTACCTTCGTATGCCGGTCGTCTGCTGTGGTCTCATCGAACTCTTCGCCGAGTTTGAACTCCATCTCGGTTGTTTTGAAGGTGCTCTCTGTTTTGAGGTTATACTTGTCGCCATTTTTACCAATGGTGACTTTGAGTTTCGCTAGAGCACCTGCCTTCCTCGTGGCAAAGCCAACTCCTGCCAAAACGGGTGGAGAGGAAGAAATGCTTTAGAACATCATGGAAGACTAAACTTTCAAGCTACCGATAACTGTTTCACACCCAAAATCTAGAGGCCAACACTGATCAAAACATTAAGATACTGCTAGCAAACAAGTGTGTTTCTAGCACCAAGGAGTGAGTGTTACTTAGAGCCAGGCCCAATATTGGCAGAAAGTGGAAGCCAAGGAAGGGAAGCAGCAAACCCGTTAGTAGACAATGGTGAAGGTTTAATTGCTACATCTCACGTAGCACCAAACCTGCCAATTCATAAAATTCTACAGTAAAGACCTTAAAAAAAAATTATAAATTAAGTTAATTCTTTCATTACGTGCTTAACACCAGAGACCAGTCTCTAAGCGACCAGGATGTGATATGGGCTGGAGGCAACGTGTTTGTCTTGACAACGCAGAGCAACACAGGTTTGAATACTGGTCCTGACTGGTCTACGGTGTTTAGCACATGCAGCCTCTGAAACAGAATTAGAGCCCGTAAACTGTCAAAAGCCTACTAAACCTACAGCTGCTAAACAGTTTAGCCACTTCAGCTGACCACCTACACCATCTGCTAGGATTACTGGAATCTAGACTAATTGCCCAGAGGTGGCGACTCTAGGCCAACCAAGTGCCGAGATCCCAGAGGCTCACTGAAAACTCAATATGGGCTTGCATATATATCCCTGCATATTATATTTACTGTCTGAGGGCGCACATAAGTCAGAACTAAATAAAAGGATTTAGATTGAGGGTGCATTGAAAAGAAAGGTTTTCAGCCTCTTTCTGAACTCAGTAAGGGTTTTGATTTGTTTTCGTGAGAGATGGTGTTCCAAGTAGCAGGGGCCAGGACATCAAAGCTTGTCCCCATGTTCTTTGCCAGGCAGAATCTAGGCAAAGCTTGTTTGGCCTGGTCTTGTGATCTGAGGGAGCGTTAAGGTAGGTGGCTTCACATGCTCCGAGAGGTAGACAGGTGCATCATGGGTCAATCACTTGTGGGTTTGCGTCAAAATCTTATGCAGGGCGACCCCTGAGGTCTCCCTTGCTACCCTAAAAAGAAAAATTAAAAAATGTCTTTTTTATGCAAGTTCCTGGGCTGTGGCCAGCACCATGTGGCTCTTTGCTTCTGGAGTGGCTGGCTTTCTTGTTCAGGCCTCTTTATGGTTACACAAGTCTAACACTTTCACCAGTGACCCTCAATAAGAAAGAATAGGAAAACCAACTAATGTCTCTTTCTGGAATTCTATACAATAACTGCTAGACTCATTAAAGGTTTATTTCAGGCACACTTCAGGGTGTGAGTCACTGATTTAGTCTGTTCTTAACCATCTCAACTCAGCATTTCATCCTTCCGAAGCTGAGAAATGATTGGGTGATATTGTATGTATATTTTTTTATATATAAAGCACTATATAATAACATAATTATCATTTGGCCATGGACGTCTGCTTGCATTCACAGTTATTTGTTAATATGAGCCTGTACACACTGATCTTAATGATACATATGTTGATCCATTCTTGTATGAAATGTATATCATATTATAGTGATATCATAACCATGTCTTTCGTAGTGTAACAATGCTATGTGATGCCACTTCCTGTTTTGTCAAGGGTTGAAAGGTCATGTTCTATGGCTTCCCGTGATATCACTTGGAGTGGGATCAAATGACACTTCCTGTGATGTCATTTGAGGTCAAGGGGCATGTGATGTCACTTCTGCAACCCCTGGCATTTTGGTGAAATTACGTCCCTGATTTTATGGGAAACACGTTTCCTCATGGTCAACCAGTGCAGCTTTCTTCCCTCAGAGATGGGATGGCATCTAGGAATACCTAGAACTGCTCTTACTGCCCCATTTTGGGTCACTTTGAGTGCAGAGAAGTGGGCCGTACCGGCCAGAAGACTATTACAGTAGTCAAGCCATAAATGGACTAGGGATGAGGCCAGTAAAGACATGTTTTTCTCAGAGAGAAAGGGGCAAATATGACCCAGAGGCTTGTTGATAAGTTTTGGCAACATGCTGCCTCATGGTAAGTTCAGCATCGAGAGCGACACCATTATGGCAACCGGTATGATAGTATTGGCGATAGCAAAGTTAGCATACTTTGGGGGCTGTTTCTTTAGCATATGGCTGGACACAGTGATGAGAATCTGTTGTCTTGGCATTGAGGGCTATTGAGTTCACCACCATCCAAGAGTGGGTGGTGGAATATATGGAGTGGATGGCCTGAGAATCCTCGGAGTAAATGCCTGAGTTTTAGGATGACCCAAGTGTCATCTGCAGGACACCCAGGTCGTCAAGCATTGCCAAAAGTGGGAGGATGTAGATGTTAAGCAGAGTGGGTGATGGGGCATCCTGCGGGTGAATAATGTAGGAGAGGGGCAGCCATTGTCTAAGGCAATGCTAGCAGTGCAGGGCCCAGAAAGGAGGCCAGCTACTGTGTTGTACTCGAACAGCCTACCAGGGATTGCAACCTGGTCGCCAGCAGATCATGGTCGACCAGAGCAGCAAAACAAGGGCCAGGTGGCCTTGGTCGATGGAGGAAAGATTAAGGGCGAGCATGGCGGTCTTCCTGCCATGACGAGCTCGAAAACTGGATTGACGTGGGCCCAGTATGCCATTATCCTCAATGAATCTCTGAAGTTGCAAATATGCAACACGATCTGTTTTTCCTCAAAGTTATGGGACATTAGTAATTGAGCGATAGTCAAGATTGTCTTGAGTAGGGGTGATCCAAGCTTCTTTAAGGTCAAGGAGGACACACCCCTAAAGAAAGGAAAGGAGAACACACCCCTAAAGAAAGGAATTTGTTAAGTGTCAAGGCAGCGGATCACAAGCCTTGAAGGACAGGAATCGCCCTTGCATGAGGTAGGCTTCATGCAAAATATGATCAGCCACGGTACTGGGGTGAGGGATAATGCTGGTTGGGATCTGGCAATAGGAGTGAAAGAGTCCTGTGCTCAAGGGGGGCCCCCCTCGGGGTACAGGTCTTGTGAAATGTGGTGGTGGATTGCAGATGGGAACAGCCCAATGTGATTAATACCCAGAGTTTTCCAAGCGCGGCCCCAGCTTGGCCGGTGATACTGGCTGCTTCATGATCGCTTAAAGCACTGATATCTGGGAACATGCGGGTGGATGTTGTCCGCCCACTTCAGGGACACAAGCCATCCACCCCCCCCCCCCCCCCCCCACAAATCCCCCGTGTTTTTGCAATTTTTTTAAATACACATTTTCCACACAGCATTGTCTGGGATTCCAACACGAGTCGCACAACAAGAAGCAACCTCGAGAAGTCACTGACTTTCTACTGTACAGGACACATTTTTAATTATATTTTTAAAAAATTACACCTTATTTAGCAAGCAAAGTTTAAAGGAAATAATGTCCTCTTAGAAAATGCTTATTTTTCCGGTGGAGTTGGGAAAATACACAAATGTGTCTTTCAGTGCACGTTCACTGCCTGTGACTGCATACGCCAGAGTCCCCCCACGTGTCCACAGTGCCCATTTTTTCTGCAATCATCCTTACTGGTACAAGTGTATCAAAACCGTAACATTCGGAACAAAGACCGAGTAGCGCATTAACAGCCATACCACAGTTAGATCTGCTAAAATTGCAGCTCAAAGGGTGCATAGGAGCCGTCTGATCATAGTGGAGCCCTTCACATCTACTTGCTTTGTAGAAGTGTTTCAAAAGTAGTGGACCAGTGGCTCTGGTAGAGATGACACCAGCATATATCAATACATGTAGCCAGAGCAGATTGCCAGCCAAATTAGTGCAACAGGCAAAATGATGTCTCCTGCATTTTACATACACCCCCCCCCCCCCCCCCCCTTATATCATAGCACCTTTGTGATATCTGCTCTGGAATCCGTGCTTGCTACCTTCCAGAACAGCTACTTCAAAGGGGGCTCAAACTCGAAGGGGAAAAAAAAATGGCACTGACATTAATAGAATTTGACAATTTCCAAAGACTGGGTCTTCATTTCTTCTGGTCTGATAGGAGTGCCTGGCATGTGAGCCCCCATAGACCAAAGTCACATCTTGTGATATGACAAGTCATGCCATCCTTAAGCAATGATCAGACCACGAATGCATGCAAAGGATACAGAATGCTAAACCTAAAATCTCAGCTCGAAACAGCAGGACCCAATGAGGAGTTTGGGGAAGGTTCATCCCCCACCCCCCAAGCCCCCAATGCAGAAACCAACCCGTTTTCGGCGCACAGTCCAGTGACTGCTATAACCGTGCCCAGGCAAATCCCACACAACCACCCAACATTAAAACAGCATGATGGTTAATGATCAACTAACGTCTGAGCACGATTCAAAATCAGAGGGAAACCGGTGAGGAGAACCTCCGTCTTCCTCTTCCCAAGAAGAAGCCCCAGCTATAATCTATGCAGAATGTGTGAATGTATAGTTCAGTTTGGCTGTAAAGTAGATGGAACACAGAATGGTAGTAAAACAGTAGTGGCACTTTTATTAGCAGCCTGGGTAGGTGAGCCAGCCATACAGGTTGCTCTCACCCAACCAACTCGCTCAACCCTCAAGCACCTCTTCCCTCCCCACCCTTCTGCCACTTATTGGGCTGCTGTGCCACCATCTAAATTGAACAGGGTCTCCGAATGGAGCCCCGCCTTCCATTTCCATTAAAGCCCTCTACACGTGTTTAAATGGATGTGACGCCACGAGAGTGGGTCCCCTTCATTCAAACAAGCAAAAACCCGTGGTGCAATAGAAACGCCCTCACTGGCAGAACGGATTGGGTGACAACTGGGCCAGGGGCCATCATTCAGGCTCGATTGATGCCAGGGCCTTTAACTTGGCATCACCCAAACCGGCTCTGTAAAAAGCATAACTTCCTAATAATTCCAGCGAAGAGTCAGATCCTACTGATCAAACGACTAGGCTGAGAGAACGAGGTTTCTGTGAAAACCTGTTGGTCCGTGCGAGGGAGTGATGGTCAACCCTGCAGGTTTCTGCATTGCAGTGCTTCCAGCTACTCCTTCCCTTTGTAAAAGCAGGCCGCGAGAGTAGGGTCAAGATACACCGGGTGCAGCTGAGGGGACTGAGTTTTAAGCATTATCGTGGACTAGTACCTACCACCACTGCAGGGTTCAACAAAGCTGGAGGCTGCGACATGGGGTGCACGGTGCAGCTGTGGGGCTACTCCAGGACAGTGTAGGGCTTGTTAGACCTGTGCCTTGGGCCTCGCAGAATTACCGGTTGGGACCAAATAATTGTTTAAAAGGAAGCTGGAAAGGCAGACGGGGTAGAGAGTGGTACATGATAATTTGGCATTTATATAGCGCTACGAACCCTCAGGTGTGGTGCTCGATGAAGGCCGAGTTTGGCCCCGCCGGGATTCGAAGCTGCGTTCGCAGACTCTGCACCGATGTCAAAGCGAGTCCTACTCACTGTGCCACTTGATGTGCATCCGTGTCTAACGCAGTCACACAGAATGTCACCCCTCCCCCCCATTTCAATGCAGTGGCCAAGGAGATCGGAGGGGGGGGGGGGGGGGGGGGGGGGGAGCGAGGCGAGAGAACTGCGGCCCCAGTCGTTTTCGGATATGTGCTTTTCAGTGACAATCCAAAGCTTGGCCCAGTCGCCCACCGGTCCTAAAGCGCAAGAACAGGGTGTGCGCCAAGTACATTAACTGTTAAGCCCTCACGTGCCACGTTACAATTTCGTGTAATTGAGATAGTGCGGTGTGCATTCTGGTACCTGGAGTCCATTACCCGCTCTCCCCTTCATCTCATGTAGTTGATGAAAGGCGACGAGGAAGCAGGAGTCAGGACTAAGTAATAATAATACACCCCTCCACACCCCCCCCCATACACCCTACTGTATCCTAACCTGCAGCTCTCGCCTCGCGCTCTTCAGCCAACGTGTGCAAGGCGCGTGGTGGAAGGTGGCGCCACCACAGGAGACACATTGCATCTCCTGAAGGTGGTATGCCGCCGAAAGTGAAAAGTCTTGGCCCCTCTTACCGATGCTCTGCATGTACTCGTCGAAGCCCTCGCTGTTGTTCAACTTCCAGGTCCCGAGCAGGTGGTCCGCCATTTTGCACTATTTTTGATGCACCACTCAGCTATCGACACACTCAGCTATCGACACAGCTGAGACGGGGTAGCAGAGGTAATGCTGCGGCTCGCGCTTTTAAAGTCAAACCGGCTCTTTTCATCACGCCCCCGTCAATGGGCGGCTCCAACTCGCCCCTAGCCGGGAAGTGCAGGGCCAGCTACAGCCAGACCAGTGGCTACAGAGGTGCAGAGGTGGCCTGGGCCATCTGGCGAGGACAGAACGTCTCCCAAGGTGGGCATTAAATACGCACCCTGGCACTTGTCTCCTGTCTATGCCCTCGCTGGAGCCTGCAGACAGAGGCATAGCTAATGCGGGAAAAACAGAATATAGCAATTCAGACTAATTTAATCTAGGATCTTGCGTTTACAGCCCTGGGCTTTCTATTTACAAATACATTGGTGCGGGGTGCTGACAGCCAAGTTAAAAACTGCTGCAACTTCCAGAATGCACTAGTCTCTTAAATGAAAGGCTGGGAATGGTCTCGGGCTGTCCCCGGAACACTGAATCACCGGGTCATCCTAATTCCAAAACTGGTGAAGGCTTGTTTTAATGACTGCAAAATGTCTCAGGGCCTATTCTGAGATAGTGATAAAAAACGTGTGGAAATACATTCTCCCCTACAGTTTCCAGCACCATCATTCTGAGGTGGGTGGAAATGGGAGATGGTGTGCTTTCCAGTAGCAAAAGACATTGCAGGCATTTCGTAATAGACGCCACTTTTCTAGTTTAAGAACGTTTTCTTAAACTTCTTTCATTAAACTGGAGAAGTGGTGCTGCACTCTAAGAAAAGCATTGTTTATAAAGGGAAAAGTGTGTAGTGGAGTTTAACGGTACCATTACGGTACCGTATTTTTAGAAATTAAGTAACTGCAGGTGTGAGTAGTATTTTCTCTTTCTTTTCAGGCGGGGAAATGCATGGCCAAAGTATAGCATTTATTCATATAAATACTAGTGTTTTAATAACATTTAGCAGGTGGGCACTGCTAGGATTCAACACTGTATGACATTTACATTTGTAGATGTTTGTGTTTCTTTTCCTTGCAGCGTTTTCACTGTTATGCTGCATTTTGTTTGTTTGCGTGAAGGGGCCGGGGTCACGTTAGGCATTCTCAGAACAGCAATGCTGTAAATACACTTTGGCAAATACAGAATTGCCGGTCTGCAATGGGACACAGGTGCATTAGGAAGGCGGCGACCGAAAAGAAAGCATAATTTTGGATAGGTTCCGTGAGGGGATGGGCCCACGTCAGGCACGCTCACAAAGCAACACAGAACCATCTCCAGTTCCGGAAGCACCTCAAAACCTTTCTCTTTGCTTCTGCTTTTTCTCCTCCCCTCCCCTGCTGACCTCCTGGCTGTAACCTGAACTGCACTGTTTACCTGCACTGCCTGCCTGGCAACCCCTGCACGTGGGGACTGTTTCTGTATCCCTGCAGTCCCCCTACCAGCACTTGACCCCTGATGTCTGCACTTGCCCTTGCACTTGCCACTTGCTGGCCGTTACCTCACTTTTTATTATCTATTCACATGTACTGCACTGCCCCTCCCCCCATCCACCTGGCCTAGTAGGATTGTTGTCTGTCCTCCCTTTGTTCCCCCTTCCTTGCCTTGTCGCGTATATAGGCGCGTTATAAATGCCATATCATATCAGAACATTAACTATTGAAGTTCTGGAATGGGATATGGGCGGATGAGGAAAAATGCAGCAATTTTCTTCCAGACGGCTAGTGTGTTTTCCAGGCTGTAATGTATCTGTGAGCTATACCTGTTCGTATAGCCTGCAGATTAACCAATTGGGTTAATGGAAAGACCAAAAGGGTGTTCTAATATTGTATTCTCCTTGGCTGTGGGCCATTTGCAATGTTCTATTAACCACATGAATGCATACCCCACAAAGTACACAAGGGCGTAAATTAACCTTTTTTGGGGAGGCCTCCCCGCCTCTGTTAGTCACAAACGCTACTCTGGTGACAGTCCTTCACAAGCCAATCTCAGGGTGGATTAAGGTTAAAATGTCACAAGAAAACTGAATACGGAGCCTGCATTTCCTCTGAATGAATGTCCATATGAAATCTACATATTTATTTTATGTATTTACAGGTTCTTATTAAGCATGAACAAGCCACCAAAGTGTATCAGAGACAGATGCAAAAGAAACAAACGTATAGTTACAATGTTGAATGGGTATAAAATAATGATCTAAGGCACCAATCACAGGAAAACTTGTAAAGGCAGGCTTTATTATTTTACAGAATGCCTAGGATAACTAAAATCCTCCAAAACACCTTCATTATCCAGATAATTTTTCCATATCCATCAGTTTTTTTTCTGAAATGGAACATGGCGAACAGAATTGCAGTAGGTCAATGAGCACCCAAAAAATGAATGTCTCACGATTGAGGACCGCCAGAATGTGTGGACTTCAAGGCGTAGAATCACATGGCTACGTAAACCTCTTGAGCCACCAGAAATCTCCCACTTTGAAGCTAAGCACATGGGAAAATAAGAATGCGTGGCTTTAATAGCCTAACAGGTATTTTTCAACTGGCTCCTTATGGGAGCCAATACAGTTGGGCTCTTGGAGGCTCTCGAGTAAACACTCTCTATAATATGAAACACTTAAACATTTTATATTGTATTGTCCTGCTATGGCTTATTCGAGAATTTTTTTGTACAGAGGAAATTCATTAATAATCTGAGTTTTGTGGTTGGCGAACAATTTTGGCTATAGTGGATGGAAGGCTTTGAAACATCTTTGATCATTGCATTACTGAATTTCTTAGAATAATCCATGATCTTTTAGGCAAATCATGTTCTATAAATTGTTGATACATTTATTTTAAATATTATGTACCCTTAGGAAGGATAATAATTAGGAGAATTGTTTCTTTTGTTCTTCTTAGTTTGTTGCTGTAAATCAACCGCGGACCGGTGGGGGGCGTCTGTAGTCCTGCTCTCTATATGGTAGATGACAGGCACAGAGGACCCCAGCCAAGATTCTCTATTATTGGTAACATAGTAGAGCAATCAAGGCCTAGCTTCTCAGGAGGGGATGCGGGTTGGTTCTTAAGTACAGTGTAGTCCCCAAGCACCGACAAAGGAATGTCCACACACTGTATTAGTGAAAACACAGCTCTTTATTTAACTAAGGTTCTTCAAGGTTATATACACAATCACGATAATACACTTTGTGCTCCGACAATTCCAAAATGGTAAATATATACAGTTCTAGGTGGTACCACTATTACTCTGATTCCATTAAAATGCATCAACTGTACTCAGTTAAAATAGCATACAAATCAATACAGCAAAACGATATCAACCATAGACTTAGGAGTAAGATAAGTTGTTTAGACAATTGGCAGAATACTGGCCCCTACCACTAGGCACAGTTCGGTATGAGGATCCCCCACCTGGGCAACCTGTAAATGAAGATGCACTACAAGTCCAGTCCATATATTGTCTATTAGAGTCTTATCTTCTTCTGCAACCTAAATGTACCTTGTGTTGTAGAGTTCTTCGTCAGGGAATCGACGGGCCCTTCTTGAGTGTGCGGCCTTTCAAGCGGGAGCCACGGGTCGTCAAACTTCAGAGATGAAGAAAGGGTGAACGTTGTCCTTGAGGCAGCAGCTTCGGTCCCTGCGATGCTCGTTGACGAGTGATTGAAAACCTCCTGCAACAGGGGAACCGTGTGGTGCACCTCGACCACGATGGTTCGTTGCTGCAAAGAGTCAATGAAGTACTTTGGCCCAGCAAGGGCGTCGAGTTGTTGGCGTCTGGCCTCGGCGAACCCGGCGTGACCACGGCTGGCTTCAGTCGCTTCGTCAGTGTCTCTGAGGTCTTCGGGTGGTGGGAAACCCACCAGCGGATTCTCCTCGGTCGTCAACGGCCTTGATTTTCTCCGCCAGGACGAAAGCGGTCGACGATGATGAACAAGGGAGTCCTTGGATCAAATGTTCTTAGGCAACGGGAGCACTGCGGCTCCGGTCGGCGACGGTGGTCGTCGAAGGTTGACGGCTGTCCGGTGCTTTTCTTCGTTCTCCTCGGCGGTCCCCTTCTCCTGTTGGCAGCCTTTAGTAGGTCTGTCTACCAGGGAGCTTTGGCAAAGATCAGATAGTGCACGATGGTCCCTCATAGCTCGGGAGAGGTGGTCCTCCTTGGATCAG
This sequence comes from Ambystoma mexicanum, assembly GCF_040938575.1. NCBI lineage: Eukaryota > Metazoa > Chordata > Amphibia > Caudata > Ambystomatidae > Ambystoma > Ambystoma mexicanum. The sequence goes on along the minus strand of NC_090933.1, from coordinate 782,364,708 downwards.
TTCTTGAAGACACAGCAGCTTTCAGATTACACCACGGAGGTGAATAGCGGTTCACCTTCTTCTTCCGGCTCGGCTTCGAGAGTAAGCATCAAGTCTCAACTTCAGCTTCTGAACGATTTCTAGCATTGAGAGGCCCCCAGATATACTGTTGATCTTCATTCTACTGGGTCACACTCAGGCAACTAATCACTCAGAAGGGCATTCAAGCAGTCAGTCAGCCAATCAGGTGCACCCTGCATTTTGTCCATTCTTCTCCATCCAGACACTCACAACACAGAATGTGGATTCGGACCAAGCCATTCAACACTACACACTGCATTCATGCCAGTTTCGGGCAGGGCTGTCTCAGTCATTGTGTCAAACACCAGATACTAGACACCCATAACACAGAATACATATTCGTTACACACTCCATGCACACAGTTCCTGCCCCACAGGCGTACCCACAACATATGGTTGTTGGGAAGGCTCCAGCCAGTCTGGTCGGCACTTCCCCACACTACCATATGTAACTTCCAACCAACAGCCAGTCAGGGGGAAGGGACGGAGTCAGGGCTTCGCGGGACTTCGGGAATCCAAGGTAACAGGCGATGGAAGGCAAGAGGCCATGGGAGACATCTTGTCTCCATCAGGAATCTACTGATTCCAATGACAGGGCCTGGGCATCCCAAAATGGAGGATCCACAGGGCACCTGTCAATTCAGCACAGAGCTGCCACCAGCCCGTACCCTGCTCTGTGCCCACACACAGGTGCCCAAAAACATACACTAGGAGTACAGGGTCATACTCCCACCCATGGGTGCCATAAGGGTATCCCACGGGTCTGTTCACCAAACCAAATACAGGAAGAGCTGCACCTCCAGGAGTCCCACGTGAACTCCTGCATGGAAAACAAGTCAGAACATACATGATAAAGCAATAAAGGACAAGGATTCAGAAGTCCTGTCCCTCTGATATATTTCCATCATCACAATGCCCCCCCCCAGACTGAGGTTAGGGTGCCTAATACCTTCTGGAAAGGCCATCTGCTTTATCATGACTCTTCCCTGGTCTATGCTCTATGGTGAAGTCAAGCCCTTGCAGGCTAATGGACCACTCGAGCAGTTTCGGGTTTTCATCCTTCATCTGCATAAGCCACTTCAGGGGCTTATGGTCTGTTTGGACCTTGAAGGTAGACCCCGTAAGGTAGGGTCTAAAATGCCTAAGGCTTCAAACTCAACTAAAACATTCCGTTTCAACAATAGCCCACTTAAGTTCCCTACCCTTGAGTTGTCTACTGATGAATATGATCAGATGTTCTCTTCCTTTGTCATCTAACTGGGACAAGACAGCTCCAATTCCGGTGTCGCAGCTATAGTTCCATAGTCTGCCATGAAGTTGTGATACTACTCAGTGAGACCCAAAAAGGCTCTCCCCTGGGTTTGAGTAGTGGGAGTCTAGCAGTCATCTACATCCTGTACCTTACTGGGGAGAGGTTGGATCTGACCCCCTCCTACCTCATGACAAAGATACTTTACTTTGCCCTGAGCTATCAGGCACTTGGTGGCCTTGATAGTGCGGTTAGCCCTTTTCAAGGCCTGCAACACTTTATCCAAGTGAGTGAAATGCTCCTCCCAAGTGGAACTGTAGACGGCGATGTCGTCTAAGTAGGCCACACAAAAGGTCTCCAGCCCACTGATTGCACGATTGACTAAACGTTGGAAAGTGGCAGGTGCATTCTTATACCCAAAAGGGATGACTCTAAACTGGTAGAGCACCTCAGGTGTTAAGAATGCAGTCTTTTCCTTGGCATGGTCCGTCAGAGCTATTTGCCAATAGCCTGAGGTAAGGTCGAAGATGCTCACAAATTTGGCAGCACTTATGGTGTCCAAGAGCTCATCAGCCCTGGGCAATGGGTGCGCGTCAGTTTTGGTGACGGCATTGACTCCCCTGTAGTCCACACAGAACCTCCAATCCTTGGTACCTGTCTGGGAACTTACCTTGGGGACAAGGACCACTGGACTGGACCAGGGACTGGTTGAGGGTTCAATAACACCCAGATCCAACATCTTGGCGATCTCAGCCTGGATGTGGTTCTTAACTGTATCTGACATAAGGTATCACCTACTTTTGACAGGCACACAGTCGCCAATGTCAATTTCGTGCCTACACCACGATGTAAGGCCTGGTGTCAGTGAGAACAGAGAGGCATACTGCCGGAGCAAAGCCCTGCAGGCCCTCTGCTGCTCTGTCGTCAGATCTGGAGAGAGAGAGATGCATTCTCTCCACTGAGCCATCCTGAGGGTTGATATGCAGCAAATCAGGAAGGGGCGCACTCTCATCCTCTTCTTGCTTGGAAGCCAGCAAGAGGCATGAGACCTCGGCTCGTCTATGGAAAGGCTTGAGCCTGTTAACATGGAATACCTGAGGGGCTACCCCAGGGACTCCCATGTCAACCAGATTGTTGACTTTGCCCATCTTGGAGATTATCCTGAAGGGTGCAGTCCACTTATCTGCCAATGCTTGAGGCTTGGTAGGCTCCATCATAAGGATTTCCTGTCCCGGAGTCCTATTCACTTGTGATGGTTTAAGGTCATGCCAGTATTTGTTCAATTCCTGGCTGGCCTTGAGATTCGCTTTTGTCTGACCCATCATTTGTGTCATCCTCCATCTGAGGCCTAACACATAGTCCCTCACTTGCTTGGCAGGACCTGGAGGGGTGGCTTCCAAACCTTCACTGATCAAGGCAAGGGGCCCCCTGACTGGATGGCCAAAGAGTAACTCAAAGGGGCTGAAACCAACACCCTCTTGAGGTACTTCTCTGTAAGCAAACAGCAGGCATGGCAGGAGGAGATCCCATTTCCTCCTTAGGAGCTCTTCCAAAGTGCCTAGCATGCTTTTGAAAGTTTTATTAAATCTCTCGACCAGACCATTTTTTCTGGAGACGGTAAGAGGTGGAGAACTTGTAAGTAACTCTGCACTCTTTCCACATTGTTTTTTATGTTGCTCGACATGAAGTTGGATCCTTGGTCAGAGACAACCTCCTTAGGGAATCCAACACGGGTGAAAATGCCCAGGAGCACCCTGGAAACCACCTTGGCCGTAACTGTCTGAAGGGGTATAGCCTCAGGGTACCTGGTGGCATGATCAACCAAGACCAGGATGAACCAATGTCCACCTGAAGTGGGAGGGTCAAGGGGACCGACAATGTCGATGCCCAACCTCTCAAATGGTGTGCCCACCACTGGCAACGGTAGCAGTGGGGCAATAACACTGCCTCCAGTCTTGCCAGACAACTGACAAGTAGGGCAGGTCTTGCAGTGGGACTCCACTTCTACTCCCATCCAGGGCCAGTAGAAATAGGCAGAGAGCTTTTGCTTAGTCTTCTTGGTACCAAGATGACCAGCCAAGGGCACCTCATGCGCCAACTGCAGCCGAAAGGGCCTGTAAACTTGGGGTAACACCAACCTCTTGAGGGCACCAGGTTCAGGTTTAGTGGGCTCTCTTACAAGGAGCTCACCCTCCCAATAGACCCGGAATGTCCTAGGCACTTCTCCCTGTGCCTGGGACAGGGCCTGTTTTCTCAGACTCTCAAGAGAGTGGCACTCTCTCTGACCCTTACAGAAGTCCGCCCGGGAGGGTCCCCCTTCAGCTAACAAGCAATGAAGGTCGGGGTGGTCCTCCGGGTTGAGCACCTCTCCCACAGTAGAGTCTTCTGGCTCTTCTCCCACAGGAGATGAGGCTTGGGTCCCCATTGGATACAGCCCGGCTGGAGTATGAATCCCAATAGGTGCTGCCCGAGCAGCACTAAGAGAAGGGGTAACTTTCACAGAGGCGGTCTTCTTGCTCTTCCTTCTTCATGGTGCCTTGGGTTTCCCCGTCGGTGAGGATACTGGGCTCACAGCCAGACCCGGTGTGACCTGTGATCAGGTGACTGGTGCAGCAGTCACGGGTAGACCATCCGCGATCATCCCCAATTCTACCAAATAATTTCCTAACAAAATGTTAGCAGGTACATTGTCCTGAACCTGGACAGAAGCTTTGCTGTCTTGTTTCCAATCGTGATGTTGATTAAGGCTACAGGTGATAATTTGGGAGGCCCACCAGCTAACCTGGTGGTTCTCAGAGGAGCACCTACATAGTCCTCTGGCTTGAGTAGGATCCTGTCCACCACTGTCATGCTTGCCCCAGGGTCTCTCAAACCAGTAGAAGGCTGGCCATTCAAGAGGACACTTCTCAAAAACCTATGGGTGTTCTGTGGGATTGTTGCCAGTACTTCTGCGTACTGGTCCCAGGACCCAAGGGACACTAGGGAAATCTCTAGGGGAGCACTGAATGTGATTCCTGTAGAGGAGGGGAGGACAGTGGCCTCCACCTCCAGTACAGAATAGGGGTAGGTCATGCTGACACCTGGACTCAAAGTGCCTTACCCTTACACTTGGGGTCACCCCTTTTGTGGTCCAGAGCCCCACAGTCCCAACAAGTGCCAGGAGTGTGGGGTACGGTACTGGAACCACTGGGACCCTGCTTTGCAGCAGGCGGACCACTACTCTTACTCCCATCCACAAAATTCTTATCCCCACTAGATATTTGGGTCTTAGGAGAGGAAGGTTTTGGTTTACTTGACTGTGATTGCTTTTGGGACTCCTCAGCCTTCTGAGAGGTCCCCTTTTCTTTGTCTTTGTCCTTCCCAATGGAGTCCTTAGGGGACCCAGCTTAAAGGGATCTTAAATGGTCAGCAACATACTGACACAGCTCCGGTGAACAGGCTTCCGCAAAATGCTCAAAAAACAAGAGGTGTGATAATTCAACAAACGTTTTCGCTTTGTAACCATCAATCCACCCCATCATGTTCATGTGCGCAGCACTCACCCAGTCAATCCAAGACACATTCTCTCTTTTCTTAAATTCCCTGAACCTTTTAAGGTATTGGGTAGGTGTCTTGCCAAACCTGGCAATCAAAGCAGACTTCATGCACTCATACTGACTCCTTTCTTCCACACTCAGTTTCAGAATACAGTCATATCCAGTCTGAGGCACTTTGCTTAACAAACACTTAGCCCAATCTCTTTTATCAACATCATGGATTCCACAAGCCATCTCAAACGCTTTAATCTATTGGAGGATATCAGAATCCTCTGCATACACACCAACCAAATCTTTCATAAACTTGGTGGCTGGGTACCTGATACTCTCAACTGGTTTCGCTGAAGTCTCCACTCTAGCTTTCTATAGCTGAATTTTCTGGTGCTCAGTGTCCCTATCTTTGAGTGCCACTTGTTCTGCCAACTCCTCTTTCTTCAATTCAGCTTCTGTTTCCAACTTTTTGTATTGAAAGGCTAACTGTTCCCGTTGTAGCTCCAATTTTCAAAGGTCAATCTTCAGGGCTTCCCCTTGAAGAGCATTGCTGGGGTTCGGAACAGAGACAGTAGGAATGGTGGTGTTCCCAGAATCAGATTCAACAACACCCCCAGGGCTAGGGCCCTCATTGGGTACACCCCCCCTTCAAGAGATTCACAATCAATCTGGTAGTCCACCAGGGAAGCTATCAGCTCTGCCCTAGACGTATCCATAAAGTCTAATTCCCTGGCTTCACAAGCACTCTGGAGAGCCAATAAGCTCATCGAGTCAAGTTACCATTTGCAATAGATTGCATTGCTTGTAATGTAGATATCTTGTATACAACTAAACCTCAATTTAACAAAGTGTAGATATTTTGTAAGTGGAAAGGTTACACACTGATTCTTAAAACCATAAGCATCCCACCGCTGCCACCAGTGTAAAGCAACTGCGGACCGGTAGGGGGGCGTCTGTACACTTGCTCTCTATATAATAGAGGAGAGGCACAGAGGACCACAGCCAAGATTCTCTATTATTGGTAACATAGTCGAGCAATCAAGGCCTAGCTTCTCAGGAGGTGATGCAGGCTGGTTCTTAAGTACAGTGTAGTCCCCAAGCACCCACAGAGGAATGTCCACACATTGTATTAGTGAAAACACAGCTCTTTATATAAATAAGGTTTAAGGTTATATACACAATCACGATAATTCACTTTGTGCTCTGACAATTCTAAAACATTTAAAGGCAGGCTCCATTATTTTACAGAATGCCTAGGATAACTAAAATCGCTCAAAACACCTTCATTATCCAGATCATTTTTCCATATCCATCAGTTTTTTTTCTGAAATGGAAGCATGTCTTGGATCTGGAGACTCCATGGGGAACAGATTTGCAGTAGGTCAATGAGCACCCAAAAAATGAATGTCTCACGATTGATGACCGCCAGAATGTTGGACTTCAAGACGTAGAATCACATGGCTACGTAAACCTCTTGAGCCACCAGAAATCTCCCACTTTGAAGCAAAGCACATGCGAAAATAAGAATGCGTGGCTGTATTAGCCTAACAAGTATTTTTCAACCGGCTCCTTATGTGAGCCCATACAGTTGGGCTCTCTTGGAGGCTCTCGAGTAAACGCTCTCTATAATTTAAAACACTTAAACATCTTGTTTAAGCCTTTCGTAGGTCTGTCTACCAGGGAGCTTTGGCAAAGATCAGCTGGTCCACAATGGTCCCTCGTAGCTCGGGGAGAGGTCTCCTTACCAGGTCCTCTATTGGATCAGTCCTTGAAGACACAGCAGCTTTCAGATTACACGGAAGGGAACAGCGGTTCACCTTCTTCTTACGGCTCGGTTTCTAGAGTAAGCATCAAGTCTCAACTTCAGCTTCTGAATGATTTCTAGCAGTGAGAGGCCCCCAGATATATTGTTGATCTCCCATTCATTCTGCTGGGTCACACTCAGGCAACCAATCACTCAGAAGGGCATTCATGCAGTCAGTCAGCCAATCAGGCGCACCGTGCATTCAGGCCATTCTTCTCCATCCAGACACTACAACACAGAATGTGGATTCGGACAAGTACCCAGCCATTCAGCACAACACACTGCATTCCAGAGGTGTTGTTAGGGGGTGGCTTAGGGGGCTATACCCCGGGTCTTTTGGTTGTAACCCCGGATCGAAGTTCAGGGGCTACCACCAAAAGGCTATAGCTAGCCCCAAATGCCGCCAGTCCTGACATTAGCTTAGCCCCTGATCTTTTCCAGACCTAGCAACACCCCTGCTGCATTCATATCAGTTTCGGGCAGGGCTGTCTCAGTCATTGTGTAAAACACCAGATACTAGACACCCATAACACAGAATGCGTATTCGTCACACACTCCATTCACCCAGGTCCCAACCCACAACATATGGTCGTTGGGAAGGCTCCCGCCAATCTGGTCGGCACTTCCCCACACTACCATATGGAACTTCCACCCAACAGCCAGTCAGGGGGAAGGGACAGAGTCAGGGCTTCCCGGGACTTCAGGAATCCAAGGTAAGAAGTGATGGAAGGCAAGAGGCCACAGGGGCCATCTTGTCTCCATCAGCAATCTACTGATTCCAATGACAGGGCCTGGGCATCCCAAAATGGAGGATGCGCAGGGTGCCTGTCGATTCAGCACGGAGCTGCCACCAGCCCGTACCCTGCTCTGTGGGCCACACACAGGTGCCTAAAAACATACACTAGGAGTACAGGGTCATACTCCCACCCATGGGTGCCATAAGGGTATCCCACGGGTCTGTTCACCAAGCCAAATACAGCAAGAGGCGCACCGCCAGGAGTCCTACATGAACTCCTGTGCGGAAAACAAGTGATACATGATAAAGCAATAAAGGACAAGGATTCAGAGGCCCTGTCCCTCTGATGCATTTCCAGCATCACAGTTGCCTCCTTTGGTCTTCTTAATTTCTATTTCATTATATTTGGTGGATTTTAGATTATATATGAATATATAATGTTTCCATTTTTAGTATGGAAAATATGCATTCAATGTTAACTGGTTCTGTTCTTATCTCTCAAATCATTATTTTTCCACATCTTGGGCTGGACATACTTTTCCTCCCCCAACCTCTTCAATATGATGCTTCACAAGACTCAGTCCCGGGCCTTGGCCTTTTTTCTATCTATACTATACCCCTATTCTCTACTATTGGACCGGCCAACCTTCTTTCTCATTTCTATGGGGACAATTCACAAATCCACTCCTTTTCTACATTTTCTGACTATCCTCATGCCTCTGTTTCATCCTGCTTCTGGGCTGTCCAGGGCTGGATGCACTTCCGCTTCCTTCACCTCAATCCCTCAAAAACATAAATTCTCTAATTTCCACCTGCTTCTCCCACTTCACTTTCACCTCCCTCAGGTCTCCTCTTTTCCCATTCTGTCCCCCCGTTCTGCACTTGTGCTCGAAACCTTGGTCTTACCTTTGACCCCTCTTTTTAAGCTGTGTCTCTCATATATCCTGAATTGCCCATACTTGTCGCTTTTTTCTTTACAATGTCCACAAAATACGTCCATATCTATCCTTTCATTCTGCTAATCTTTTTACTTCTTCCATCCTTTCTTGCCTTGACTACTGCTCTGCCCTGCTCTTTGGACTTCCTTCCTCCCACCTCACTTCTCTACGCTTGGTTTTTAATTCTGCAATTTGTCTTCTTTTTTCACTTCCTGTTTGCTCTTCTACCACACCTTCTCTTTTCAATTTTCTCTATCATTTTCAAGTGCTAAGATGTCCTTGCTCCCCCATCTTGATTTTCTTTTTTCCCTCTACTCTCCCTCACATTCTCTTTGCTCTCAACATCTTCATCTCCTAACCTCTACTAAACCACATTGTGCTTCTTCACATTTCTGTTCTTTCTCCCTTTCATCCCCCAAATACTGGAAAGTTTTGCCACCTGTCATCCATGCTTCACAGTCTCTTGTATATTTTGTTAGTGCCTTGTGGCTCATGTCTTCTCTTCTCGTCACGCTCCGAAAACTGTTTCTCGGTGGTCAGTCAAAATCTCGAAAACACAATCTCGAATGACAAAAAGCTCGAAAAAAAAATATCGAATTTTTTATTTATTTATATATGTTTTTGGGGTCAGGTAAGTAAAAAAAAGGGGTAAAATAAAAAAAATGAAAAAAGGGGGGTTTGGGGGATCCCCCCATTTCGAAAAAAAAACACATTGAAAAAAAATTCGATATTTTTTTTTTCGGCCTTTTGTATTCGAGATTTTTGTTTTCGAGATTTTTTGATTCGGTATTATCACTATGAACCCTGTTTCTCATGGTGATTGTTATTGGATGTATTATTTCATTCCGCATTTTGCCTTTTGTACACTGACTTGGTGAAGGCTCTTGATACATTTAAATCAATACATTATAAACTATAACACAAAAAAATACAGTTGGGCTGCGGTAATATGTTTGAACCTTTTAGCCTCGATAACCAACCTGCACTAAGTATGAAAGAATGCCTTCAAAATGGCAAGAGTGACAGAAGGAAGTCTCGATGGGACTACCTTCCCAGAGTTTAGATGTGAAAGAACTAAAGCTTTAACTAACACAGGAAACTGAGCTGAGGAAACAAAGGTTTTGTTCAGTTTGAGAGAATGAAGTTAGAAATTAGCCACCTACACCTTAACATTAGCGTGAGGCACAAAATGAAAGAAAGAAGTCAAATGTAAAACCCAAAAAGATTTGACAGAGGAAGCAAAAACGGAGGGAGCACCAGGAATAGAAGCTTCAGAATTCCTGGTTGAGGAATGAGAGAGCAAAAGACACTCAGTCTTTGATTATTTAATGTAAAGAAATATGAGGACATCCAAATCTCAGTAACCCGAAGTTAGTATGAGGCTATGGACATCACCACTAGATACAACTGGTGCCATCAGTGTACTTGTGTATGGGGATTTCTCAACCAGGAAGCAGCACCCTAGCCGCTCCATATATAGTTTGAAATGCAATATAATAAAAAAAAGTGATTGTCACCTGTGGTCAATGGGTACTACCCAATTGCGTAAAGGCCGATTTGTTTGAGTGTTGTTTTTAAACATTGCACAGCAGAAGTAGATGGGCAGGGTTAGATTTAGGTATATATTAAGGTGGGAAGCATGTGGGGGGAAGGTTGCAGGGGGCTCACCCCCCCTTTTCTGGTGTTAGGTTTAGGTATATTTTAAGGTGGGAGGGATGTGGGGGGAAGGTTGCGGGGGCTCACCCCGAGCTTTGCTTTTGCTTTGAAAACTGTAAAAAAATAATATATATAGTAGTCCTCTGAGTTTTCACAAATATTTGTGCAATAATATTTCGTATGTAGTTAATCTACTTCAAAGACATATCTAAAACAATTTCATGTGTTCGAAGCAGTAAAGTGAAAAGACAGACTTCAAACAGACTTGTGTGACAAAGGATTCATCCACAGATATTTATACAGAAACCTATATAAGTATTTAAAAATCCTCCCTGCTTGGCGAAAAGATGGGTCGCCTATCCGTGCATTTTAGAGAATTTGCCAACTGTTAATTATGTCCCTCCATATTATACAACGTGAAGTAACAATCCAGATGTAATTCCAGTTCCGGTATCAGACAGGTGGGTGACAGTTCGTATATCCGATGACTTTCATGCTCTAAAGCTAAACATCAGGGAGTGTTCATGAGTTTAACCAGCAAAGCATGGGGGAGCAGATTGGCCTCAGAGGTACCCCCAAACGGTATTAGGAGAGGGTCAAAGTGCTTCTGACCCACGGCAACCAGCTGTTGAAAGTCAGCCAAGTAGGACCAAAACCACTGGCGGATCCTTGTCCTGATACCCATCTGGTGTAACACGATGTCCAATCAAACCCAATATTCAGTCGTATCAAAAGCCCCTGAGAGATCCAGCAGTGAAGCGCGCATTCTGCAAACGCATCACCCTAGAATTAAGTATCAATCTCCCCTCAGCCCTCTACTGTATGGAAGCCATTACTCTTAAAACAGACTGAAAAATATGCTTAATTACGATATAACTTTACTCCACAATACTGTCACTTCGCCCAGATCGCCTCTCAGCAAACCTCTTGAAATATAAATATATTTTATGAACAAACACTGGCAATTAAGCTCCACCTTTTGCCCTAAGATGCACGCCTCCATGGAAGTTGTTTCTGAGTGGTGTACTGGCATTTCCTCTGCACTGCTGCTTCACAAGGCACAGCACAGTGACTGCTGGAAATAACGCAGGGGTCCGGAATGTAATGCAGGCATTTGTTTAAATGTGTCCTGGGCCTGATCTTCAGTAGTAAATGCAATAGGTGTTCTTTGATATGTTACTGGGATAACCCCAACATTACTGCGATGTGCACTCTAGGCACTCTGGTGTGTCAGAAGGAATGGGCCAGGCTGTTAAGTTAGAGGAAGAAGGCAAATGCAGGCTAGGTTTACTCCTGTGTTGATGCATACAGACCGAAGTACCCAGAGCTCTGGGTATAGGTTTGTTTCTAGGTATTATTTGCCCAGACATAGAGGTGTTTGTTTCCAGAGAGGCGCCCTTATCAGTTCATGATGCATTGGTCTGGGGTTCGGGTATGTAAGGGAGTTGTAGTGTTATGTGGTTTGAAGTTGATTGGAGTGGGCTTTGGCATGTCATATATAGGAGGCAGAGATGGTGTGCATTTAGTTATTTTTTGTGGAGATGTTAGTGTGGGCTTTGGCAGTGGGCCCAGCAGGCAGTTTGGAGCATTTGTCAGGTGCCCTGGTAATGTTGGGGTCGTTGGTAACGGTCCCACGTGTAAAGAGAAGTTTGAATTGCGCGCACCGTATTGGTGGCTGGGTTGCATCGATGTTAGTTGATATATTTTCAAATTGCATGTGCACAGCAAGATAAATATCAAAACTGCTGATACAATATAAACACAATATAAAGGTGTGCTGTGCCACATAGGGCCTAACAATTGGTCAGCGAGGAGCTCTACATGTGCATGTGAAGTAGGAGATTTGCAATGGGAAAATCAGTGTGAGAGGATGCGGTAGTCCTGAACATACATGTATTGGTACACATACGTGGGGTCCCTAGGGAAATGGGTTTTGGGCAGTATCAATACACAGATCTGTTTTGCTCCAGAGTTCTCTGATAAGTTAGGAATTGTGTTGGCTGAAAACCTGGGTTAGGCAATTGAACTCTGTGTGACTGAGAAACTAGTTTTACAAGGTTGGGGAAAAACAGCAGAAGTTGTGATGAATATCAGATGGTCAGTTTCAGGCAGGCCCCTTTATGGCCTGGATCATTGTGAAGGGGAGATGCAATCTCTGTAAGTATAGGGGAGTCTGTTAATGAATCCCATAGGGATTCCGGCCACCTGGTAAGGCTGGATTTTAGGGCCGGACAATTAAACCTGATGCGTGTTGCTTGCGGGGAAAGGAGCACTGATAGATCATGGATTTCCAATTGAGTTGTAAGGTGTGGGATGGCGCCATTTGGGCTGGAATGGTAAGTTGCATAGTTTAGAATGAAATGTGGACAGCAACACGTTTGGGCGATACAACCAGCAACAATAGATCAACAGGAAATGTGTTTGTTCCCCTCCTCTTCACATCAATGGAATTTCCATAGAATAGCCCTGTGCGTCACAAGTCGGGGTGAAGGTTTCCAACCAGATGGAACCGGTGATAATTTTAATTGTTTGTAAGTTGTGTAAACTGTACTAGGAGATGGGGTTATGACCAAATATACAAAGGCCCCAGAGAGGGGTGTATTGTAAATATGAAACATGCAATTATAAGTTAAAGAGGATGGTGCTTACATGAATGTATCCAATAATAAGTGTGGGAACTGAAGGAAATATGGTTACAATGTATAGGTTTAACCAATCATGTGTGGGGAGTTGACTTTGTAACAAAACCTCTGCCAGTATTTTAACTCTTGCAAATTGTATAAAATGCGTGTTCTTTGTGTCATTCAGGGAGACAGGTTAGTTTGACTCTGTGATGTCATCTACCCCCCTCCCGGCCATTTGTACAATAAACTTGCTTTATGGACAAAGCATGCACTTACTCTTTAAGGGTGGGCCTGCTTTGTGTTACAGTGATCAAAGGCTCACTCCTACATTTGGCATCCCTAGGTGGGCGTCAGGCTCTCAGAGACATTGCGTAACTCCGGTCCACCCAGCTTGGCTGTGGAGCTTCTCTGCGAGTACCAGTCTTCGTGCTCGACAAGGATTCTACAGGTACTATAAGGAACTCATGGTGGCAACAGTAAAGGCATACACAAGTGATCACATTTCAAGGGTGTTTATTAAACTGTATATTGGGTGAGATAAAAACCTAATCTAAACCTAAATCTAAGATGGGAGCAAGCTACAACTATCAAATAAAAATAGGGCAGTCCTAGTGGTGTCTTAGTCAAATAAAAAGGGCCTATGCTAAAAAAAAACTATTGCCAATCCTTATCACTATGCTACAAAAGAGTGTGGGATAATTTTCGCAAGAAGAGAAGGAAGTGTTCTCAAAATGATGTCAGGATGGTGTAGCTGGGGTCTCCCTTCTCCACATTTTTAGCATGGGACAAGGCAGGACTCTTGAGCCCAGCACACTTCTGGGCTTCTCCAGCATGAGCTCAAAGCTAGTTTCTAAAATATCGGGGCCTTCTGGGGCCAAGTCTCTTTCACACAAAGTCTCTTGCCTCAGAGTTGATGTGCCATAAACAACAAACAAAAAGTTCCTTTCAATAATCTTCACATTGTGTGATTTCACCTCACCACTGGATCCACCACCAGTGGGCTGTGATCCCTTTTGCAATGCTGGCCTCCCTCAGTTGGGCTCACTACGGAGTTTCATTCAAAGTATCAGCAACGTGTAACATTCAAGAGTCTCAATGGCTTTTTAAACAATCATTCACTGTGGACATCCCTCGATCGGGTTCACTCTTGTTGACACAATGTTGACAGGTGTGTTATGATTTACCCTGATTCCCAGGTATCCCTTAGCCCGGTTCACATTTGTCAAATGCACAGTGTCAAAACCTTTTCAGAAAGTGGGGCTCCTTTTCCCTAGCTTTCTCTCGACATTCCTCAGTTGGGTTCACATAGCCATTCGAACACAGTTCATGATTTTCTAACACAGTTCATGATTTTATCATCCCATCAAAAAGCAGGGTTCCCTTCCCCTAGCTTTCTCTTGCCATCCCTCTGCCAGGTTCACACTTGCCACAGTTCTCAAGACATTCCTTTTAGACCCCTTAGGTTCTTCCCTTTACATAAGTACTGGTCTCAGCCCCGAGTCAGGCTTTCCTTAAAGCCCCCAGCCAGACTTCACACAGTTCTATTAATACAATATGCTCGGGTGTGTTACTGGGTACTCTAATTCATAGGCATCCCTCAGTAGGGTTCACATTTGACCCAGTAACACAGTTCACCTTGTTTTACCATAATGCTTTCTTCTTGTCAATGTGTCACAGCCTTTCGATTGTACAGGGGGTTTGACTTGACCCGTGTATGACCAGTCCTAGCTCTCATGCCGGCCTCTCCTAAGGCCTTGTGGTACTTGTAGTTCAACAGAAGGGACCAGCCAGAGTGCTTCGAATGACCGCCCCTGTGGCGCCTGACCACTCTGCAGCTGGTCCTTCACTGGACTTTCTTTCAAGCTTAAACACACACAAGTTCTTTGTTCACAAGTTCATTCAATGTTGCTGTTCACAACCTTGGGCTCAACATAGGCCAGTTGACTATCAGCTTCCTCCAACTCATCGGTTGTGCTGAACCCATCAGTGTTTCTAGTCTCTGGAATCACGGACGGTACCACGGTATCAGGCGCATCTCCCTGCCTTGGCAATCCATGCAGGAGGGCGTCTGGCACCGTTGACACCTGTCACACCACACGGCAGCTGTACTTCCGGGTTTTATGATTTCCCTTTCGGGGCATTCACAGGTCTGAGATGAAAAGGGCATGGGGAATTCCCTCTGGGAGATGTAGTGCCCTAGTGACAAGGCTTTTGAGTCCCTATTGGATTTACCATATAAAGAGGGGTCGTTGGATTTTGGTAAGGGAGGTTCTTTGGGTGGAAAGGAGGTTGAGTTGGAGCAGCCTATGAAAGCCTCAAGGACTTTGCCCGCCTTAGGTTTCTGACAGTACCATATTGGATAGAGGCCTGTCTGCCACCGCCCCCCCATCCCCGGAGGTGTGGTACCATGGCACGGCTGCGCAGGGCAGATTAAAGGAGCAGCACATCATAGCACTTCAGGATTCACTTTCATGTGAGTGCCTCTTTGCCAGGTAAAGTAAGAGGGTAACAGGGGAGAAGAAACAAGGCTATTTTTTTGTTCTTGGATAGGGCAACATAGGTGTGTGTAAAGTTAGATGAGGTCAAGTAGGTTGGAAGAGTGAGTGTTTTGGAGGAGTCAATGAATTGTTCTATGTCATGAGTTTTAACCTAGTTTGTTATTTTAGAGGTGTCCTCTCCCGAACCTGCACGTTCATTGTAAGGATGTCTTGATATCCTTCAGGTTGCTTGTCTGGTTGGCAGGAGCTCTCACCTTAGGGTGAGGTGGCATTTTATGGTAAGTCCACCTGTAGATACCTTTCTGGAGAGTACCCTTGGTAACCTCCTACTTTGTATTGATTGTGCGGACCGAGCCCATGCCTCGCTTTTCATTGGTTAGTCTAAGTAGTGAAAGGTATCTTCCTGTAGTCAGGAAAAGAAAGCACTGTAGTCAAGAGTGCTGTACTAGTAAAGAAGAGAGTGATACACTAGTATTGTAGTAGAAAACATTGCGCTCCTTTTATGCTTGAGTAAAGAATAAGTCTCAGAGAAGTAAAGCAGATTTTTGGCCGCTGTGTGTTTTGATAATATGCTGTCTTTAGTGTATGCCTGAAAAGTGTATAATCACCCCAACGGTTATGGTGAAGGCGAGTGAGAGCGGGAAATTCTTTTTTTTTTTTTTTAAGAAAAGGGAAAGGAAAAGGGGATCTTTTGTGGGTAGTGATTTTTTGTGCTGAGGGTTTGGTTCTTGCGGTTTATATCGTGATTTTTTTTAAAATGTGTTCGCGTTACATTGGTTTTGAGTATAGAGACTCCATTGAATCATTTAGGTCAGGTGCTCCCCAGATATAGGGTAAAGATTTTAAAATACCAGTGAGAATGGGTGAGGGAAAAATGTGTAATTCCAGGCCTAATGAAGGGTCTTATGATAAGGGTATGTTGGAGAACATGTATACTTTCCTAGTAACTAAGTATACAAGTTTGAAATTGGAGAATAGATTGAATATCTTGGAGTTATGGAGGTTGTATGAGAAGGATGGGTCTCATACAATGATGACTGTTGAGGAAGGGACAAGAAAGGAGGGTATATGAATTTCTTCCGCACCGCCCTATATGGGTGCTATCCTTTGTCGCCTGTAGAAGGATATACAAACCCCGAGTTTAAACCTCCATACTCTCCAGGAACCACTCTGGCGGTTACAAGACGCACAAGGGTGATACCTCCATCAGCTCCAATCTTCAAAAGAGGGGATCATGAGGGGAGCAGGAGGATAACACCTTCTTTATGAAAAGTTTTTGATGGGTCTCGAATGGAAGGTGGAATGAGAAAAGTCTATTCGATGTTTATACCAGCACTGAAATTGGAGCAAGGCGCGATGGAGAGTTCAGAAGGGAGGAGGTGACCCTCGTCACTAGGATAGGAGATAGATTGCGGATGGTAGGAGAGAGGGAGAGGCAGGAACAACGAAATGGGAAGAAGCAGTAAGGTTAGTGGAGAATGAAGTAATGCAGTTACAACAGAGCAGGAATGAAGAACAGGAAAAGGTAATAGGCAAGTGAAGGAGGTCGAGGAAGGGAGATTGAGGCATGGTCAGTCCTCGGTAAGTTAGATAAATCAGTTATAAAGGGAGTAAATGTGAATTTGGAGGAAGGACGTGCCATCAGGTATGGAATCAGAACGACAAAGAGAAGCAGCATGCTACGGTAGTGCTGAATTTTCTTCTCCCCGATAAACAGATTAGAGGATGTGGTAATGGGGACAGAGAAGGAAGAGGACACATGGGAAACAGATGATGATCAGGGAGGACAAGAGTTAGTAGTTATGCCTCCCGTTCCAGCAGTAATCAGGGAAAGCACACCATAGGGCCTTCGGACATGCCATGGTGCTCACATTGCTGTAGGGAGAGGCCAAGGACAAATGGGGAAAGGCCCAGTAAAGGTAGGGCCAACTCAATTTCCACTACTCAGGGCAGGGTGTATAATGTCATGTGGTCAGACATGGACCGGAATATTCTAATGAAGAGACTTCCTTCACTCACTGTAGGGTTGGGGAAGTGGATTTATGCTTTGGAAAAACAAACCGCCTGTATCATGTTAGCAATTGGGGACATGAAAAGCCATTTTACGGCCTTGATGGGGGAACAAGCAGATGAGCTCTGGAAAAAAGCAGGATATCCGGGGGTTCAGTTGAACACAATCACACATGAAAGAGCGGCCTTTAATAATTATAGGCCACACGTTTGGGGGGCACTGAGAATGATGTACCCCAATATGCCCGATATAAACCCTATCTTGGCAAAAATGATGAACCTAGTTGAGGATCCTTCGGCCCATATTCAATTAATTCAAGAAATGTGGAGGCAGTTCAAGAAATGTGGAGGGCAGAGACTGCAGAAGCATGGAACAAGAATGTGGCTACCTTCTACCACATGTTAAAAAAGAGACTCCTCAAAGAAGTCCAGCACGACCTGGATAAAGTGGTAGGAATAGAGGCCAAGAGTTGGCAGGAGATTTAAGCACACATTGTGCATTTTTATAAAAGGTGGCAGGAGAAGAAGGAAGGCATGTAGCAAGCACAAAAGGCTGATGCAAAGCTGGTTCAGAAAAAGCTGGCAAAGATCTGTTTAGAAGGAGCAATGATAACTATCTCCACAGAGGGACAGCAGAGACAATCCGGTCAGCATGGACAAATGGAAACCGGAATGGGACATGGATGGATGGGCGAGTACGCACCTGGATCGAGACCATTGAGAGGGTTTCCACGGGGTAGGGGAGTATTTCCACGGGGTGGTGGGTCATTTGCTGGATGGAGCTCCAGTTTAATGGGCTGATGGGAGGAGGGTATGGAGGTTATGGAGTGCAGCGTTGGGCATGTGGGAGACAGGCACAGGACTGTCAAAGCCGGCCACAATATTTCAATGCAGGTCCCCCACAAATGAATCCCCCAACTTTTCCAAATGTCCCATGCTCTGTGCCATCATAGCAAGTACAGGTTGATCAGAACCCAGGAGCTGGAATAGCACAGATCTATGCACCCCCACCGACCATGTCTGACCATGTCAGCAAAGGCACTGATACAAGCCTGGGAGAAAAACCCTCTACCCCACGGGATAGTCACCTACTACACTGTAGCAAGTGTGTTTGGAGCGACTCCTTTTTCGTCCTCCTGTTGATCATATGTACCAGGAATAGGACAGCTCACAGGAATCGCTGATGTGTCCAGTTCTATCGGGTTCTATCGGTTATTACTGATCTGGACAAAGAAACTCGGCTAGGAGTAAAGGTAGGTGAGCAGACGTTTTCATTCACGATCGATACATGGATTACAAAATCATGCATCAAAGAAGGTGAGTTTCCCCTTTCAGGAAAAATGATGGACACATAGGGATTTTCTGGAGCTTTCCTGTCGGTTCCTTACACAGAGGAGCTGTGTATCAAGGTAGGTAAGCACATTTTATCTGCTCCCTTGTTATACTGTAAGAATACCCTGGTAAATCTTTTGGGAAGGGACCTCCTGAGCAAGCTTAATATGTCAGACCCCATAGTATGCTCGACTCCAGGATTGTGCCCGGTCATTTATTACAGTGATAGCGCGACGAGTGGGGTGCCAGTGCATTCAGCATTGTTTCTGTGTTGGATGATCATAGTGTTGCGTTGGATCCCGGGAATAAAACATCGAACATGGAGTATACCTCTTGAATTTTTGTTTTGGCCTGCTGAGGCACAGGAGATAGCATCAGGGACTATTGTTACCATTCTGTTAGAAGCAGTGGTTGTCGAGAAGGACAGGGTGGTTCTTTCAGGCACCGATGAGGAAGGAGGCGAATGGCGCACAGTGATGTGTATCTATCCGACCTCGTTGTTAAGAGACATTTCCAATGAGCAATTGTTTGAGGATGAGGAAGACACATGAGAGATGGCCTTTGAGATTGGGGTGCCTTGCCAAGCAATGATAGTGTGAAGGGAAGTACCACAGACCATGCTCGTTGCTAGGAAAACATGCCATATTGGAAGGAGGATTTGGAGAAAGTGCCGGACCGCTTGTGGACCAGCAATCCTCATGAAGTGGTGTTGTTGAAAAGTGTAGGAACAGTACAGATTAAATTAAAACCAGGAGCAATACTCCCACGGGTTAGGCAATACCCCATGTCTAGGGAGGCAGATGAAGGGATTTTTTAAACCATTATGGAATTGTTAAAACAAGGCATTATGCAACCATCTGTATCCCTATGTAATATGGCCATCTACCCTGTGAAGAAAGCAAAGGAAAGGGGTCCAGTTGGAGGAATGTTGAGGATTTGCGACCTCTGATCAACATTGTTAAGGCAGAGTTTCTGGTGGTACCAAATCTTGCCACCATTCTCTGTAACATCCCTACTGGGTTGACCCTTTTACAGTAATTGATTTTAAAAAATTCCTTTTTCCTCGGTCCCCATACACCACGATTCCCAGTACGTCACAGCGTTTATTAATTGATTGATATTTTATTTCTATTGCGCTCATACACAAGTGTTTCAGAGCACGACTATGTATTGTAGGGAGAGATTCGAGCACCCAAGTTTACCCCAGGGGTACTGTGAATCCCTGAGTGTTTTTAACAGGGTCTTCAAAGGGATTTGGGAAACTTAAAAGTGTCCAGTACCATAATTCAGTACGTGGACGACTTATTGGTCTGTAGTGCTTCAGAGCAGCAGTGTCGAGGAGACTCAATCAAGCTCCTCACCCTGCTCACGCAGAAGGGGTACAAAGTGGACAAAGATCAATTGCAGTATTGCCCAACAGAGATAGTATATTTGGGACAGGGAATATTAATAAATTACCAGAAACCATTTTTTCTATTTTCACATACAGATGGAAAGGTAATGACAGAAGTCCTGGCTCAAAAAACATCATTATTTTACAAGCTCTTGACTTACTACAGCAGGCTTTTGGATTCAGTTATGCAAGGTCAGTTCCCATGTGAACACGCTCTCAGAGCAGCAGCTTTTGCAATATAAAAGTCTTCAACCATTACTATGGGCTGCTCAGTGACGTTGTATGTGGAGTATGCAGTTTTTGCTATCTTGGAAAAGTCTAGGCCACCTTTGACAACCCAAAGAGCATCAGGGTATGAAGTTATTTTGTCAAATGCTTCCATACATGTGGTAAGGTGTCACCTAGTGAATTCGGTGACATTGTTAGCCGAACCAGTGAAACCTGACAATATTGTCCATGACTGTGCAACTTATGAGGGAGAAGAAGAAGAGAGGACGAATGTTAAGGAGGATGCCTTGGAAGAAGTCAACATACTCTTTGTTGACATGGGTCATCGACAATTAATCAGGATACTGGCGACAGGCACACAGGTGTGGCTGTTGTAGGTCTTGTGGATGGTGAACACCGGGTTGGAGTAGAGAAACGGCTGCCTCCACGCAAGCAGCAGAACCAGTGTCACTCATCAAGGCACCAGAGATGAGTAAGGGGAAGGCAGTCACTATCTACTCTGACTCTGCATATGTCACCTCCACAGTACATTCTGGGTTATTTAGATCGAAGAGAGGAGGGTTTAAAAGATCTGACGGGACCCCAGTCCAGCATGCCGCACTGCTATCCCAACTAATTGAAGTGTTAACATTGCCATAAAGGTAGGAATAGTGGCGTGCACAAAGCATACTAACAGAACTAATTTAACAGCGCTGGGTAATGATGCCGCAGACAGAGCAGCAAAGAAAGTGGCATATTTGCCCTTTTCAGAACCTCTGAAAATGGAAATGGTGTCCCAACAAATACAATTGCCAGTCCCACATACTGCAGTCAATTTGCTTCAAATAGCAGAAATAGAGGCAAAGGCACCTCAAAAGGAGAAGGAGCTCTGTGCAAAGAGGGGATGTATGCTCTCACTCACAGACTTGTTGTAGAGACAGGTGTTTACAGTGCCCATAGAGCTGCTTCTTGTGGCTCTAGAGCAACTACATTACCCGTCACATATGTTCTGACAACAAATAGCAATAGAACTCCAGTAGGAGTGGTTTTTACCAAACATTTACAAACAGGTAAGTAGGTTTGTAGGGAATTGTATAGTTTGTAAAGAATTCAATCCTGGTAATACCATGAAAGCAGTGAGAGGGGTAATTCCCTGGCCTTCAGGTCCTTTCAGAGAGCTCCATATTGACTTTGTCGATATGATACAGAAGTGTAACAAATTCAGGTATTTGATTGTAAATATATGTCCATTTTCCCGATGACTTGAAGTTGGCCTCTGCATGCACCCTGATGCAAAATCGCCAGCTACGCTTTTGGTGAGGGAGGTATCTCCATGGTGGGGAATATATGGGGTCCTGAGATCAGATAATGGGACCCATTTTTTAATGCAATTTTTTGCCAAGATTACATCAATTCTGGGGATCAAGCACATGTTGTGCTCGGTTTATTACACATAAACCAATGAGGTAGTGGAAAAACCTAATGGTTTGCTTAAAATTCACTTGTTTAAACTATATAATGAATTGAGAATAATGTTGGTTGTACTGTCTTCCATTGGCCCTGTTCTACTTACGAAATAAGCCAGGGAAAGATCACCACCTTAGTCCTGAGGTTGTGACGGGGCATAGATTGTATACACCACTCTCAACCACACTCATAGGTTCAGACGCAGATACGTCAACAGAGATTCCTGGAGAAAGAGTTTGGGAAATATATTCGGGCCTTGATTAAGAACGTTAAAATAGGGTCTTTACAGGTTACAGCATCACATCATCAAGCAACAGGAAAAGACAGCATGGAACAAGAAGATCAACAGCAACCATTGCTACTCCCTGAGGACTCGCTCTATGTGCGTTCCTTTGTTTGCCGCTGGAATTAATGGAATTTCCATGGGCCTCACAAAGTGATATTTGGTACACCGACTGCAGTCAAAGTGGAGGACAACAAAACTTGGATCCACGTCCATGACGTGCAAAGGGACACCGGAGTCCATCCACTGACACCTGGGGAAGAGCAGTCCTAAAAATATAAGTGTGCCCTAAGGAGACGCAGTTCATGCCAGTGAAATGGATCTGAGTTATCAAATACTATGGATATGGCAGAAAAATTATTAAGAGCGCAAGACCTTCAAATAGATTTTGTAAATGATGATGATGTAAATTTAGAAACAGTAAATGACACACATGGCTACGCATCAGATAATTTGTAGTATCATTATATGAAGAGGGTGGGGAGAGAGAGAGTGACAGAGTCGAGCTATTTTTGCTCCCTTATCCCCCATGCATCTGGTGTCCCTAGATGATTTATCCCTGATGAGGTAGAGGTGGTGCAGGCACAGTGTGTAGTGCACCAAGCCTTGTGCAGGGTCCAAGGGCAGTTTTACGGGCAATCTGTAGCAGTTTCTTTTCTTCCAGTTAAAGAAGAATGTTTACCATTAGATGGGGAAAACCAGAAGCATGCTAAGAGTACAGTCAGTCTTGAAGGACTAAACATTGTGAACAATAAATGGGAGCAATGGGTGAAGAGTTGCAAAGCGGGAGGATTGGTGGGACTTCCAGAAGAAGGGGTGGTACAAATAAACTGAGTATGTGGAAGTGTATAGAAAAAGTATGTGAACCTTTTAACATGGGTTAAGGAGCCAGAGAAACCTGTTAAGATCCAGTTACTTAGACATTTTTCTCTGTGTTTTAAGGGGGTAATGGCACAGTGCCTATAGGCACGAATTGAAACTGCAGCCTCACGCTTCTCATTGCTGATCTGGCTGGAGGTACGGTAACACTTCTTGACTTGTACTGGTCCTGTGGACCCTTTTCCTACAAGCAGTTACCTCCGGCCTGGTGAGGCATTTGCAGTCTCACCACCCTATGTGTGCTTGTCCTTGTGGTTTCCCTGAGCCACCAGGCATTTGCAAATTCTAAATCTGAGTCTACATGTATGCTCCCTTTTTCCCCGTACCCCTTGCATCCCTTGTGCCGTCAGATATGGACAATTCAGGGACTTTACAGACTTTCGGAGAAACAGACTCCTTGAAATGATCAAGAAGATCAAACTACATCTCATCAGCATCCACTGAGGCTCTTATGAACATTCCTGAACAATATCGACTATTGAGCCAGACAAAAATGTTTTTTCTTCCCTTTTGGCCCCGGCATTCAAACTTTGGTGAATTCAAAATTGTTACAAATTGTTCGCTATGAATTATTATTTATGATTTCCTCTAAATCAGCATTTAGTGCAATTAAAGAAAAACTCAGGGCCTGGAGGCCTGTAGCATTGCAGAATCGGTATATCCTCGACCTCCTAACCGCTATGGAGACGTTTATCTGACATCTCCCAATACGAAGGTCAGGCGAGGAGAGGCAATTTTCGACAATCACTCACACCTGACTTCCATTACATTTCCCCACACAGATAAAATGGCGGAGCATTAGAGCATACTCTGAGCGAGGCAAAGTACATGAGGAAACAGCAGTTTCAAATAGCCAGCTGAGCAAGAGGGGAAAGACGACATAATCGAAGGGGATCGCGAGAAGGACAATTCCCTTGACCCTTTCGACAATTAACCATTACTTTCCGGAGACCTCGGGAATAGAAAGTGTAAAACCAGGAAACCAGGCTGAAGGATCCTGCATTGGGTGTTGGAGATACCCGGGGCCCTCCCGCGTCAGTAATCAAGGCAGGGAGAAACACCAGCCACCGTGGTACTGTTCTTGGCTCCAAGAACAAAACATCATCATTGAAGTAAACACAGCTGGTGAGTTGGGGACACTGATACAGGACCGGTCTGTTTTGAAGCCAAGGTTGCAAGCATCAATATTGTATGGCGAGCGCTGGAACACACATTGTTAAAACGTGTATGATAAGAGATGCAAGTGAAGTTAAACTGCTGTTGAGTTATTGAACTTTAAAGCAGGCTACAATACCTTTGATGGAGTGGTCCAGCAGGTCTCTGTAAGGTATCCAGCTGAAAAGTAAATAGGTAAGATATATTTGGTCTGAGCCCGGCAGAGGGATACCAACTGAAAGAGAACGAATAAATGTGAATCAAAGTCGTCCTTCGATGGGTTAAGCTAAATCCTGCGAACAGTCGAAAGTCTTCGTTGTTGATGAAATAGAGAAAGTTAGGAAAAGTACGTGAATTTGGTCCGAGCTTGGCAGATGGAGACCAATATAAGGTGTTTGTGTTAAAGTGGGTCAGTGGAGGGGAACCAAAATCAGCAGAGAATTTGTAAATGTGCAATCCATTTGAAAACAGAACTTTGATGTTTGTCATGTTGCATCAGGCCCTCTGAAATAAGAGACTTTGAATGGCAAAGAGACTTTGGCACAAAAGGCCATGATGTTGAAGTATTGAATTGCATCCTCATGCTAGAGAAGCCAGAGGCTGTGCTAAGCCTGAATGTGCTGCCTTGTCCCGTGCTGAAAACGTGGGGAAGGGAAGCCAATGGCTTGAATATCCTGACATATCATTTCTTTAACCCTTTTCTTTTGCATACACATTGTTTCCTACACTATTTGTATTTATAAGTAAGGATTGGCAATAGGCTTATTAGTATAGTCCCTTTTATTTTGACAAGACTTCACTAGTACTGCGTTATTATTATTTGATGGTTGTAGCTTGCGCCCACCTTTAGATTTAGGATTAGATAGGCATTTTTCAAACACAATTGAAGTTCAATAAACACCCTCGAACTGTGATCACTTGTGTCTGTTTTACTGTTTGATACCATGCCTTCCTTACAGGTATGACCAGTGACCAGATAAGGATTTTGGAGAAAAAGAGACTAGGATGTGCATGTGAAACACCAGGATTGCCAGGATGCTGGAAAGGCCTCAGATGCTAGTTTATGGATGAGTAGGTACCAGCACAAGATGGGAAGATAGATGGGAAGATGGAATGCTGACCTGTAGTGCACACTTATTGATGAAAGCACCAGTGCAGATACTGAAAATAGTGTATGACAAATGCTTGAAATCATGGGCCAAGTTTGCCAAACTACTAACATGGGTCAAGAATGAAGCACGGCCTGTATCTATATTACCAATGAAGAATGTCACACTGTGCTTCAGAAATACAGGATCGACTAAAGTGGGAGAAAACGACAAATGTAAGCAGATTATTGATTGTTCCAGGAATGAGTGGAGGAATCGCTGTGCTTATGGACCACTTTTGGGCCTGTGGCTCCAGAGCTTACATGCAGCTGACTAAAAATTGTGAGGAATATGTTCTTTCATGGTAATACATGTTCCTGCATTGGTGATCCCCCAAAATGATCTCCCTATTGAAGAGTTTCCAAAGATGGATGCACACCAGAGAAAGAAGAGGTCATTTAACCTCCTTCAGGTGAAGAGAGAGAACTATTTCTCAGCAAAATCAGTAGAAGCTTATGATAGCATTCCAGCTAAGCATAAATTGTTCAGTAAGACGGCAATAATAGTCACAGCTATATTCATGCCAGGAATCCAGACTACAGTGAATGCCAAATGGTTGCAGATAACCAGGTGGGAACTGTTACAAACAATAAATATGACAATCAAAGGATTTAATGTGATTCGAGAAGAATTGAGGGCCAAGCAGACTCATGACACTCCAGAACAGGTATGTGCTGGACTTAATTACAGCATTGGAAGGTGGCATTTGTGCCAAGATCAGGCCTTACTGCTGCACATACACACCTGCCCATGATGGAGAAAATGGAACCCTGACAGAAGCAATAACTATGCTGTCAACCCTAAATACGAAGATGTTTGGTTTTCGTCCCTGTTTTCATGGATTCCAACCTGGTTGGCAAATGCCAACTCGGAACAATGCTAGTGTTTGTATTGCTAGGATTTCGTCTTGTAAGGATCATTATAGGACAATGCAAGAAGACAGCAAAGAAAGCTATTGGGATGAAGATAATGATTGATGTGAACAGTTAACATACACCACAGACTGAAGACACCACTGATGAGAACATAAAGAAAAGTTCCTTGGCACACCCAGGGATGAAGTGATTTTGCCCAAATGATCATAAAAACTATGTAGGACGTTGGGTATTCTGTCAACTGACTGGAGAGTATTGTCACATGACCTGGAGTGTGGATGAGCATATTAAGAATGAAGACGACCTGAGGGTGGGTGACAAAAGTATGGATTCCGAAGAAACCAAAGTATGGAGAAAAGATTAAGAAGATTGAGGAAAAGGAGGTGGTCGAGCACTCGACCAGAGGGAGGGATGGAGGGGGGCAGATGTACATGTCATCTCTAGTGCCAGCCCCCTCACCTCCATCATACTGGAATAGTAGTAAGAGAGCACTCTGCGTGACACTAGGTATTGCCCCAATACTGCATCAAAGATATGAGAGATGTTATGCACTAAGACAATAGTATCGAATGTACCCTCGCACTGACGTGGTGAAAGGGTATCTGCATACACTATTGGCCATCAACGAGCTGTAATTGATATCAGATGAGGGCAGAGTGACATCATGAAGAGAAGAGACAAAGACACACTAAAACGATATTCGAATACTTTAAGGCTAAAGATGTAACTGAAGTAACAAGAGAAACATGCAGATGAATATGAAGAAATCATATACACCAAAGAAATAAGTGAGAAGAGGTGAAGTGAATGTATATACGCAGAAATGAAAGATAGATGAGACATATAGAAGTTGCTGCAGAAGAAAATATAACGTGATTAAAGCAGCCATGCTTTAAAGATGGACGTCAGACTCATGTTAAGAATAACCAAACTACTTCCAAGACAGACCAGGGCTGCAGATCTGAAAGGCGCAGGAAAAATAGCTTTGTGTGAGGAACAAAGAATACCTATTGGCCTGTGACCAAGGATGTCAAATCAAGAAATAATTGCCAGGCACCAAGGTAGTCAAGAGTATAAGCTGCATACGCATGACATATTTCTCTTCGATAAAGCAAAGAAGAAAACATCTGCAAGTGCGAAGTATTGGATAATCAAGGATGTAGAAAGCATATGTGAGGCACAGGCCAAGAGAAGTAATGACACCCAGCGTAATTGAATTAAATAGCACTAAATAAAAGGTCTAAATGGACAAAATCATGGTCTCCTCACACGTGATTCAGAACTTGAAACCAAGGCCTATTCATTAAGCTTGAGACGAAGACAGTGGTGTACCTGCACTCCCTTAAAAGTCCCAAAGAAGGGAACGGTCGGCACGGTCAACTACAAAGAAGAATCCTTGGCTCAGGGCCTGACCGATGAGAGATGGTAGACTAATTGGGAATGTGGGTAGTAGTCTGATGTTGTTTTCTGCACCTGAGTTTTGTTTTGCTTACGTGCTGCTACCAAGCCGAAGGTCCAAGATTGGGAGAGTATGCTAACCAATCATAAGGGCCTATGTAGCAGTGTACTAAACAATGTTGCAGAAGCTAATCTGCTGCTGTTATTCTGCTATTAATCTGTATTATACGTACTTAGAGGTTGTTCAAGGCGTGCCTACTAAATTGGGGGATTCCAATAATGATACTAACACTTATATGAACTATAGTTCTGTATATTTCATTAAACAATCCCTCCCGTAAACAGGTTTTTAAAGTTTGCCATGTAGGATAACGTCATAGCTGAGGCACATCGAGGTATAAAGCCTTTGTATAATCAAATTATTGTCGAGAGTGAGGGAGCTGCAATCTGTTTGTTCACCAGATTTCCCTACTTTATTGAGCTGATAATAAAGCAGTATTTTGCCATATTCTTTGAGTCTGTCTGGTTATTTGGGTCTGAGATTATTATTGGTAATTCCTTCTGGCACTTGGAATGCTCCAGTTCCTACTTCGCCATACGTGTCGATATGTTGTGCATAAACTGTATTATTAGTGTAAAAAACCTAGGGTGTTTCACAACCTAGTCCCCGGGGATTCTTTATTCAGGTGGGCTGCAGAGGGCCATTGCTTTTGGATCCTGACCCTAGCGGTGGACAAGCGAGGGAAGTTCTCCTGGATAGGGGGCCCTCTGGGAGTGGGGACAGAACACCTGAGGGCAAGACATGGTATCCTTCTGTCCCTGACAAATACATATCCAAAATTCCCTCTGCCTTCATGGCATATTGCAAGTCCCAGGCCTCCCCCTTTCCATGTGAAGCCAACTACTTAGGCAAGGAAGATTGAGACTGTGAAGGTTACCACCAGTGCTGGTCAATGGCCCTGTCCCATTAATAGAGTCAGGCACATTGTCCCAATCACACACACCTGAATAGTATTGATGGATATGCTGCTAAGTGTAAAAGATGGAGTACAAGAAGTGTATGCAGGCAGGACCGGGAAGAGTTAGCTAAATGGCGGAGCAGTGGAGCAGAGCAGAAGTCGGTGACCAGGCAACGGAGAACGGGATGCTGAGATGCAAGCAGGCGGCAGGAAAGGGTGGCAAGCTGTGTGGCGAGAGAGCCGTGTCTCCAAGGCACCAAAGAGTCTGACAGAAGGGCGGCCAGGGGTATTTTCAACCCTTGGCTTTGAGAGGCTCCAAAGTGCTTGTTGCAACCCTCTGGCTGCGGGATTGCCTGGAAGAATCTGAGGGGCAGGTGAGCAAGATCCTGACCTCGAACGTAAAAGAAAACAAGAAGGGCAACAAATGAATCACTGCCAGTGAGTTCTGAACAGAGGAAGAGCCCAGTATGTGATACACGCGATTGAAAGACATTACAATGTTGCATGGAAGGCTACACGTGAAGAGGAAAAGTGTTTGAAGTACAAGAAAGACTGTTTGATAACCGGTGGGGGAAGCCAAGAGGGAAACAAGGTAACATAGTGGTACCATAAGAGAGGGCACATTGGAAAACTCTTTGATTAGATGGAAAAGACACAAAGTGAAGAGAGACATACTGCAATCCCGAAGGCTAAAAGATTGTCAGCGAAATGTGTTTGCTGATTTCGATTGAGGGGCCCTGGCCCACCTGAGTGAACTATAAAAGAACCCCTTTTGTCAGAGGGGTCACACACAGGGGTGACAATACTGTATGGTTGAGAAGGTCTCTGACAAAGTGATACATTTGAACAATTGCAGAACCATGCTGTTGGAGTGGTCATGCATGGGGGTGAAAGTACCATGCGTTTGCAAAGGTCTAACAGGCGAACAGTGTGGCAGGGAGATTTCCCTGAGCACGACAAGGTGAAGCCTGCTTTAAAGGAACATTGTGAAGCACAAAGGGATTGTGTTTGGTTTTCGAACATTGTGAATGAAGTACGGAGTCGGGCCAAAGGCGCCTGAGCGAGTATTAAGAAAGGAGTATATTATTTTGCAACTATGAGTTTGAGAAATGACACAATGGGTGAGGGAAACCCAGAAGTCAATTGAGATAAAAAGGAGCAAAGTATTGAATGATTGAATACCATAGGCAGGAGGCCTATGGGAGCTATGAGAAGCTGGCGAATTGTGAAAATTACCCGCCTTGCAGAACTTTGCGAATACCCTAGTGACCTGAACTTGGGGAAGGGAGTTTAGGACCACTTCGATAGCCATTTTTACAATATGAAAACACTCTTTTGTTTTTGTGTACATTACCCCACACTTAGTTATTGTAGTGCATGAGGGCAAGTATAGGTTTATGACACAGCCTATTCTTTTGGTTGGACTGACTGACTTGGACTATTTGGTTTACTTTGATGGTTGAGACTACTCCCATTATAGAGCTAGGGCCAGATAGGAAGTCTCCAACCTGTCAAATTCAAGAAAGGTTTTAAAAACATTTACCTTTTGTGTCTGTGTCTTCACTTGTAATACCATGCCTGCCTCACATATGGTGACAGGAGTGGAATGCGGCTCAACTGAAACAAGTTGGGGGACACTGAAGTTTCAAACGCTAAGTAAGCAAGCCTCTGACCAAACAAAAGCAACTAAAGGCTCCATTGGGTTTGACATATGCAGTAGTGAGGAAGCGTCCATCCTTCCAGGAGAAAGGGAATTCATACCAGCGGACTTAGTCCTTATACCTCCCCATGAATGTTACGTCAGGTAGGCTCCCAAGTCAGGGATGGCTTGGCAGTTTGGATTAGACGTACTGGGAGGAGTTCTTGACCCTGACTTCAGGGTTGATATAAAGGTTCTTTTACAGAACTATGGGGAGACCGTTTTTGAAATCCAACCTGGGGATACGATAGCTCAAGGGATTCTTGAAAGAGCTGTGTTTCCACAGTTGAAGGAAGAAATAGATCAGGAGAAAAATGACGGAGGAAAATTAGTCTTCGGCAAAGCTGATGAAAGGGCTCAGCCACCTGTACCACCCAGTATTAAGGATGAGGAGCCAGACATTTTCCCAGATCTAGCCTTTGCCCAGAGGCATGATCCATTACTACCTGAAGTCTTTCTGCAAGTTGTTCCAGAAGCAGAGTATAGGTTGAAGGGATGTCCTTTATTTGGCTGAAAACAAGGGCTGCTAAACAGGGGAGAAGTCACAGGAGGAGGGGTGCCCAAGAGTCGGTTGGTAATAACCTCGAAGACACCAAAAGATTGTGCTTGAAATTTCCCATTCGCATCTGACAGGGGGATATCTGGGACAAGTAAAAACTCAAGCCCAACTTAGCAGGAAATTCTATTGACCAGGAATATTTGCAGACATTAAGACCTTTGTTCAGACATGTGAGATCTGTCAGAAAAACAGTACACATATTCCTCTACCAACTCCTTTAAAACCATTACCAATAATAGAGATTCCTTTCTCAAGGATTGGAATGGACATAATAGGTCCACTCAAAACTTCTAAACTAGGAAATAAATATGTATTGTAATCATTGATTATGCCACCAGATATCCTGAGGCTTTTCCCACAAGGAATAACACCATCCAGCAAATATTAAAACATGTATTACCCTTCTTTTCTCGGGTTGATTCCCAAAGGAAATCCTAACAGATCAAGGTACAAACTTTATGAGTAAGCTTATGGGAGAGGTGAAAGAGGTATTCCATAATGCAACCCTGAAAACCTCAGTTTACCACCCTAAAATGGATGGTTTTGTGGAACAATTCAACCAGACTATTAAAACCATTTTGATGAAATTAGTGGATAAAGATGGGAAAGACTGGGGCCGTATGATTCCTTGGGCTATGGTTGCTGTGAGGAAAACCACACAAGCTTCTACTTGTTTTTCGCTTTTCAAATTATTACATGGCAGGCAGCCTAGAGATGTCTTAGACATGCTTAGGCAGATGTGGGAAGAACGAGAAAAGACACCAATACCACTCTCTGACAGCTACCAGATCACATGAACATATGGCCTCAGTAAGAGATTTAGTTCATACTCCTATGGAGAAGGCCCAATATCAGCAAAAGCTTTTCTATGACAAGAAAGTCAATCTCAGATCTTTGTAGGACACAAAGTTCTAGTCCCCTTACCAACTTCTGAAAATAAGTTGGTTTCGAAGTGAAACGGACCTTATGAAATAACCAAACAGACAGGGACTTGCAACGACAGAGTATCACAACCTGATAGACGTCAAAAGAGTCACATCTACCATGTTAATCTCTTGAAGAGTGGAAAGAAAACCGTTTAGCCGCTCATTCTACTATCATATCCGATCTGGTACCAGAAGAGAAGAATAATTTAGAACGAATCCCTTTGGAGCTCACAGCAAGGAAGAAAGAAGATCTAACCGATTTGGTTACAGTTTCCTGATGTATTCTGTGAAAAGCTAGGAAGGCTAAAAGGAGCCTATCATTATATACAAACTCCTGCAGTAAGGTGGTCACATTAAAGCCCTACGATTAACAGAAGCCAGCAGAAAGATTGTAATTGAAGAAGTAGAAAATATGTTAGCAACCAACATCATAGAACCCTCTTCCAGTGCTTGGTCCTCTCCTATAGTCTTAGCGACCAAGCCAGACCAGAGCTGGAGATTTTGCATAGATTTCAGAAGGGTAAACGCTATCTCCCCTGCCGATGCCTATCCCATGCCACGTATATCGACGATTCAATAGATAAATTGGGAGGAATCTGTCAACTTCAGACCTCACAAAGGGTACTAGCAGATCCCGTTACATGGACCTGACAAAGAAAAGACAGCCTTCTCAACCCTGACTGGATTATTTCAATGTAAAGTCCTGCCATTTGGGCTTCATGGAGCCCTGGCATCATTCCAATGGCTACTGGATAGAATTTTAAAACCTTACCATAGCTTCTGCGGGGCATACATTGATGACATTGTAGTGTATAGTAAAACTGGGGAAAACCATCTGCATCTCTTGTACACTATTATGAGAGCACTACGAAAAGCTGGTTTTACAGATATTAAAATAAAATGCAGACTAATACAATCAGCCGTGAAGTATCTAAGCTTTTTTGTTGGAAATGGATGTGTGCAAACCCAAGCAGAGAAGGTTAAGGCCATCCTTGAAGCACCTACACCTAAAACCAAGCGAGACTATAGAGCATTCCTAGGTCTGATAGGGTATTATCAGAGGTTCACACCAACATTTTGTGATGTAACTTTCAGACTCGCTGATGAACCTAAGAACACTGAGCCACAAAAACATCAGTGGACTGATGAAGTTGCAGTTTACAATGACCATTTTAAAAACATTTTCTGTCAAAATCACATTTTAAAAGTGGCAGATTTTTCCAGGGATTTCATTTTGCAAACTGATGTCTCCCTAACCGGTTTAGGTGCTGTCTTGTCTCAGAGTCACAATGGCCCAGAACATCCAATCCTTTTTGCTAGAAGGAAACTCTTTCCCAGGGAAAATAATTATTCTGCTATAGAGTTCGAGGCGTTAGCTATTAAATGGGCCTTCTTGCATCTAAAGTACAATCTCTTAGGAAGGATGTTAAAACTACTGTTTTTACATCTGTTTAAACTACTGTTGAACTGTAATTCTCCTCTTATATGGATAAGTTGGCGAAAGGAATCAAATCCACAGATTATGCAATGTTTTCTGGACCTACAACCATACTGCTTCAAAGTGGAACATAGAAAGGGAAAAGATCAAGGTAACGTTGATTTCCTTTTTAGGTTCCCCTGCGAAGCAGGCCCGTCCATATCACATAGGGGAAGGGTATGTGATAAACCTAAGGGTGTTTCACGATCTAGTACCCGGTGATCCCTTATTCAGGTGGCCTGAGGAGGACCATTGCTTTTGGGTCCCAACCCTGGGGGTGGACAAGCGAGGGAGGATCTCCTGAAAAGGGGATCCTCGGAGAGGGTGGACGGACCACCCGATAGTGAGACTTGGTATCCCTCGGTCCCTGACAACTACATATCCCAAATGCCCTCTACCATCATGGGATTTGAGAGAGAGTCCCTGGAATGCCCCTCCTCAACCCCATGAGCATGACAGCGTGAGTAGTCAAGAACACATGAAGCAACTCACTGTTTGGACAGCCCCCAGGAGGTTCAGTGATATCCACATATGCGAACATATATTCTCTTAGACAGCCATTCAAACCTTATCCAGTCAATGCCTTTATGGATACAGGTGCCACTACCCTAATCATGGTTCCAAATGCCTCAATGGAAAACCATTGTGCAGACGGCATTATTGACACAATTAAACAGCAACGTTAGTCATAAAGCAAACTCCCGGCCAAGCACAAAGTTACACAGACACAAACGTGCTCACGGGAAGAACATGCTTGCACAGTTCTCTAGATAAAGGACATTTGCATACACGTACGGTTGAAAGCTTTTATTATTTTTCTCATTAGCCAAGTGCAGAAACGCTGAACGCAAGGCAAAGGAAGAGATGCTGAGCAAGCTCGCAGACGTTTTTCCCAACTAACCCTATGGAACTACAGGATCGTATAGGAAGCCTAGAAGAACTGAATATTGCTAACCTATAAGAAACATAGCACGGCATAGAAGTATAGAAATCATAGTCTAACCATAATGGGGTTACATGAGGCCCAAGCCAGAGGATGAGAAGTGAAGAAAAGCAGAACTAGGCTGCACAGAACACCAGGCCAGGGCTTGCAACCAAGTTCAGAGACAAATAGCACATTCTGAAGCTAAGAGATAAGGGGCCATCTGCAGAAAAGCAGAATAAATCCTCATAAATTGCAGACCAGAAAGCTTTATTTTGCTGTCCTCAACCAGATGGTGCAGCCGAGTCAGACAATGGTCATTCACCCGCGGTGGGAAGACAAACAATCTCAGCAACACAGACATGAAGTGAAACATGGATTCTTTAACAACATTGCAAAACTGAGGGGACTCTCACAGGCAAAAGTGGTAGCACTGACGGTTACATTGGGAACACATAGGGCCTCTTTACAGGTCCAGCGGTAACCCTGCTGGTGTCACCGGCGGGTTGCAGCTGGACCCATAATTATTTACCGGCGCCTGACTTCCCGGTGCCACCAGGCTATTTCAAGTCTGGTGCCCTGGGAAGTCAGGCGCCGATAAATTGTAAGTCCTCATTCCCATAGAGTCCTATTGGACTCTATGGGAGTGGGGACACGGAAACACTGGCACTATTGCTAACGGTGCTGGTGCTTCCCTGAAGGGTTTGCCTACCATGACCGCTGCTCCCGGCAGAGTCAGACCTGTCGGCACAGCAGCCACGGCAGGCAAACATGTAGTTTGCTGTTCTGGAAACAAGGGTGCCGGTGAGCTTACCGGCACCCTTGTTTGGATGGCAGAGGGTACAAAAAAGGGAGCAGGCACCTCTCTCAAGAAAGAACATGGCATGATAACCTGTTCTGTGGTTTTTTCCCAAGGTCAATGGTAATCCTGAGACCCTGCAGCAATGTATTAGATCATTTCGGGGGAAGGGGCAGGCAAGCCACCTGACATGTGAGGACCAATATACTAACATCTATAGGGGCCATGCATAGGAACTACTACCCCAACTACCCAATTCTATCTTCTTGTAGGTATTTGGGGAAGAGCCCTATGTTGTGACATAGATATCGAACAAAATGGCCCGACACAGGCTTAGGAGCTGTGAGTCTGGGAGATTTTCAATGTCCTGTATGATCCCTGTTGGTTTGCGTAATCAACAACAGTTCTAACTTTCCCTTGGCTGAGGCCTCCATCTGTGCACTGGGGGAGGGTTCGTTGGGCCCTGGGAGCTGGAACGGTGTGCTCATGGTGTGATCCCCAGTCCCTCTGGTATACCTAAGCCAACAAGCTGGCAGCAGAGGTATGGGTGACTATGCCCGTTCGGCATAAGCTGCCTCTTCTGCTGCAGCACCTGGAGGGCTGCAGTGCGCCTCATGCAATGTGAGACCAACGGGAGGTGCACCCCAGGCAGACGCCGTCAGGAGCCAGTTTGGAGAATATCCTGCCCGCGGTCTGTGAGGAGCCCAGAAGACCTTCTGGTGATGTGGCAACTTTGGGGGAGCCGGTAGCTGAGCAGCGTCAGTGGATCACGGAGTGTAAGTATTGACTCAGCCACACGGCAACTGAGGAGGGTGGTAAAGTAAAGTCTGGTGTGGGGTGGTGATGAGTATTGTTGAGTATCCTTGAAGTATTGTTGAGTATCATTTAATAGTGTTGAATAGTGTGAAGTATAGTAAGGAAAGGAGCAGTGGTATATTTTGTTTTGTGGTTAGGGAGAATTTGTTCATAAGGTAAAAGGTTCTGGCAAATAATGTAGACTATTGACCTAAGGGTAAGGATGATAAAAGTTATATAATTATTGGATTCCCTGTGGATTAGGCGTTTTAGCTTGGGTCATGGATGATGGGATCCCTGTGTAAAGGCTTAACAGAGGGAGCTAACCTAAATTGCAGTTCTTCTGGTAAGTCTCACAGAAAGGTTTTCTACAAGGCGACGCTGTAGGTACAGATTCAGCATGAGAAATATTGGTATCCCCTGTTAGGAGGCAGGAAGACAGCTGTGGGTATAGGTCGGGTTCATAAAAATGTCTGTGTGATGGAACAATAGCATAGTGAGCTTGGTTAGAGATTTCTATCCTTCCCCTATGCAGTAAAGCAGTGACATCACCCATTAGGCCTGTGCATAGGACTCAGAAAGTATGAGCAGGTACAGAAGTAGGTGGTTTTAATCCACAGTCGACGGAATAAGCCGTACTAGGGCGGTGCGCGGAAGGCTCATGTACAAGATTGGTGGGTGTGACTGAGGAGGCAGAGAAAGAGTTGTAGAACGGCGGTGCATGGAGCACGCCTGAAAGTTTGGTTGGGAGCCAGAGAGGCTCGGGATAATTGACAAGAACTGGTATTTGTCAAATTGAGAAAAACAGAATTACAGAGTATTTTGTGTTTGTATAAAAATGGAAGTGGTGAAAGCCTCGACTTGAGGTCAAGTGAGTATAAAGCAATGTATCGGGGACATGCGGGGGGATATGCCCCTTAAGCACCTATTTAAGGCCTTTCTGTGACATAAAAACAAGATTTGTAAATATAGCACAGAATGGACAAGAAACACAGAAGGTAAGTCGATTAAGCCATGGCCGCAATGCGGACGTTTCTCCAAATACGTGCAGCAATCATTACAGACACACACATACAAGAGGCCTATTATGGGAAAAAGCTGAGCAGTCGTATGGTGATATTCGAGCTCTGGAAAATGTTTCAGGAGGACGAGGGGAAAGTAGCAAGGTGCAAATTGATGCTGAGCCAGCTGAAAACTCCAGGCGCAGTGCCCTCGGCCCACGCTCCCTCTCCTCTTCCTCCTCCTGACCATGATAACGAAGGCTCAGCAGTAGACCACAGGAATTATACCCAATATGGGAATTAAAAGCAGCAGAGGTGTAGAGGAGTAGATGTACACATCCGCAGGAGATCCTACCCCCCTAACTCCCCTGTATTGGAGACATGAGGCCATGCACTGTCCAACACCAGCTATTGTATCAATACCGCTGCAGGTATTTGGAAGACGGTATCCATTAAGACAACATATCGAATGTACCCTCAAGTTGAAGACAGCCTGCAGGAGGAAATCCCTGAAGATGAGAAAGAGCTAAGACAATAGACTGATGGTATCATAAGAAAGTGTGCACAAAGTCCTGAAATACTGAATGAAGACAGTGGGCCTCATTACGAGTTTGCCGGTCTGGAAACAACGGTACCGGTAAGCTTTCCGGTACTGTTGTTTCCAGACCGGTAAACTACGAGTTCTGCGAGCGGGTGCCGTTCAGCCCGCCAGGTCAGACCTGGCGGACGGAACGGCACACGCTCGGAGACCTTAACGGATGCACCGGCACTGTTACACACAGTGCCGGTGCATCCGCCCTCCCCATTCCCATTGAGTCCAATGGGACTCGATGGGAATGGGGATTTTCTTTCTTATGCCGGAAAAAAAAGGTCTCTGGCGGCAGCCGTGCCAGTATTTACCGGCACGGCTACCGGCAGAGTCATAATGAGGCCCAGTGTATGAATCCTAGAGGAGAAGTGATGAAGTAAAGAATCAAGTGAACCTTAAAAGTGTAAAAGAAGAAGATTATATGTTAGAAAGTGCTGCAGAAGTTAGAAGTATAATGAATGTGCATACACTGAAATTCAAGGTAGATCAATTCATCATAAAGGCTTGCTACAGGTAGTATAGAATGCAGGCGGAGCCGTCATTGTACAGAAACTGGACATTGGTATCATGAAATAATTAAGCCAAAGAACCATGATGACAAAATGAAAGGCTGTGTCGCATTAGAATAGCAGGTTGTTGGAGCTGTGTTGGGAGGCTGTCTGGCCTGAAGTCAAGAACTGAGAAGTCGAGGTCAGCTATGTACGGTGAAGAGGAACATGTGTGCGGAGGATGAATCCTCTCACGTTAAGGTGCAAGAAAGAACACAGACGATGCCAAGTCTTAATTCATTAAAACGTGTTAAAGCTGGCAGAATTTGCAGAATCGTGGTCTCTTGTCACGTGAATCGAGGTTGAAAATAGGGCTTGAACTTGGAGTTCCAGATATGATAGCGAGTGCCCTCAACCCCTGTTGCATTCCTACAACAAGAATACTCTGCAATGCTAAGTACAAAGACTATTTTATGGCAGAAGGCATGGGTGATGAGAGATGTTGGGCTAATTGGGTGTTAGGGGAGCTTCATGTCTTATCTACTTGGGTCTTGGCTTATGTGCTGCTAATTGAACCGAATGTTCCAGTGTGCCAAACCAATTGTATTAGTCCATATAACGAAGGATCGTATAGCCTGAGAAATGAATGAAACACTGTGTAACTGATTTTTCTTAAATGACACGTATGAAGAGGTAGTCCACCTGATCTCTGACAGCCAATAACAAACCTAGCTCCTATATCAGAGGTCTTCAAACTGTGGGGCATGCCTCCCAGGGGGCGCCAGAGCCCAGCATGAAAAGTTTAAAAAAAAAGTTGTTTTTTTTTTTTAGATTGGAGGAAATGGGAGGGGGCAACTCACATGGCCAGACTGGGCCATAAAACGGTCTTAGGCACAAATAAAAAAATGGCCAGCAGTTTCAAATGCATATTCAGTCCTTTAGCCACAGCCTGTTTGAATAGTACCCAAGGGGGTGGTTTTGTTCAAATGTAAACAAATGGTGATATTTAAAGAATATTTATTCAGCAACAATGGTCAAAACCACTATTTGCATAGTGAAGTAACTCCTCAAACTGGCCCACATTGGCCAAAAAAGTGGCCCATTTTGACTGGCCTACACTAGCATTTTGCATTTTTGGTACGGTCATCGCCCTATTGCCTTATAGGCCAGTGCAAGCCTGCCGGCTCATTCATAATGGGTGAGGGG
This sequence comes from Ambystoma mexicanum, assembly GCF_040938575.1. Classification (NCBI taxonomy): domain Eukaryota; kingdom Metazoa; phylum Chordata; class Amphibia; order Caudata; family Ambystomatidae; genus Ambystoma; species Ambystoma mexicanum. Next base: position 782,326,049 of record NC_090933.1, on the reverse strand, counting down.
CGTCCACCGACTAGCCCCCTCACCTATTATGGAGGAGCCGAGGAGCCAGCCCAGTGAAACACTGAGCACTCCCTCAGCTGTTTTTTCCAACTGAGGGAGTGCTCCTGGACTGGCTGAACTGTCAAGGGGAAAGTCTGTTTGCCTTTGACAGTTCATTTCCCCAGCCACACATGATCACTGAGCCATGCAACGCTGGGGGTGTTTTGCTTTGCCAGCCTTGCATAGCTCATTGGAAATGCTGGCTGGGGCACTGCATGTATGTATCTGCGAGGGGGTGCTCCTGTGCCTCCTCGCACATACGGACAGAGCAACCTGGAGCGGGGCATTTTAGCAACCACGCGAGGTACGTTTATGGCGATTTATTTTTTATATAAATATGTATGGATGTGTGTATGCTTGTGTTATGGGACTGTGGTGGGAGCAGGATGGGTGGCAGCACTGGGATAGTGGTGGGAGTAGGGTGTGGAGAGCCCAGGGCCTGTACTGGGAGTAGGATGCGGTGACGGCAGGCAAAAGTTCATAGCGATTTCTACATACTGTCCATCTGGCACTTTTGGGGGGGGCCAGCCTGCCCAAACTTTGCTCAGGGGGGCCCAGGCCAAAAAAGTTTGAAGACCACTGTTCTATATGATTGTATATCTAAATGTGTCCCTTAACCAATCTCGACCCTTGATAGGGTTTTCTCTATTGCCACGTAGCATGACATCATTCTGACGCACAAAGAGAGTATATACGTGTATTTCATGTGGACATCGCTGAGAATGAGCATATGTCTGTTAATGGTCATTGTAACTTCCTGTTTTAGATAATTGCTAATAAAACAGCAACTTGTCATCTTCTTGAGTTTGTACACTTATTTGTACTCAGAATAATTCTGATGTAATGCCATCCCATAAAAGATGCACATTTCCAAGGGCCATTAGCTCAGATGGGTACACAAATTGAACATTTCAACCTCCACCATATACCAAGGAGGAGGAGCAGAAAGGGTAGCGTAGCGAGACCCAGACAAGCGCCAAGGATGGGCTGGGAGGAATAGCATAGAACGAGTGGGTAGGAGGGCACCTATTGAAATTAGATGTGAAGACAGTGGGAGAAAAAGGAGGGGCAAGTAAGGAAGTAGGTGGATGTAAGGGAAGCTGTGAAGCACGAGAGTGGGCAGAGAGGAAGGAAGAAGTAGAAATGGAAGAGAAGGAAGAGAAGGAGGAATGTGAGAGGGTGTGAAGAGAAAAAAAAAGGGGAAGAAGAGAAAGAGGAGGAGCAGTGAGAGATGAGGAGAAAGAGGGAGCTCAAGGAGATAGAGACAAAGAGAGGAAGATGGGAAGGAAAAGCATGTTTTGGTAAAAAGTGAAATGAGAAAGTGGGAACTAGATTGACTTGCAAGAGATCGCAAATGCAAGGAGGAGGAGTGCTCAGTGTGAGACATAAGACTGAAATGGGGATTGACCGCGTTTGAAGATAACGCAGGAAGAGAGAGGCAAGTAGAGCAGAATCGCAGCAAGACATATGAAAAGGCAGCCGCACTGCCAGACAAAACCAACGCAGGGTCCACCATGAGAGGGGACAGCGGGGACCTGATGGACTTAGGAGGGGAACTACAGGGAGGCTAGGTACTGAGGAGACTGAGCTTCCATGATGATTTTGACAGTTACCTGAGAGACACTGAGTCAGATGATGATTTGATAGAGAGTGAGGAAGAGGGGATGGGACAACCTACTCGTCGGTCAACAGGGAATAAGACTGATCGAAGCTTGACATGGGGAGCAGACAGAGATGCAGGGGAATTGCTGAGTGACAAATACGAGAGACCACAGTGTTCCAGGGATGCATCACCCAGCCTGTATGGTGTAACCCCATATGCACAGAGGCTAAGGGACCTCCCAGCATGAAGGAGGGGGGAAATGGTAAGGGCGTTAACTGCCACCAAAGACACCAGGAGATCACAGGGGGGAATCAAGTTGACAAGAGGACCGGATGGGGAGATTGGGTTCACATAGATGCCCTTACTGGAAAAGGGACAGAGGCGACCTCAGAACATACCATGGAAACAGATAGACAAGGAAAACCTGAGGTGTAGGCTACCCGTGCTGACCGCGGGTGCAGGGAAATGGACATATGAGATGGAAAGAATGATGGCAGGACAGAAACTAGCAGTAGGGTATATAAAAGGTTTAGTAGTGGTGACTTTTACGCTCACCGGGCTCCCACAGGGGCGTCGATCTGAACTGGACAGCTGCGGTCTCCACCAATGTGACGCATAGTGCCGAGATGACGGACTGGACTGGCCCACCTAGCTTCGTTTGCTTGGCCCGTAGGAATATTCTTCTGCAAATGGAGAAAGGGAATTAACCACCCGTGGAGCTGAGCGTTAACCCCCCCACTCCCACTGTTCTCTCCACTGATCACCTTTGATGTCCCTTCTTATAGTCTCACCTGATGGTTTGGAAAGATGAGCTCTCCATCCTGCATTGAGCGCAGGGCGTGTAGATAACCAGTTGCTTCACTGGCTCGAAGGAATTGGTGAGTTCCAGAACAATATTGACTCTGAGATTCCCGGCAAAAAGCTGTAAGTATGTAGTTCGTAAGAGTTCAAATGTCTGACTTTCACTCTGTTCGATTCCTTGCAGGTTGCAGCTTGACCCTAGCGAAGAGTTCCTTGTGGCAACCGGTAATATTCAGGTAAGGATTTGTATTATCCAACACAATTCGATAAAATAATGTCAATATGTAACCTGTTGCTTTCTCCTTTATTCAGGCGCTGAGAGAAAGTATGACGTTTCGGGGAATAATGCCTCCGGCGGTAAAATCAGGTAAGTCTATTGTGTTGAGGAGGTTTCCCCTCGTTTGTCCCTTTGTTTCACCTTGCTGTCCTTTTGTTTCCCCTTAGGGGCCTGGGTTCGGCAAGTATGCAGTGGAAGCTGCAACGACCCGTGAAGAGGAATACTACCCCCGGTGGTAAAATCAGGTAAGTCTATGGGGGTAACTAATATTGCCTCTGTGTATTCCCTTGGCTCACCTTGCTGTTCTTGTCTTCCCCTTAGGTGCCGGAGTGCGGCGGGAACATGCAGAAGGATGCGGTGGAATGCGAAGATGCTGCGAAGGCCGGTGAGTTCAGAGCGGCGCTGCAGCAGGCGAGGCAACACGCATAAAATAACTTCTTTCTTACAGCTCGAAGGCGCAATGGATCAGGAATTCAGGTAAGGATCAAAGGTATTGCTCTTGTTCTAACCTTTTCCCCTTCTTGCTCCCTTTTTCTAGGAGCTCCAGACTCGAGGAGGGCGTGGCAGAAGACTGGATGCAGACTTGCAGGCACGGTGAGCGTTACGCTGATGGATGCAGAATAACGCGAAGCGTGTGCTGCTCTTTGGGCGTGGTTTAAATAGCCCGCCAAAGTAGTCCCAGGTAAGTATTCCTCCCCAGCCCCACCCGGATAAAAAAATAGTCCCTAGTTAAAGTAGTCCCTTCCAAGCCTCTTTTGTCTTAGAGCTCTTGCAGCATGGTCTGCATCAGGTAAATTTGCAGCATGGTCTGCATCAGGTAAGTTTTAATCTATGAACCTGGCACCTATGGCGCCAGGACTGACTTTCCATATGAGCCTGGCGCATAGACACCAGGACTGCACCCAAATAGCCCCTACCAGGGGTTTTTGGGCTGCTTGGAATAACTTGATGCCTGCTTCCGGGCTTGCTGAACTTGGAATGGGTCCCTGGAGGTAGGCATCAGGACAGCACTCCCCCCCCCCCAAGTCCCCTCCTAAAGTCGTTCTTCCCTGTGGTTTCGGTTTGTCTGGGAAATTTCGGTGGAATTTTTTCACCAATCGGGGGTGCATGAACGTGGTCACTAGGTTTCCATGACCTTTCCTGTGGTCCGTAACCTTTCCAGTCGATTAAATAAAGAAGTTTTGACTTTATCAGCTTGGAGCCCAGGATGTTTTTAACTTCAAATTCGGGTTCCCCGTCTACAAGGATGGGGTCTGGTGGCTTGGTTAAACTTGTCCCTGGGTGCACTGGCTTCAAAAGTGACATATGAAAGATGGGGTGAATTTGCATATTAGCAGGTAAGTCCAACTTGACAGCCACCGGATTGATAATGGCCTTAATAGAGTAAGGTCCCAAATATCTGGGGTTAAAGGTCCGTGTTCCCTTTAGAGGTATATGTTTTGTGGCTATCCATACTTGGTCCCCTATCTGGTATTGTGGAGTATCACTTCTATGCCGATCAGCATCTTTCTTGTATTTTTCTTTCGCCTGTTTTAAATGTGCAGTTGCTTCCTTAAAGGCTTGTGTAATCGTAGCGTGCAGATGGTCCACTGCAGGCATTTCTAAGTGTTGGGGTGAGTCAAGGTCTGAGGTTCGAGGATGGTGGCCATATAAGGTATAAAAGGGGCTTTATCCAGTTCCAGAATGTACTGAATTATTGTATGCATATTCGGCGATCCAAAGAATGTCTTTCCAATTACTCTGTCTGATGTAACATACAACGCAGGTATTGTTCGAGAGTCTGGTTGGTCCTCTCCGTTTGACCATCGGTTTGGGGGTGGTGACTGGTCGATAACCTCACATCGATTTGTGCCAATTGACAACTATTTTTCCAAAAATGTGAAATGAATTGACTGCCCCGGTCAGAGACCAATACGGACGGAAATCCGTGTATGCGAACAATGTTTTCGAGGAACTCCTTGGCCAGGATTGAAGCTGAATGTAATCCCTTTAAAGGAATAAATTGGGCCATCTTGGAAAAAAGATCCACAATAACTAGAATGGTGTTAAATCCATTGCATGGGGGTAGATCAGTAATAAAGTCTAACGATAAGGTGTGCCATGGTGTAGGCGGAATGTCTAAAGATTGTAAGAGTCCAGCTGGTTTTTTCTTTTCACTTTTGTTTTGGGCGCAAATGCCACAAGACATCACAAATGATTTAATATCCTTTCGCCAGGTGGGCCACCAGAATTGTTCTTAATTTTAGCTTCAGTTTTTGCAATACCTGGGTGCCCCTCCATTAGGGTATCATGATAACGGGAAATGACTAGCTCTTGTAGTTCCTTGTGTGGCAGAAATAGCCGCCCTTGGTAATAAGGCAGGTAATTGGTGACAGAGTAGTCTGGGCCTTTCTTTACCCAGTCCTGCAGGGCTGTAGGATCAAAGAGTTGCTGGATCTTTACCTGAATGTCCTCTAGTGTCTGTAGAGTAGCCATGCCAAGAATCCTTTGTTCGGAAATTATAGGTACTGGTTCTGGGTTCCCTTCTGCCTCTCCCATCCCTATTCGGGATAAGGTGTCTGCTTTACCATTCTTACAACCTGGTCGATAGGTTATCACGAAATCGAACTCAGCAAAGAACAATGCCCATCGGAGTTGGCGTGACGATTGGGCCTTGGCTGTCTTTAAATACTGTAAGTTCCGGTGATCAGTGATCACAGTAATGGTATGCCTGGCACCGAGAAGATAGTGCCGTCAAGCCTTGAAGGCAGATTTAATGGCTAATAACTCCTTGTCGGTAACCGCATAGTTTAATTCGGGTGCCGAGAACTTTCTGGACCAAAATGCTACTGGGTGAAGCTTGCCAGTTTCAGGGTCCTTTTGAGACAGGACAGCTCCCATGGCTAGACTGGATGGATCAGTTTCCACTATGTATGGACGTTCAGGGCGCGGGTGCTTTAATACAGGTGCAGATGTGAATTTCACTTTCAGCTCTTGGAAGGCATTTTCAGCTTCTTCAGTCCACATAAAGCGTTTATTTTTTCGCAAGAGTGCTGTGATGGGATGTACAACATGTGAAAAATCCGGGATGAACCTGCGGTAGAAATTGGCAAAGCCAAGCATGCTTTGTACTCCTTTAACTGAACTTGGTGATGGCCACTTAAGGATTGCGTCCACCTTTCGTGAGTCCATTCGGACTCCTTTTGGGGTCAGGATAAACCCAAGGAATTCAACTTCTGTGGCATGAAAAACACATTTTTCCAGTTTTGCATATAGTTTGTGCTGGCGCAATTTCTCGAGGACTGCTCGGGCGTGCTTCACATGGTCAGATTCTGAAGAGGAGTATACTAGAATATCATCGATATATACGACAACACAAACATCAATGAGTTCACAAAGGACATCGTTCAAGAAGTATTGGAAGGCCGCTGGTGCATTGCACAACCCGAAAGGCATCACCTGGTATTCAAATAACCCTTACTTAGTGCGAAAAGCAGTCTTCCATTCGTCGCCCTCTTTTACACATACCAGATGGTATGCCCCCCGGAGATCTAACTTAGTATATATGCAAGCGTCCTTCACTTGGTCTAGTAGTTCTGGGATCAGAGGCAATGGGTATCGGTTCTTAACAGTTATCTGGTTTAATGCGCGGTAGTCTATGCACGTTCTGAGGTCACCTTCCTTTTTGGGCACGAAGAACAAAGCTGAAGATCCAGGGGACTTGGATGGGCGATTGAAGCCATTAGCAAGGTACTGGTCTAAGTATTGTCGTAGGTGAAGGTTCTCAGGTTCTGTAAGGGCATAGATCCTGCTACAAGGGGGTTGTGCACCGGGTATGAGATCGATTTGACAATCATATGATCTGTGAGGTGGTAAGGCGTTTGCCTGTTTTTTTTGGAAGACATCCTGGAATTCTTGGTATTCTGGAGGTAGTTGCACGACTGCTGTGGTTACTGTGGCCAGGCCTGCGTTCAGATTTTTCTTTGGGTAACAGGTTTGTGCACAATCCGGGAAGGTTATTCTCTTCTCTCGCCAATCAATACAAGGATTATGTGTTTCCAACCAAGGTATCCCCAGTGTTATTTGGAACTGTGGGGCTTTGATTAGATCAAACACAATAGTCTCTCGATGCCCATCCTGACCCAATAGTGTCATCTCTGCGGTAGAATGAGTTATAGGCTCAGAGGCAATTTCAGTTCCATCAACTTGTGGTGATGACATCTGAGGTGGTTTTTCGGCAGAGAGTTAGATTCATCCTGGAAGCCAATTCGTAATCCACATAGTTTCCTATGGCCCCGCTATCAATGTATGCCCTTACTGCGTGCATACGCGATGGCTGCCTTGGATCTATGAGGACCATTGCTATGATGAAATGCGAGGTCTGAGTATCCTTCTTCAAGCTCGGCAAGTGGGCCTCTACGCTTGTCGGGCGTGGCCGTTTCCCGCGTCTGACTCCATATGGCTTTTATCAGCAGCTCCAACCACCTTCTTGGGTGGTTTTACAGGGCAATCCCGTAGAAAATGCCCAGAAGTTCCACAATATAGACACAATTGCATTTGCCGTCTCCTTTCTCTTTCCTTCTGGGTTAAGGATCCTTTAACCCCTCCGATTTGCATGGGTTCTGAAGCATTTGCTCCTTTGGGGTTAGCGTGGGTTTTGACCAACACCCGATTCTCAAACTTGGCTCAATCAGCCTTTCTGTTTTGAAGTCTGTGATCTAACTGGACCACTAAGTCTATATATTCAGCGCAGTCTTGAGGTGGGTTCACGACTTGAGCCAAGACATCCTTGAGTTCTCCTCGAAGCCCTCGATGAAATAACGTGATTCGTTTTACCTCAGGCCATCCAGTTTCCACTATCAACCTATTAAAGGTCGCGATGTAGGAAAGAAGGTCCTGGTTACCCTGTCGTAGGGACAAAAATTCGTTATCCAGGGCCTGTCCTTGGGAGTGCCGGGCAAATAGTCTTTCCATGCTCATTTGAAAGCCCTGAAAATCCCGAAGAATTGGGTCATCCTGAGTAACTAGTGGAATTGACCAATCAGCTGCACTGCCGCTGAGATATGACAATACAAAGGCTACCTTGGCTTGATCGTTTGGGAAGGCTCCAGGTCTGCATAAAAAGTGCAAGCGGCATTGGTTCATAAACACAGCAAACCTTTTGGGATCTCCGGCAAAGCGTTCGGGTGGAGCTAATTGAATATTTCCTGGTAGGTTTAATTGCACAGGTTTACTCGATGACACAGGAGCTGGATTCCCCCGGGACCTGGCAGGGGTGCTTGTCCAGCCTGGCTTTGCAGTAGTTGCCTCGCAAGGTCATCAGTTCGCTCCTTTGACAAAATCAGTTCTCTCCTAAGAGCATTGGTTTCTTGACGGGCTGAATGCACTTCAGCCCTCAGTTCCCCTAGTAATTGGGCCAATTGGTCAGTTTCTGAGGTATCCATAACACCTGGTGGGAATTTGTGGGTAGGCTTCGTGTTCTGTTACGCTCACCTGGCTCCCACAGGGGCGTCCATCTGAACTGGACAGCTGCGGTCTCCACCAATGTGACGCGTAGTGCCGAGATGACGCACTGGACTGGCCCACCTAGCTTCGTTTGCTTGGCCCGTAGGAATATTCTTCTGGAAATGAATAAAGGGAATTAACCACCCGTGGAGTTGAGCGTTAACCCCCCCCCACTCCCACTGTTCTCCCCACTGATCACCTTTGATGTCCCCTCTTTTAGTCTCACCTGATGGTTTGGAAAGATGAGCGGTCCATCCAGCATTGAGCGCAGGGGCACGTAGATAACCAGTTGCTTCACTGGCTCAAAGGAATTGGTGAGTTCCAGAACAATATTGACTCTGAGATTCCCGCAAGACGCTGTAAGTATGTAGTTCGTAAGAGTTCAAATGTGTGACTTTCACTCTGTCCGATTCCTTGCAGGTTGCAGCTTGACCCTAGCGAAGACTTCCTCGTGGCAACCGGTAATATTCAGGTAAGGATTTGTATTATCCAACACAGTTTGATAAAATTATGTCAATATGTAACCTGTTGCTTTCTCCTTTATTCAGGCGCTGAGAGAAAGTATGTAGTCTCGGTTAATAATGCCTCCGGCGGTAAAATCAGGTAAGTCTATTGTGGTGAGGAGGTTTCCCCTTGTTTGTCCCTTTGTTTCACCTTGCTGTCCTTTTGTTTCCCCTTAGGGGCCGGGGTTCAGCGAGGATGCAGTGGAAGCTGGCCGACCCATGAAGAGGAATAGTACCCCCGGTGGTAAATTCAGGTAAGTCTATGGAGGGTAACTAATATTGCCTCTGTGTATTCCCTTGGCTCACCTTGCTGTTCTTGTCTTCCCCTTAAGTGCCGGAGTGCGGCGGGAACATGCAGAAGGATGCAGTGGAATGTGAAGATGCTGCAAAGGCCGGTGAGTTCAGCGCGGCGCTGCAGCAGGCGAGGCGACGTGCATAAAATAACTTCTTTCTTCCAGCTCGAAGGCGCGATGGATCAGGAATTCAGGTAAAGATCAAAGGTATTGCTCTTGTTCTAACCTTTTCTCCTTCTTTCTCCCTTTTTCTAGGAGCTCCAGACTCGAGGGGGGCGTGGCAGAAGACTGGATGCAGACTTGCAGGCACGGTGAGCGTTACGCTGCTGGATGCAGAATAACGCAAAGCGTGTGCTGCTCTTCGGGTGTGGTTTAAATAGCCTCCAATGTAATCCCAGGTAAGTATTCCTCCCCAGTCCCACCCGAGTAAAAAAATAGTCCCCAGGTAAAGTAGTCCCTTCCAAGCCTCTTTTGGCTTGGAGCTCTTGCAGCATGGTCTGCATCAGGTAAGTTTGCAGCATGGTCTGCATTAGGTAAGTTTTAATCTATGAGCCTGGCGCCTATGGCGCCAGGACTGACTTTCCATATGAGCCTGGCGCCATAGACGCCAGGACTGCACCCAAATAGCCCCTAGCAGGAGTTGTTGGGCTTGCTTGGAATAACTTGATGCCTGCTTCCGGGGTTGCTGGACTTGGTCTGGGTCCCCGGGGGTAGGCCTCATGACAGCGATGTGTGGGGCAGGGCAGGGTACCCAGGAGGAACAACCCAAAACATGGTGTACAATGGTTTGTCATTTGCTAACTGCCAAGCAGCTGTATGGCAAGCTCTGCAGACACAGTACCCAGACACATCAGACATTAGTGCGATTATGGCACGCAGAATGAGGGAAGATGAATACACATACAATATATCCAGGCTAATTAAGAGCTCTTGTGCCTTGAAACGGGAGAACCGTGGGATAAAACATGGGATAAAACAGTGACATTATTCTATCATATATTATGCCGAGGGTTGCCAGAACAGGTGCAAAGGCAACTGAAGAAGCTGGTGGGAATGGAAGCAAAACCATGGTCAGAAATACAACTTACGATAGTACATTACTGTAGGTTAATGCAAAAGAATGCAACAAAAAAGCATGAGGAAAGAAAGCAGGAGGAGGTGAAGTTAGTACAGAAGAAGCTATTTAAATATGCCATGGAAGGGGCAGTATTAACAAGCATGAGAGGACAAGGGGTGCCACAGACACAGTACGCACCACCGCCCACGGGAGGGGGGTTCATGGGGTAAGGGGATGCGCAGCATGGGTTTTTGTGGAAGAGGGTGCCACCAAGGGGACGTGGGTATGGGCAACAAATACAACAGAGCCAAGGGGGATTTCCGAAAGGGGAACAGGGATATGGACAACAAATGCAGCAGGGTCCAGAGGTTTCCCAGGAGGGTATCAGGGGCAAGTGAGAGAACCGACCCAGTGTTGGCTGTGTGGACAGATAGGACAGATAGGACATATCTCAAGAGTATGTAGGAGCAGAGGAGGGATCCAAGAGAATGGGGGAATGCAATACCAGCCAGCATATACAGGGGAACACAATGAGTTCTATGCCCAGGACCAGACACAACAACAAGGACAGGCTCTGAACGCATACCCGGAAACACACCAGCCCATGACACAGACACCACAAATGCTGGTGCATGTGCGGCAAGATTCACAGGCACCACATATACTGCAGATGCAGAGTAACACACAGCAATTATACACAGCACAGCAAATACCACAGATGCAGAACAGCACACAACCCAATGGCGGGACAGTGGCATGCATGGATTCCATCACGACCACTCCCATAAGCAAACTAGGGGAATCACTGTAGTGGGGGCAACCCAGACTTGGGAAATGGAACGTCATAATACCCTCAATAGGACAGCCCACAGACAGACTTGATGTGTTCCATCCAGTCGATTACACCCAACCCTGCGGAGGAACCACGCATAGGGGTGACGATAGGTGACAAAATGTTCTTGTACAAACAGGGGCAACTAGATCCTGTATCTGGGAGGGAAAATATAGTATGTCAGGTGATGCCATGAATGCTCAAGCGTTCTCTGGGGCAACGGAATTGGTTCATTCATAGAACATATTGCACTTTCGAAAGGGGAACACTACTTAATTTTGCCCCTACTTTATTCTCAACAGACACCCGTAAACATACTGGGTAGAGAAATCGTGAGCAAAGTTAACATGACCATTTCATTCACCAAAAAGGGGATAGTGTGTTCCACTCCAGGGATACACCTTCTAAACGTGAGGGAGATCATTCAAGCCTATTGTGGACGGACAGTACAGAGGGGGGTGCCAGTAGACGAAGAACTGTTTCAGTATGGGACTGAAATAATAATAGGATGGTGCCACGGATTCAGGAGAAATTGTGAGTACTTATTCAGGCCAGAAATACCATTATATGCGAAGGAAGGGACAATAGTGCCACTAGAAATAGAGGCAGTAATAGTGGGGGATGACTGCATAGCATGGGACATGCAACACAGGGTGATCATGGCGAGCTGTGATCGCTGTGGTAGAAGGATATAGGTTGACCTCAGTTACTGACGAAGAATTATTCAAAAGACAACAGATCAGATCATGAGATGGTGTTCGAAATGAGCATCACATATTGGGTGAGAATACATTACAGAGGTACCACAGAGAATGGCAATGATGCTGAAAGCACTGCCAACCTTTCTCGAAGATTTGGCAAAGGTCCCCAGCATCTTATGGACCCCAAGTCGCTATGATGTGGGGCTTCTGAAATGGGTTGGGGCAGTTAAAATAAAGCTGAAGCCAGGAGCCATTATACCACGAGTTAGGCAGTACTCACTATAGAGAGAGGCAGGCAAAGGTATCTATGAGACCATTGCAGCACTAGTGAAGCAGGGCATCCTAGTGACATCAAAAACACCATGGAACATGGCTGTGTACCCTGCAAAAAAGTTGACAGGGGGGTCATGGCCTTTTATACAGGACTTGCGCCCTCTTAACTGCATTGTAGAAGCAAAATGTCCTTTAGTTCCAAACCCAGCAACAATCTTGTGTAGCATTCCCATGGAAGCTGCTTACTTCACGGTCATAGATTTGAAGAATGCATTCTTCTATATACCATTGCACCCAGATTCACAGGACTTTACTTCCTTTCTATATAGAAATAAGAAATGGAAACATACAAGACTTCCTCAAGGGTAAGGTGAATAACTTTCCATATTCAACAGGGTACTTCAAATGGACTTAGGTAACATACAGATGGCAAGCATGGTTATACAGAAGGTAGACGACATATTGATTTGCAGTAAGACATAGGAACAGTGTAGAAACGACTCAGTACACATGTTCACAGTACTAGCAGAAAAAGGGTACATAGTAGACAGGTTCAAACTACAATACTGAGAGACAAAAGTGTTGTACCTTGCGCAGATGATATCCCAAGATGGGAGAAAAGTAACACCAGAAAGAGCAGAAGCAATACGCAGGACAGCAAAACCCACGACTGTGAGACAAATGCCCAGTCCCAGTTCCTAGGACTATGTAACTACTGCAGGGGATGGGTATTTCACTACAGCACTTATACTAGACCCTTATTGAGTGTACTGAAGGAATCACAAAGTGGGGAGAAAGCATTGCAATGGACAACAGAAATGACTGAGGCATTTGATGAGCTGAAAGAAGCAATATGCACAGCTCCAGTGTTAGGGATCCCAGATTATCAAATGTTTCCTGTTCTCACACTCAGATGGAGTGGTTATGACTGCAGTACTGACACAGAAATCGAGCATGGGGAACAAGCCTCTAGCATACTACAGTGGGAAATTAGACCCCGTAATGAAAGGACACTATCCATGCGAACAGGCATTGGCTGTCACTGCCTTCACAGTGGACAAATCAGTGAGTATTACCATCGGATGCAGCACCACTCTTTATGTGGAGCATGCTCTCTTAGCAATACTGGAAAGACCAAAATGTACATTGACAACACTGTGAAAAGTACATTGACAACACAGAGATATTCAGGATACAAGGTGTTAATATCGAACCCAGCTCTCAAGATAATGAGATGCGGACTTGTCAACCCTGCGACTTTCATCGGCGACATTTTACAGAAAGGTTACTATGCACACGACTGCACAACAAACATAGAAGAATTCAGTGACACTCGCAAGGTAAAGGAGAACCCACTTGAAGATCAGACTTGCTTTACATTGACGGGACATCAACAATTGACCAAATGACTGGGGAAAGACATAATAAAACAGCAGTCGTGAGATTGAGAGAGGACGGGACAAGTGAGGTGGTGCCAAGCGCATGTCTACCATCACACTATTCAGCAGAAGCAGCAGAATTAGTTGCCTTAATATTGGCACTGGAACACAGCAGGCAGAAAGAAGTGACAGTGTATTCGGATTCAGCCTACGTGATGTCCACAGTGCATTCTGGACTGTCAGATTGGCTGAGCATGGGCTTCAGGCATGCTGATGGGCCACTGGTGCAGCACGCACTCCTATTGGGCAGATTGCTACAGCTATTCGCTCTGAGAAGTCTATTGCTTCTATCAAAGTGCCAAGCACACATGATGGGGGAGGATCCCATCTTCAGGGGCAACAAAGCAGCAGACGCGCAAGCAAAATGTGCCACCTGCTTTGCAGACATTTTAGAAATGCAGGATTCGTCCCACACACGCGATTATGTACAAACAATGATACTAAAGGAAGGGTACAATACATTACCAGTGACACAGATTATGGAGCTGCAGGGAGCTGCACCCAGGGAAGAAGAAAGAGTTGTGGATAAAGAGGGGATGTACAGTGTCTACAACAGACGATTTATGGTGGCAAACCAACACAGGGAAAGTGGTAATGCCATTTTCATTATTGCACACTGCACTGACCCAATTATACTATCCAACCCATTTAGGGAAGTAGGTGCTTGCAGCACATATTGGGTAAACATGGTTCTGTGATAACTTGGCAGAACATGTGGCTGAATTCATGACTAATTGTCTAGTGTGTAAATAATTTACTGCAGGTCATACATTGAGTATAGTGAGAGGAGGCATACCAACACCTGCACGTCGACTATGTCGACATGATCCAAGTTTGCCAAGGTTATCGCTGCACGATAGTGGTTTTATGTCCATTTTCCTGTTAGATCTAGGCCAGTCCTTGTTCACATCTTGATGCCCTCTTGTGACTCTGAACAAAAATTGGCTTAATTGCCTTCAGAATAAGCTTAGGTCTGATAGCCATTTAACCCCACATGAGGTGGTAACAGTACGGTGCATGCAACTTCCCCTAGCTCTTCCCACGAGGGCAATCAAAGTGTATGAGAATGCATCTGATGTATTGAGTGTGGAAATGTACGAGTATACCACTTCCTTGATTGCTACTGCCTCTTTTATCTCTTGTCAACTGCAGAGACGACGAGAGAGGCCCGAAGCAGGAGAAGAGAGTGACAGCACCATAGCCGAGCAGAGAACATCCAATGGTTACCCACTCATGTGCAGGAGAGAGAGGGCAAGGACTTCCTACACATCCAGAGTGAGGGCACACGCACACATTCATTGTAAAAGTGAGACTGCTTTTATTGCATTTGTTACATGATTCCCTGTGATCCTCACTCTGAAACTTTCCAAGGCCAATTTGTCCATTTCGTTAGGAGGTCTAACAGTATCAGAAGATGCCACCCTAACGTTTATTTCTGCGTCTTCATAGCCAATTTGTCCCAAGTATATCCGCACCTGGAAAGGGGAAATCCATCTGTACTCTCGGTATTACAGGACCCCAGAATAAAAGCTGTGTGGAAACAGCTATTCCTTCTTGCTATGGAAGACTATTTTGTTCACGGGTCTTGAATTGACTGATATCTTCAACTGTGCAAGGATCCAGAAAGGGCGTAAGTGATGGGCAACATTATTAAAAGAATAATTATTGTGTCTTGTGTCTCACTCTCATGTGGTATTTTCCCCCTCATCTTTTGGTGAGTATCGTATGTTGCTAGAAATGGCGCTGTATCCTCTACTAACACAACCCCAGATCTAGCAGGTAGAACGACCATGTCAGGTGGACCAGTAAGCCCTGTAAGTACACTAAAGAAAGATAGATGCAGTGCAGATGCAGACATGGCGGGGTGGAACTCTGTCTTACTGGTCCTGCTCAAGTATTTAACAACATGTGGTACAAGCACATGACCAAAGTAGGTAAAGAAACCACTGGGGAGAGCTATGCTATGTCTGCTCACTAATCCCCTATGCCATTATTGCCACCAGAACATTTATAGCAACTGAAATACCAGCAGCAAGAGCACAATTACTTATTTACCTATCCATGGTTACAACCCGAGGAAGATTCTAAGGGAAAACAGCAACATTGAGATGGATGTCCATGGCAACATTTCCCTATGAAGACAGTTATAGATAGACACTTGGCATGATGAACAATTACTGGCAGCTAGACCAGGCTTTTCAACATGCCTTTTGACTGTTCTCATCATTTGGGCAACAAGGCTGACGAGAGCCTTGAGAAGTTTCAGATCTCAAAGGCGGCAGCCAAATCTTTAGGCACCGCTATTAGTCAACCTCAGCCTTTTGGTTCCAGTGGACAACCTTGGAAGGGTAGATCTTTTCGCTACTATTCCTCAGTTGGAACGGCGAGATGAATGGCCAGTCAAAGAGGCCAGAGAATATTTCATCATGGTGGACAAGGTAGAGGTGCCAGCCACCTGAAGCAGCAGACTCCTTACCGTCGTCTTCTGCATCAGCTGCTGCAAAACCACTCTGAGGTATTCAGTCACAGCTCACCTGTGGAGGGCAGACTGTCTCAGCATCTAGAAGAATGGCAAGACATTACTCTGGATCCTTGGGCTCTGAAAACTGTAGCCCATGATTACTGCCTTTCATGCCTTTCATTTATAAAGAGACCTCACAACAATCCACCAGGGAACAACTCTTTGAGGATTCTGGATCCGCTCCTTGTGCAGGAGATTTTACCCTGCTAGAGAAAGGTGCTATAGAACCAGTGCCTGTAGCGGAGAGGAACAAGGGATGGTATTCCCCATATTTTTTTATACCCAAGATATACCCAAGAAGGACGGAGGACTGAGACCTATCTTGGACATGAGATACTTGAACAAGTTCCTCAGGAACGACAAGTTCGAGATGCTCACCCTTTCTCAAATCCTTCAGGGCCTCCAACTCCAGGATTGGTTGGTGTCATTGGACCTTCACTGTGCTTATTTTCATTTGCCAATCCATCTCAAGCACACAAAATACCTGAGGTTCGCAGTTGCCAGTTCTCATTATCAATTTTGAGTGCTGCCATTCGGGCTGACCTCCTCCCCAAGGGTTTTCACCAAACTGATGGCGGTGGTGGCAGCGGGTCCCAGGAGAGTAGGGATTCACGTCTAACCCTACCTGGATGATTGACTAATCAGGGCGCATTCTCCCGAACAAGCTGAGGATAATCTCAGCGTCACCTGCCACTCTCTTCGCAGATTGGGCTGATCCCTCAATTACAAGAATTCCCATGTGACACCTTCCCCAAAAGCTCAAATACATCGGAGCAGTGCTAGATTCATGCTTGGGAAAGTGCTTGCCACCCGAGGTGAGGGCTCAAGACATTCTTCAGATGGTAACAACATTTCTACCGGCCTTCGGTTTTCTGAGGTTGCTTGGCCTCATGGCATCCTGCATTATTATGGTGCTAGAAGCTCGCCTGAGAATGAGATCCCTTCAGTGGGCTCTAAGAACTCATTGGTCCTAGTTCTCAGGAAAGATGTCAGACCGACTTCAGGTTCCAAACAGGGTCTCACAGGATCTTCTGTGGTAGGCCTGCTAGGACAATATTCTAAAGGGAGAACCCTTTTGGCAACCATGGCTGGAGATTACAGTAGTGACAGGCGCCTCACTTATGGGGTGGTGAGCACATGCCAACGATCTGACAGTCAGTTGATCTCCATCAGAGTCCAAACTACATATCAATCTGTTGGAGCTGAGGGCAATCAGACTAGCGCTGAAGGCCTTCCTGCCCTCTGTCGGGGGAAAGAATGTCCTGATAATGATGGACAACACAGTGGCCATGCACTACCTCAACAAGAAAGGAGGTGTAGGGTCACTACCACTGTGCAGAGAGGCACTGCAGCTCTGGTACTGGGCAATTCAAGAAGGAATCTCCCTATCAGCAGTTCACCTAGCCAGGAGAACACAGAGGCGGATGATCTGAGCAGGCAGAGCACAGTCTCCCACGAGTGGGAACTAGCTCAGGAAGTCCTTCAAGAGATCTTCACCCTTTCGGGAACCAACCGATCAAGGTCTTTAGGGACCGAGTAGCCTTATGATCATGCAACAACTCATACACATGGATCCATATCAATCCTTACCATGACCTTTTGTACATTATTATGCAGATTCATATTTCTTTAATTCATGGCTCGTTTTGATTCTATAGTATTAAACAAAGGTCAAACCAGCGGAATGTAAATATGTTCACTCAAAAGGACATAGTCCAACTGCCGAGAAGGGGAAGAACCCCCTAGTCCACAACACAGATCACCCTACAAGAAACAATGAATCATTTAAAATACTATATTTATTTGAATTTTTTCACATTAAAATGAGTATTACATTGTCTAAAACTCATATGCAGTATACAAAAATGAACAACTGTATATCAATGATAAAGTGCATAATGTAAAGTGAAAAGTGCTTGTTTCAAATGTTGACTGCAAATAAAGAGAACAATGAGATAAATTACAATGGTCCTAGATGCCAATGTACACGTGCCGAGTAGGATACCCCAAGTGAGTGAAGGAGATCACTCGGGTGGGGAGCCCTCGGTCACCTGGACAAATCTAAATACAAAACCAAATAATGTAACAATGAAGCAATCTGGACAAATATTAATCATGAAGCAAAACAATTAATTGTAGCAATAAGGATTGAAACAAAAACGTAATAATCAAAAAAACACACTAAAATTGACAATGGGATGCAGTGCGTCACTACTCGAGTGTCAGGCAAAAAATAGCAAACAATACAATAGGCCTGACACTGTTGGCAAATAGTAGTTCCGATGGAAATAACACATCTAACTTAAATGCAGATGATGTCCATCTTCTTCAGGACGTAGCATTCCCGTAAACGTCATGGTTCTTGATAATTCATCTGTGTCTTTGTAAACACCCCCAGTTTTAAAAAATGGAACATTACAGTTTAATATATAAAAGGTAAAAAATCAGACCTAAAACACATTAAAAGAAAAGAAGAAGGGAGGGGGGACACGTAATCAATAACAGGTTAAAAACTGATGATCTGTAAGTGAAACACAGGGAGCTTCTCCCATTACCTACGGTTCAGACATGTCATGTGACATGGTGTATAATGAGGGAGAAAAGGTATTTACCATAATCTCGACCCTTAAGGCTGGTCCCAGAGGCATGTCTATGAATCCAGGGAATAACAATCGGGCCATGCCAAGAGAAGATCTCAACGAATTGAATCTAACATGCAAGGATAAGTGTAAAAATTAAACGGCCATGGAAATACTTGGTCGATAGTTTCACCAGAATTAAAGTGAAGCAAGAGAGCCCAAAGCGGTTAAACTATCCTCTCTTATTAATTCAAAAATTAAGGAAAACAGGATAAAATGCATAACAAAGCCTTACCAATGAAGTCCCTCTTGTATGAAGCAACATATCCAGTAGCTAAATAGAGACCTAGGATGTGAAAACATAAAAATTGGTATGAGGCTGGGAAGCCCAAAAGAAACACACCAACACAGGTTACAAAGGACATACAAGTGCTTTATTAAAAAGCTACAACAGTTACCAAAGTCAATTGACAAACGGATAGCTATTCGGCTCTCAGAGTAATGTAACGAACTTCAACGAGGGTTCGATGCATTAGTAGAGAGACCGTACATTCGGAATACTTGGGCTTTTATATCCTTTATCCAGCCCTTGGTCAACCCCCTCGCGGGTTAACCATTCTTGGGATCAGACCTAGGGTTCCTTGCCAGGTCAATCCTATAATGTATGCATTTTGATCAGTTCCGCTGATACAGTTGCTCATTTACACATAGGTCAGTGATAGGACAAGGTCTCAGTTCGCGAGCCCGACAAGTGGCCTGCAGGCATATTAATTATTTGTGTGTGCGGAGGTCACAACAGCCAGAATCTCACTCAGAATGTTATTCAGCCTCCATTTTGATGTTCAGGGTGACTTCCACATTACAAGAAAACCTAAAATGGCGGCTAAATCCAAGATGGCGACTTACATTACTTTTCGTTAAGGTCAAGCCCTTGCCACGGAGTCTATTTACATGATATTTTAGACAACTTGGCGTAGGCCAATACACATTCAATTACTGCGATAGGAGGCATAATATTATTTCAATTCCAACAGACCCTCCTTTTGGCCTATGCCAAGTTCTAATATCATTTCTAATACTTTTGCAAATAACTCCATGTATTGTCATCCATACATCCCGAATCATTGTCTGTAATATCTATAGCCATTAGGTCGTTCATCAGAACCTCTTGTAACACAAACTCTTTGGATGCTGTATCTGGGGCATATATTCTATGCCCTATTGTGCTCACTGCTTGGGCACAACATCCCCCTAGCATTCCACATATACTCGGAAGACATTGAAAACAGCAACAAAGGAATAGCAGGATCCCCAAAATAACCAGATATAACAGAAAGCACCTTCCAATCCCAAGATCGTAAAGAACCCCAGAACCAGGTGCTAAGATTCCAATCTCCTACAGGGATATGTACTTCAGAACTAAGAATATGCAAGTTCTGTATTGCTTTAAAAATTGTCGGCGAGGAATCTGGTACGAAAACACAGCAAGCGGACCCCACCAATTTGCATACTCCACCTCGTTCTGCCAGAATGACATCTAATGCCATCCGATTTTGGAGTGCTACTAATCTTATTGCTTTTTGTTCTAGTGTCATATTGTAGAGTATGTCCGTGGTCCGGTTGATCGTTCTCTCCAGTACCCTTGCTAATCCCCATATGTTCTCAGAGTTTGTTATTTGTCCCCAAAAGGGCACAACTGATTTTGCTATATCTCCCAATACTTGCCCAGGGGTATCTCCGTTCTTGTCCCGATGTGGGCGAGCCTTAGAAACCTCCAATGTACTAGCTACAAATACCCCGGGTAACAGGATTCCTAAATAACAGGTTCCCTGCCAATCCTTGGGCAACCAGAGAAATGCTAAACTACCACAAACAAAATAAACAGGCCCCCCTACATACAGAGGCCTGTTTTCAACAGTCAAATTTACAATGTTCATACAACCTTCAAAATTTCCCATTGGCCGAGTGCCATTTCTTTGTACACAAAAGGGGACCGAGTCAGGGCTATGATTTATAGAGTAAGAAGGAGGCACGGCATCCTTATTGCCTATCGGAGCCATTTTAAAGGAAATTAAAGTTTGAAAAGTAAGAGACAGTTTATCAGACGGCCTAATAGAAGCGACATTAGGTTTACTTCTATTTGCAAAAAGCGAGCATCCCAGGGGAGTTAATTCACGTTTCTCGAAATCATTCAAATTAGTTCCCTGAGATGCTATCATTCCAACGGCCAAAGAATAGTGCTCTAAGAGAGGCATAGCAAGCAGTCGTTAAAGGTAAAGGGTGAATATACCATCCTAGCCCCTTGTTCCCATGTTGCGGTAAATGAGTGCAAATCCAACAATTACTCTTATTAAAAATGGCATGCGTTGCATTCATTACTATCATTAGAGTGTTATTATGATACTTTTGTCTATGTTGGGAGTCTCTAGGGGACAGAGTGTGAAGGTGTACAGAGGGAGTCAAAGCAGTTGGTACAATCTCGGTCGGTAGTAGAGGTTTTAGAGGATAGATTTCTTCAAAGTACCAAAGTCCTACAGCAGTAATTTCAAAAATAACAATTATCGTTATCAAAGCACAGCAATACGTTTTCGGGGCCCAGGCACATTGTTCATTGTCCAAGTTGGTCACCCCCTTATTCACAAGTCCAGTGCGGGGAGCAGCATTGGAGGTGGCAGGCATTGTAGTTCCTCAATCGACGACCCCAATGTTCGTTGCTGGCGACGCTACGGTCGCGTGATTTCTTAGTCCTTCCCAACCCTAACCAGCAGAATCCCTTTCCTTCCTGTTGTTCAACAGAAACTTTCTTATACAAAAGAAAACTTTCAATCACTTCTCTTTCCCAAATGCACGGAAAAACCCGTGCCGTAGTTCTATTTTCTTCGTCGAAGGTTGTACCTGGTGGTACCCAAGATTGTTTGATCCGAAAATAAGGTGTCGTCACTTCCTGAGGGAAGCGACGTATCGGAGGCAGAGCGTGATTTTTCAAAAGAGTGCGGAGACGAAATGGACTGTTCCCCAAGCTCCACGGGCTCAGAGAAATTCCCCAACCTACTCACAGCGCTGTTTGCTACTCCAAGATCAGGGACTGTAGCATCAGCGAGGGGATCTGCTTCTTCTGTAACGTGTGGCGTCGGGTGAGGAAGTTTCTTGACATGCGTCGCGTGGATCCAGTGTTTCTTCCCAGCCACCCGCACTGCTGTCCGGGTGACCAACAGCACCTGGTAGGGTCCCTTCCAACGAGGAGCGAGACAGGAAGACCTTTCGTAGGCCTTCACTAGGACCCAACTTCCAGGCTGTATATCGTGTCCTGGGCCTGTGAACCGTACAGGTAATGCTGAATACGCCTGGTGAGAAATGAAATACAGGTTTTTAGTTAACTGGTTACAGTAGTCTACAAGCAATACATTTTCCACCTCTCTCAGGGTTTTAGGTTTTGGGAGACCCCAAATGGTAGCAGGTCTCCAGAATCTTGTTATTCACCCAAACTTGTTCTAACATTTTCGTGATCTGCTGAGCACACACATGTGTAGGACCGTGTGCCATCATAACCATTGCCAGTACATGTGAATCAGGGAGCAACCATTTTCCTTCAGATGTATCCACCCTACACCCATCATCATCTAGTTTCCCCATTCCTTCGGCCCACCTTTTAGATTCTTCTACTGTAGCATCAGTTTGAATATCCCGCACAGATCCAATACCTTCATCCATTACATAGGCATCTTTTGTTTCCCTTAGTGCATACTTGTCTGTGCTAAGGTCTGTGGCCGTTTGCCTGGCTATCAGGTCCGCAAAGGCGTTCTCTTTTCCCACATCATCTATGACCTTATGATGTGCTGCACATTTCATGATTGCTAACTGCCTAGGGAGCGAGAGTGCCGAGAGCAATTGCACTATCAAGGGGCCATGCTGAATCTTGGTCCCATGTGAGGTCAGGAACCCTCTTTCCGACCAGAGCCTCCCAAAGTTGTGAGCCACCCCAAAGGCGTACTGGCTATCAGTATATATATTTACTATACGACCCTTCGGAGAGTTCACAAGCTCGGGTCAATGCTATAATCTCTGCAGCCTGCGCAGAGTTATGCGAAATTCTCTTAGTTTCAACAACTTTACTCAATGTAGTAACTGCGTAAGCAGCTGTCGATGTACCATCTGAAAATTTGAAGCAGGAGCCATCACAAAACAGCTCCCCTTCTGCATTGTCCAAAGGAGTATCTATAAAATCTATCCTTCCCTTCGTTTCTTGTTCAGTGGTATACAGACAGTCATGTAATTCTTCGTCACCGCAAACAGTATTTTGCGGGAAAGGTAAGGGTTCAGCCAGATTAAGAACACAACACCTCTTAATTTGAATGTGCGGGGCAAACAGAATGAATTCATACCTTGTTAACCGTGCAGAGGTGAGGTGTTGCCTTTGGGTTTTGTTCAATAGGGTATCTACAGAGTGAGGTACCATCAAAATCAAATCATGGCCTAGGACTATTCCCTCACTCTGAATTACAGACGCGGCAGCAGCAGCGACAGCTCGCAAACATCTTGGCAAAGCGCATGCGACAGGATCGAGGGCGGAGGAGTAGTAGCCGCACGGCCTATTCTTCCTTCTGTGTTCCTGTGTTAACACCGCCAAAGCACATCCATCACATTCATGCACAAACAACACAAAGTCCTTGTCATAATTTGGAGTACCCAGAACCGGTGCAGAGCATAACGCAGTTTTGAGAAGCTCAAATGATCGTTGATGTTCCGATTTCCATGGCAGTGGCAGAGAAATGCCCTTCTTCGTCAAAGCCAACATCGGTTTTATCACTAGCGAAAAGTTCGGGATCCACAACCTACAGTAAGAAGCCATACCTATTAAGGCTCTGACTTCCTTCTGTGTATTTGGAACAGACATGCCAGAAATGTGTTTTATTCTTTCAGGTGTCAATCTTCTCCCCTCCTTTGACAGGAGGTACCCTAAATAGGCGACCTCCTGACAACAATATTGACATTTTTTGAGCGAAGCTTTATGACCATTTTTTGCTAGATGAACAAGCAACAGTATAGTGCCTTCCTTACAAGCACTTTCAGAGTCTGCAGCCAAAAGCAAATCATCAACATATTGAAGCAGTGTACAAGTAGGTGGCAACTCAAGGGTGTCGAGCTGCTCTTTCAAAGCTCTACTATAAATGCTTGGACTTTCAGTATACCCTTGAGGTGCCCTACTGAATGTAAATGAGTGTCCCCCCAAGGTAAACGCAAACAAATATCTACTTTCCCTATGTATAGGAATACTAAAGAAAGCATTTTTTAAATCCACAACGCTAAAGTGCGTAGCCGTAGCAGGGATCATTGTCCATATCGTCGTTACATCAGGCACGATTGGAAATTGTGGGGCGACAACTCTGTTAATAGCACGAAGATCAATTATGAACCGGTATGGGATTGCATTGTCACCTTTCTTATATACAGGCAAGATCGGACTGTTACACAAACTACCTGTAATATCCTCGATCACCTCACGATGCACAAAATCGGAGACAATGCATTTCAAAGCACGCTCGCCCTCAACTGATATTTTATACTGCGGAACGCGTGGTAGTTTAACTCCATGTTTCAAAACTATTTTAACGGGCTCAATCTGTAGTACCCCAACATCATTGTCGTCAACCGCCCATAAACATTCTGGGACAATGCTAAACTCAGGAGGTAAAGGTCGAATCAGAAACTGAGAATTAGGAAGTTGCTGTGGTGAAACCGTCAGCAGTACTCCATCAGAGGAACAATGAATTACTGCATTCAATTTCTTTAACAAATTCAACCCCAACAAATTCTCTCCACAGTTCGATGTGAGAAGAAAAGGGCAATGGTCCGTAAAGGGACCCAAAGAAACAGACACCGGTGAAGAAACCGGACAGACAATTGGTATACCAGAAAACCCTACGGAAACAATTGTTTGCCCTGACAGTGGAATGTTTGGAACCGGAGAATGATCAATGGAGCACTTCTGTGCTCCAGTGTCTATCAAAAACTAGTGTTTCCTCTTCCCTACTAATAATTCAACGTAGGGGCCTTTCTGATTAATGGGAATAGGTGAAGGTTCCAAACCCTGCTTCGGGCAGTCCTAATGAAATAGAGTATCGTCAGAAGGAAGCTCTTCAGAAAGGTAGGCAGCAGAAGGGTGATCAAATATGTTCCTCGAGTCCACACTCGAGGTCTGATTTTCCCGTGAAAAAGGTTGCTAAGGATCTTGCAAAAACTGACCTCTATCAGGGCCCCCTGCTCCAGGGCGGCCCCTGGGTCATCTACCCATACTCCCAAACGCACTGTTTTACCTTTGTCAAAGGACGGGGCACTGTGCTCGCCAATGACCTTCCTGGCGGCAATAAGCACATTGATTAATATTCACAGGACCCAAAGGAGCATTTCCTTTTGGGAGATACTGACCTCTAGTCTGTGTCGTGCCTCCTCTGGGGTTTCTAACAATTTGTTGTAATAATACTTTGGTTTTCAAATCTCCTTTCCTCTTTTCTATTTTCTCCTTCTCATATTATTAACACGGTTCTCATAATACTGAGCCATGAGCAAAACTTCAGATTGAGATTTTGCCTGCCAAGCGCTCTCAGAGGACATAATCTGTGACTGGATGTCAGGCAACAATCCACGTACAAATTTGTCCACAAACAACCTTTTCCCAGACTCTGTACCCAAATCCTGCCCACTGAAGTCAGAAATACCTGCTCGAATCTGTTAAAGAATTCGGTGGCGCCTTCAGTTTTCCCTTGAACACAGGCCGTAAGCTTGTCCCAAATAATTCTTTTCTCTGGAATTATAGTTTTTAATTTTGCGACAATTCTATCAGGCAAAGTAAGTATTACCTGTGGTGGTTTCTCACCTGCTGGTCTTTCCCCATCAATCCTAATCATATTAGCCCACGTATCTCCCAACCCTGACACATTGTCTATTGTCCGAACCTGCTTCCATACATCTACAGGTAGGAGTACAGGGAATAGCAAGTCAATATCACTTAAGGTGAACACAGAGGACTGCAAGACGGACTCTATCTCTTTGTAAAATCCCGTCAGGTTTTTCCTGATATTGGGAACTGATTGTCTAATAGTGTTCACTTCCTGTCGTGAAAACGGGACGTGAACGAATTGTGATACATAATGTGCAGGGATATCCACAGCGGGGGCACCAGTCCCAGCGTTGGCGGGAATCTCAACCTTTGGGACAAAGGTCGGAGGAACCTCTCTCATAGGCAACTGAGATATAGGTACCTCCGTCCGCTTACTACGCAACAGAGCCAGGTCGAGCGCTAGGGCAGCAGAAGAAGTGTCGGGCGAAAAAGCCCTTTTACAAATCCCCAACAATTCTATGGGGCAACTAACCTTCTTTCTTACACATTCTTCTTGCAGGTACTGTACCATTACCTGAATTACCTTTCTTTGCATTTCTACTGTATACTGACTATACGTGTCATATACTTCATCTGGCGGAATCGATGAATCCGAGATCCATCGAATCGCATCTGTGGTACAAATTCGTACTTCCTGAGGTGCCAATCTACGACACGGAAGGAACCGTTTCTGTACATAAATACTATCGTCTTCGTCATCCTCATCTCGTGACTTTTCAAAGTCCTTCCCATACTCAAACAATCTTCCAACATGACCATATACTTTCTGCTCTGTGTCCCTCGAAAGTGCCAAAGCATTTAGATCTCTCACCCCTTGTGGAAGATCCGAATTTTGTAATCTACCCCACATCACACATAAATGAGTCCCCAAACCTTCGATAAAATTAGATAATGTGGAAAAAACATCAGCTTGATCACCTTCCTCCATACAGTGCTTAGCCCAGGCAGACAATTCCTGTTTCTTATCTGCAGAAACAGTATTACGAGTGACGATCTTTGATCCTGCACCTTGATCAACCTCAGTCAATACGGGACCACTCGGGAACGGAGGTGCAGGTAAATTTAATAAAGGTGCAACTATCGGCGCAGAAGGAAGGGGCGGTGTGATAGGTGGAGGAACAACAACTAGAGGAATAGAAACAATAGGTTGTACAGGGGGAACAGGAATAACAGCAGGAACAACAGCAGGAATAGGCAGAGCGCCCAAGAAAGGATCATACGGAGGTGGCGCAGAGGCACCAGGCCTGCGTTCGTTTAACAATTTTTCAATAAATTCTTCGGAAACATGAAAATCTTTAGAGGGGTAAATTTTCTGGATTCCAAGTGAAAAAGCCCTATCCATATTTTTAACTGATTCTGAATGTTTTTCTTTATCATATAACAATGCTTTTTCGGCATTTGTTTTATGACGGCGTGCATGTTTATCCCTACTTTTAAGCTGCTGTAACGCTTCTTTTTTCCAATTCTGTAAAACATCAAAGGTTGCAGGTCTAGCCTTCTTTTTTAGCAAGACCGATTCTAGGTATTCAATACGGGAAATCTCAAAACTGCCATTGATTGGCCACTGAAATTCGGAGGCATGTCTGGTCTGTCTGTGCCAAATATCATTAAATACTATGCTACCAATGCCATACTTACAGTACATAGTACATGCCGGCGACCCCTCCTGTGGTGCCGGGTGGCTAAATTCCAAAGATTGTCGATCGCTGCGGAACAGAGCCCTAAAGCAGCTAGACAATTTCCCAGGCATTTCACAAAAAATTGGTGTTACCTGGTCAATAATTGTGTCTGCAGACACAATACGCCAAATTCAAATTGTCAGGGTTAAATTAAGAGCCGGGTCACGACTGCACCTGACCAAACCTAAGGAGGACCGTACGGTTTATCAAAGAACTTACCTAACGAATTTTACCTAGTGTTTGGTGGTTTCGACAAATCTGCCTGCCTCAAAAATGGACCCTCGTCAAGATGCCGTGTCAGACCACACGACTATCGTCCAAGGATCGGATTGTGCAGCGCTGCCGAGGTATCGCGTCTCATTCGGTCGGGCCCACAGAATCACACCGTCCGATCCCGGTTCGATAGTCTGCGTCAACCTTCAATGATCCGGCATCAATCTTGAGGGTCCCTATTCGGGCGCCAACTGTGAAAACATAAAAATTGATATGAGGCTGGGAAGCCCAAAAGAAACACACCAACACAGGTTACAAAGGACATACAAGTGCTTTATTAAAAAGCTACAACAGTTACCAAAGTCAATTGGCAAACGGATAGCTATTCGGCTCTCAGAGTAACGTAACAAACTTCAACGAGGGTTCGATGCATTAGTAGAGAGACCGTACTTTCGGAATACTCGGGCTTTTATATCCTTTATCCAGCCCTTGGCCAACCCCCTCACGGGTTAACCATTCTTGGGATCAGGCCTAGGGTTCCTTGCCAGGTCAATCCTATAATGTATGCATTTTGATCAGTTCCGCTGATACAGTTGTTCATTTACACATAGGTCAGTGATAGGACAAGGTCTCAGTTCGCGACCCCGACAAGTGGCCTGCAGGCATATTAATTATTTGTGTGTGCGGAGGTCACAACAGCCAGAATCTCACTCAGAATGTTATTCAGCCTCCATTTTGATGTTTAGGGTGACTTCCACATTACAAGAGAACCTAAAATGGCGGCTAAATCCAAGATGGCGACTTACATTACTTTTCGTTAAGGTCAAGCCCTTGCCGTGGAGTCTATTTACATGATATTTTAGACAACTTGGCCTAGGCCAATACAGATTCAATTACTGCGATAGGAGGCATAATATTATTTCAATTCCAACAAGGAGGCAACTCATCTAGAGGCGACTAGTAAATCCCATATGTTTAAGTCATTTCCAACATGGTGGTCTGTCTGTGATGATAGAATGGCAAGATGGTAACACTACCCTCGATGAAGCCTCGATTGGAACAATTATTCAATATGTCAATTTGTTCCAGCTACACTGAGCGTCTGTGTTCCACCTAGGGCAGAATGGGCCTTGTAGGTAACTCTGAAAGACAAGAACACACAAACCTCTATTAATGTAAAACACAGAGAACAGAAGAAACGGTGTAGCATTGTGGCCATGTAATCGCTTGCTGTCGCCTGCACCGTGCAATCTAAAAGCAATTATAATGTTGCCAAGGAACTTGTGCAAGGGCAACTCCCTAGCTGGCTGTAGTCTTTGGACCTGCCAAGGCATATTTAGGCATGGATTAAAGCCCTCTGCCAAAGTTGTATAGATTAAAAAACAACATACTGGCAAAACCTGTAGGGTGAACAGCGTACCATTCGGCGCATCGGCATAGAGCCGGTAAAAGCTCTCATGAACCATAAATGAGGCAGACGTGTAAATGATATCGGCGAAAATGGACAAAAAGATAAACTAAGGCCATCCATAGTGATAGGTGGTAAATCGAATCGCATCAGGCTTCCCTCTAAAGTAGCCCCAGAATTGCTAAAGAATTCCAATATTCAGTGTAAAGTAAAACAGGACTCGAAATCGGCATGGAAAGTCTGCCTCCAGTATGCCTGAAACTTACCTGGTGTTCCAATGATGAACCACGCACAGACACGAAAAGACCGGAAGTGCCAAGCTTCCGTCTTTCCGACGCTCCTGAGCCTAAATACACATACTGAACGTATTACGTGTAACGTCTAAACGTCACGCATAGCAATGAAGAACTAGACGGCTCACTGAGCTTCAAACTGCACAAAACAAGCACCTGAATTCAGCGACGGCAGCGAAAGCAAAAGCACCTCAAAATGAGGCAGCATCCACGCCCTCGCTCCGCAAGGCATTCCGCCCATACATGTCCATGGTTGTCAACGAAATAAGGCACCTGAGAAGGCATGCCCCACCGTGGCAAACAACAAACAAAGTCAGAGATGGGCCAAAATTACGCACTAAGACAAAAAAGAGGATGAATCCCAGTACTGAGAGGCCATAGTGCCTGTGTACTAGTACAAGCTGGCAAAGAGCGAAAAAGCGTCCTCGGGTAAATGAGCCTGCACCCAAAAAGGGCAAATTGCATCTGAATACTGGAAGATAACACGTGAACAAGGCAAAATGGTCCACCCTCTCAAACTAGTTCTGAGAAGGTCTATTAAACACTGATTGCCATTCCTCCTGGGCATTCAAGCCAAACATGTGCCTTTGGGTGTTGTATATCCACCAGTGTTCACGTGAGGCAAGTTTGTTTGCCACAGCGTATTGGTCAGACCCTACCATACGTTCCAAACACCACCACTGTAAATCCTCACAGCTGTGTTGGTGCTCTATAAAATGAGCAACTAGAGGCGAGGATAAATTACGAGTCTGGATCCTGGACTTGTGCTCTCTGGTCCTTAATTTAATAGGTCTAGATATTTTGCCTCTATATGTCATCTCACATGGACACGTAACAGTGTAAACCACGTTCTTTGAATTGCAAGTGGTATGGTCCCTGAGCTTCCAGGACTTGGTGGTAACAGTATTAGTTGCAGTAGTGGACCCGCACTGGCAGCAATGGCCACATGGATAATGGCCTGTAACCTTCTCCATACCCCACATCTCAGTGATGGTTTTGGGTGCCTTAATAGCATGTGACCTGTCTGCCTGTGATAGCCAACTCTTCCAGTTCTTACCCTTTTTAAAGGCGTACATGGGACGCCCCAAATCTGATATATTCATTTGGAGCAGATGCCAGTGTTTACCAATCACCTTCTTGATCTTCGCATGATATATGCTATTGGTCATTGCACAAACCATGCATGACTGATTCGAATTTTCACGGGTATTTATCACCACTAACACCTCATGGTGTTGGTATCATGCCCTTTTACGAGACTGCCGCAATATGTGGTTGGGACAGCCTCTATGGGTAAAAAGTGATGGATTGCAAAAAAGGATTGGAGTCATCAAAAATAGAGACTTTTTCAAAGGACCACATGAATATGGTTGCATAGTCGGGGCGAAAGCAGCACCCATAGCGGTTCCTTTGACTTGTAAATAAAAACTTTTTTGAACCTAAAGTAGTTCTTAGTTAGAGCGATTTCCAGCAGGTCAACGATAAATTCGCTAGGAACCAGCTGTGGATTGCTTCTAAGGTCCAGAAAGAATTTGATGATAGGCAATGACTCTGACTGTGGAATGTTGGAATATAAAGATTCCACGTCTAGAGTAATAAACAAATTATTCATGGGGTCAAAAGGTAAGCCTTCTAAATGCACAATCGCATCAGTGGTGTCTGCCAGGTAAATTGGAGTGTCAGCAGCCAAGGGTTTCGTTTGGATTTTATATTCACATTTAGTGAATACTGCAGAACGTATATAGAGAGCAGATACTATTTTTAAGAGAAACAACGTGAAAGATTTGCTGTGCACAGCGACAATATCGGGTGTATTATTTACCCTCTTTTTGACATGCGTATCCACTTACCAGCTGGGTATGTTTATGCCTATGCAGAATTTACCACAGGGAACATTCATCGCCATATGCTGTAGTATATTAATCTTACACACAGAGAGTCAGGCTTAATTGTCCTTTACATTAATGCCTTTGCCGTTGCTATGACAACTAACAACGCAGAACGAGGAAGCGTAAGCACGCCACGTTGAGTTTAACTAAAGTTTCCATGGCAACGCTCGTACTGGGGCTCTACGAACCGTGGCAGTATGAACGCTGTCCACACAAAACTTTGATTGGGATATTGGAGTGGTTTTTGAGGTAAGATAATTTAGAACACAGTGTCATGTTATGATAGCTTTTTTTGATACACCACGATTGTGAGTTGGTAAGAACACTTTTACCCATTCAACAGAGCCACACACACAACATTCACTAGAAGAGAGAATGGCTGTCTGCAGCCTTGATGAGCTGCGTTTACAGACTCACACGAGCTTGCACAAGATTAACAAAGATATCTTGGGGATCAGGTATGCACAACTCTCCTTTTTCTATTTACGGAACAATATAGAATCTGCATAATGAGTCTCATGCGTTAGCAGGTACACTTACTGTACATTTGTTATACACTGTTTATTCATATATTTTACAGAGGGAGAGCCTTAGATATATCTTGCACTAGGATTTCCTGTGAATACAAACGCTGCATGGTGGATTTCTGAATAAGAATCAATGTCAGCTAGAAAGATGTCAATATCATGGAATGGAATGATAACGTATGAGATACGTGGCATAAGTTCTACTTTTTGCAAGTATTTGGCAATATATATAGTACACCTCATCCAGTATAATAGCAACCTGATGTTTGTTATGATACATTTATATTGGGCATTTCCGAAACCTGTTGCAAATAACTAAACTAGTTCTTTTGTATTATTTTTTCTGACACTATAGAATTCGCCCTGATGAAGGACCGTAATGTAGGTGCGAAATGCATTGGCTTATTTTTGGAATTCTGCTTCTTCAATAATAATGAACTTTGATAATAAAGAAAGCCACAAGAAAAATTATAAAGAACTACTTTCTATCTGCATAGATGGAGTTCCAATTATTTCTGTTTTCCAGCACTATATGAAAAAGTAGAATATTCATCAGTAGTTTTCACTACTCAATTGGCGACCCAAGGTCTGATGGGAGTTTTTTCATCAGACACATTCTTTTGTCTTGCATTTCTTACCAGTATAGTGTATACTGGGTTACTTAGGTACGCCATTAACTGCACAAGGAATATTGTAAGCTAATACAGGAACTTACAATAAAACAGCAGTGCCCGCCCACATCTTGTTTTTCAGAACCCCTTTAAGTAGAAAGTGTGAAAGATATTGCTCCCGGGAATTTCCTCCGAGAGGCACTCTAGGAGAGACGTTCGTAGTGGACTGGGAGTTTCCACTCCTGTATGCGTTTCCTCCAGTCCCCGTCATTCCTTATGTAATCAGGAGGTTGAGAAGGTTCGGGAAACACATGATCCTAATTGCCCCAGATTGATCCAGGAGGCCATGGTACCCAGACCTTCTGGACATGTCCATCTGTCCTCCGATGCGTCTTCTACAAAGAGAGTTCCTTCTCTCTTGCGAGAGGGAGGCAGGGTTCTCCATCACGAGGTCAAGACTCTCAACCATCACCCTTAGTATCTGAAAGGCTAAGATATAAGGATTGTGACCTCCCGGATCATGTAATGGAGGTGTAACTTTCGGCCAGAAGGCCAGCAACAAAGTCTTTGTACCATTGCTGTTGGATTAAGTTCTGCAACTGGTGCAAAGAAAAGAATGTTGATCCTTTTCTATGTAAAATTCTGGATGTTTTATCTTTCCTTCCATCCTTGTCTAATCTGGGGCTCCAGATTGGCACCATTAAAGGCTACTCGGCACCGCTGTCTATTTTAAGCGCTATTTCAAAATTCTGCTTGTGACTCAATTTGTGAAAGGGCTCACTAGTGTGTTCCCTTCATCTCCTTTCCAAGTTCCGGTTTGGGGCTTAAATCTGGTCTTAAAATTCCTAATGTGTGCACCCTTTGAACCTCTGAACACATGTCCTCTTAGGTTATTAACCTTCTTTAAAACCATCCAATTGGTTGCTCTAACATCAGCCTGTAGAGTGTGTGAGTTGCAGGCACTATCATCCAAGCCACCCTTTACCATCTTTCACAAAGATAGGGTTGTTTTGAAGGTCAAACCTTATTTTTTGCCCAAAGTAATTTTGGATTTTCATTTAGACCAGAAAATGATTCTACCTTCCTTCTATCCCCCACCTCGCCCTGGTAAGGAGGAGGAAAGACTTCATAGGTTAGATCCTAGAAGAGCGCTAAACTTTTACATTTCAAGAATGTCCAAGTTACGAGTTAATGATCAGCTTTTCATTGGATATACACGACACAAACTAGGTCAGGCTGTTACCAAACAGACCTCATCTAGGTGGATAATTCTGGCAATATCATAATGCTACAGGCTGGCACGAAATGACCCTCCTGAAGGTTTAAGGGCTCATTCCACCAGGGGCATGGCTACATCTACAGCCCTTTAAAGGAGCGTTCCAATTCAAAATATTCGTGAAGAGGGAACATGGTCTTCCATCCACACGTTTACTAAACATTATTGCCTGGATGGTTCCTTTGGCAAGGCAGTCCTTCACTCCACCCATGAAAATGTATACATTGGAATTCTACTCCCTCCTCCAAACATAATACTGCTTTGGGAGTCTGTCAAAGATAAGGAATACGTGGGAGTGCATTATCCATTTGAAGAACAAGTTACTTACCCCAGGTAACGTTCTTTCCACAGGATGTTCCTCCCACGTATTCCTCATGGCCCTCTGCTGCAATAGTACAAAAAACAGAACTGAGGCCAACGGGCGCTGCGCGTGCTATATATACCTTCGATTACATCACTCTCGACTGAGGCCTTTGAGGGACATCGACTCAACGCCATCGACGCACAGTGCCCTCTGCCGAAATGTTTTTCCGGAAGCAGCTGAAGCTGGACAGCAAGTGTCTGTCAAAGATGAGTAATGCATGGGAGGAACATCCATTCGAAAGAATGTTACCAGGGGTAAGTAACTTGTTATTTGCAAAGTGTATCTGCCCTATGACCATGCCCCCAAGAATTTGGCCACTGGCGACAACCACCACAATAGAATTAAACCATATAACAAGTATATACAATACATCTTCAAATA
Organism: Ambystoma mexicanum; assembly: GCF_040938575.1. Lineage (NCBI taxonomy): Eukaryota > Metazoa > Chordata > Amphibia > Caudata > Ambystomatidae > Ambystoma > Ambystoma mexicanum. The sequence continues at coordinate 782,292,108 of NC_090933.1, read as the reverse complement.
ACAAGACTCATCCAGACCCCACCCCATCCCCAATCTCAATAACGTCCACGGACACAAAAATTCCCAGCACACATGCCTTCCACCACACAGCTTTTTCTCACCTATAAAAAGAGGTCTATATAAACTGGCCACATACACTATAGTATAGTGTATAGTTATTATAGGTAGCATAAGGGGAGTATACCGTATTTGTAATATGGTGCAATTATATAATTGAAGTATATGGTATTTTTGATTTTAGTACAATTGAGGATAGTGCTCTTTGATCTCTCCTCCGCCTTTGACACAGTGAACCATTCTATCTTTGTTAAACCCTCCATGATACCTTTGGCATCGCAGACCGGGCACTGGACTGGTTGATCTCTTTCCTGACTAACTGCCGTTTCCAGCTGCAACTGGGACGTTTGTCCTCCACCACCTCACTTTCCACCTGTAGCGTCTCCCAGCGTTCTATCCTATTGCTGTGGCTCTTTAACCCCTTAAGTGCTAAGGACGAGCTATCTCATCCTCAGCACTATGTTTGCAGTGCTGAGGACGAGATAGCTTGTCCTTTTTATCACTTGTGTTTGAGTGAGCACTGCAAAGCAGTGATCGCACAAACTTTAAATCCAGCCCTCGGGCTATGTGAGGAGGAGGTTTCCCCATCACAGCCCGTGGGTTGGATTTCTTTCAGTTTCACGTCAATGTGGGCAATAAGCACTGACGTGACACTGAATGTAAATTTCACTGTTGCAGCCATTTCAGGCTGCATTGGTGAAATGGAAGGTAGGTTTCTCCCTCTATCGTTGGCATTTTCATGTTGTTTTGATTGAGGGAAGTGACCTTGGAAAGTGGAGAGTCTCCCCTTTCCAGCAACACCTACCTTGAAGCATTGCTGGCTGTGGATCGCTCGATCCATGCCCAGCAATGCCACTAGACCACCAGGGCTCCTTTTTTGAAGTGGTGGGGTGAGGGCGCTGGCTAGTGTATAAGCAGCTCACTCTCCCTCTGGCCCCTAAAGCATGGGGGAGTACATTAAGCCCATCCTGGTAGCAGATGGCGCACTAATCTGCCCATCTGCCGTAGGGAAGGGGCAAATGAAAATTAAAAAAATACAAAATTACTTTTTATTTGTTGGGGTTGTTCTTGGGTGGGGGCTCAACAGACCACCAGGGATTTTTTTATATGGAAGGGGGTTGGTCCTCTCCTGCCTACCCCAAATGGATGGTGGGCTTGTCATGTAGCCCTCCCCGGGGGCAGATTGGCAGTGTAATCTGCCTATCTGCCCCTAGGAAGGGGCAATGTGTTTTACTGGGGGGTAAGGGTCACTAGACCACCAGGGATAGCTTGAAAGGGGGGCGGTGATTGGAGTGTGATAGTTAGGATTTGTTTTCGCTGGGCAGACCACAGATATTGAATGGTTTTTGTTTTGTTTACAGGTTTTTGTACGCTAGAAGCATCTGCTTTGTTATGTAAGTCTGCTTTGTTATGTAAGGAGCTATGGCTGGGCTGCGTTACTGCTTTTCCCTCTGGCAAAGAATGGGGACCCTGCCAGGGCTCCCTGGAACCGCTGCTGGGCTTGGGGATGGTCAACCCACATGGGAGACAGCCGCCCAAGACCAGTGACATCACCCCGACCTTCCTCGAGCTCTGGCTCGGCTGCATTACAGAATTTCCCCCCAGGAAGTGTAAGTAACTCATGCTGGCAACAGTAAAGACAGACAAAAGTGATCAAAGTTCAAGGGCATTTATTAAACTGTATGAATGGCAGAGAAAAACGTGTAATCTAAACCTAAATCGTAGATGGGAGCAAGCTACAACCGTCAAATAATAATAAGGCAGTCCAAGTGGCATCTTGTCAAATAAAAAGGTAAGCTAAGTTACACAATAGTGTGGGATAATGTTCACTAGAAAAGAAAGAAGAGTTCACAAAATGATAAATCAGAATGGTATAGCTGGGTCTCCCTTCCTCACATTTTCTATCACAGGACAAGATGGGACGTCTACGCCCCATACAAAACTGGGCTTCGCCAGCCCAGGGTTGCAGTTCTTGTCAGCGATATCAGGACCTTCAGTGGCCAAGTTTCTTTGATACAAAGTCTCTTGCCTCAGAGGGGCCCATGGGTCAGCAACAACAAAACAAAAGTTTGTTTCTGTAATCTTTCACGTTGGGTGATGACTCTTCACCCTTGGATCCCCCTCAACCAGGCTCTGATCCTTCTTGATTGTTAGCCTCCCTCTGTCAGGTTCACTACGGCCTTTCATCTGTAGTTTCACGAGTCTCAATGTTTTTTTTATATAACGCTTCACTGTGGATATCCCCCCCCGGTGTTCACTATTGTCAACACAATGTTCACAGGATTATTAGGCTTCACCCCAACTTGCAGACATCCCTCAGATGGGTGCACATTTGCTAGACACATAGTTCAAATTGCTTTATCACAATTGCAGGATTCACTTCCCTTAGCTTTTCCCTTGGCATCCCTCTGTCGGGTTCACATAGCCATTCTACATAGTTCATGATTCTATTCTCTCATCATAAACGCAGGGTTCCCTGCCCCTAGCTTTCTTTCGGCATCCCTCTGTCGGGTTCACACTTGCCTCAGTTCAGAATGTCACACTCTTATCAGAAAGCGGGGTGGTTCCGTTCCCCTAGCTTTCTCTTGGTATTCCTCTGTCGGGTTCACACTTGCCACAGTTCACTAGAGCCCTTAGGTTCTTTTCTTACCTAAGTCCCGGTCTGAGCCCCCAGTCAGGATTCACATACTTATATTCACAAAATGTTCTTGGGAATGTTACTGGTCATCCTAATTCATAGGCATCCCTCAGTCAGGTTCACATTTGCCCCCAGTAACCAATGAGTACTTTGTTTCCTTGGTATGTCAAAGACTTTTGATTGTACAAGGGCTTTTCATTCGACCCTTGTATGACCACTTTGACCTCTTATATCGGGGTCTATGGTATCGGTAGTTTCAGCAACAGTGGGACCAACCAGAGTCTTTTGAATGAGCGCCCGTGCCGCTGGACTACTATGCAGCTGGTCTTTCACTGGTAGTTTAAAAGTTCAGTAACACACAAGTTCTTTGTTCATAAGTTCTTTCATATCATATTGCTGTTTGCAACCTTCGCTCAACACTGTTCGTTTTACTATCGGTTCTCCCTCCGACTCACTGGCTGTGGTGAACCGCTTGGCATTTCTTGTCTTTGGAGTCAAGGACAGTACCATGGTAGCAAGCATCTCTCCCCGCCTTTGTTATCAGTCTAGGAGCGCCCCATGCAACATTGACATCTGTTACACCACACGCTAGCTGTAGTTCCCGGCCTTATGATTCCTTTCATGGAGTCTTTCCGGGTCTGGGCTGAAAAGGGTAAGGGCACTTCCCTCTTTGTCATCCTTTCAGTTCTCGATGTGTTTCTCCTCCTTTTGAACTGCCGTCCTGGAATAGCTGCCTCCTCGTGCGGTTTGCCTTGCTCAATGTGTGCTCTCGTGCTCCGCCTTTTATCCGTGTGGGGAGGGGAAAGGCCGTCAGGTATGTGTAGTTATTGTCAATTGCCTGCCTCTGCCTGACCCTTGTGTCAAGAAATGGCAGGTAAATGGCTCTGGTGTTAGTCCATTGTCTTTCACAGTGTAAGAAAGTGTCTGTGTCAGAAAAGGAGGGGCTTAGAGTTTCTAAATATCCTGCTAAGCAGGTTAAGGAAAAGGTGTCATGAGAAATGATATCCCTCGTCATAGGGGGTTTGGTAAGCTTGGAAGAGTGAGTTTGGTAGGATTTGTGAAATGAATTGGAGGATTGGGGGACAGTAGTGTGTTGTCAAAGTAGACTGGGAGTTCAGGAAATAACTAACAGAGGGACGTGTAGAAGAATGACTAGTAGCACTCGGGTTGGCAACAGGAAAACAGGGATTCTGGAATATGTTGTTTACAGGGTTTGAGTTCCCAATAGGTTCATCAGATGCAGAGGCATTGCTGGACTGGGGCAAGGGAGATTCGTTGGGTGGAAGGGAATTAGACTTAGAGCAGCCTACAAAAAGCTCAGGGACCTCATCCTCCTCGCCTTCTCCCTGGTATGATTCTGCCTCTCGCCTGGGGGATTCCCCCGAGCATAACTCCAGACTTTATTTCCCAGGTGATCCTCCCTCGCTCATCCACCCCCATGGTTTGCATCTGAGAGTGCCAGCCCTTCCCTGGCCACCTGAATAAGATATTCGAAAGGCCTACTTGGGAGACTACCCTCAGGTTTCTCACAGAAGGGATGGGGACCCTGCCGGGGCTCCCTGGGATTGTCGCTGCAGTTGGGGATGGTCAACTCACATGGGAGACAGGTCCCTAAGGCTAGGGACATCACCCCCAACTATCCTGGAGCTATGGCTCACCTGTGTTACAGCTTCTCTCTCTGGGAAAGGATGGGGGCCCTGCTGGGACTCCCTGGGAAACAAATGCCCAAGGTCGGGGACATCACCCCTAATCATCCTGGAGTTCTGGCTGGGCTACATTACAGCTTTTCTCTCAGGTGAGGGATTGGCACACTGCCAGGGCTCCCTGGTGGGGAAAAGCTGTAATGCAGACCAGCCAGAACTCCAGGACAGTTAGGGGTGATGTCCTGGCCCTTGGGCATTCATTTCACATGTGGATCTACCGTACCCAAGCACAGCTGCAGTCCCAGGGAGCCCAGGCAGGGTCCCCATCCTTTCCTGGAGGAAGAAGCTGTAACGTAGGCCAGCCAGAGCTCCAGGATGGTCGGGGGTGATGTCCCTGGCCTTGGGTGGCTGTCTCTCATGTGGGTAGACCGTCCCCACATGCAGCTACAGTTCCGGGGAGCCCTGACAGGGTCCCCATTCCTCCCCTGAGGGAAAACCTGCAACGCAGCCCAGCCAGAGGTGCAGGATTGTCTGCGGTGATGTCCCTGGCCTGGGGCACCCATATCCCATGTGAGTTGACCGTCTCCAATCCCAGCATGAAGCTCTGGCAGGGCTGCGTTACAGCTTTTACCTCTGCAAAGAATGGGGACCCTGCCGGTGCTCCCCAGAACTACCCCTGGACTTGGGGATGGTTGACCCACATGGGAGACAGGTGCCCAAGCCTGGAGACATCTCCTCCAACCATCCTGTAATTCTGTCTGGCCTGCGTTACAGCTTTCACTCCGGGAAAGAATGGGGACCCTGCCAGGGCTCCCTGGAACAGATGCTGGGCTTGGGGATGGTCTATCCATATGGTAGACAGCCTCCCAAGGCCCGGAACATCACCCCTGACCATCCTGGAGCTCAGGCTGACCTGTGTTACCGTTTTTTCCTCCGACCAATGAGTCCTGGTAGTGTGCCAATGCCTCCCCAGAGGGAAAAGCTGTAACACACCCAAGTCAGAACTCCCATGTGGGCGTACAATCAACCAAGCACAGCAGCAGTCCCAGAGAGCCCCATCAGTGTCCCCGTCCTTTACCAGAGGAAAACGCTGTAACACATGCCATACAGAGCACCAGGATAGTCGGGGTGATGTCTCTGGCCTTCGGCGGATGTCTCCCATGTGCGTCGACCATCCCCATGCCCAGCCTGGTGCTCTGGCTGGTATGCGTTACAGCTGTTCCATCTGGGGAAGAATGGAGACCCTGCTGGGGCTCCCTGGGTCTGCAGCTGGGCTTGGGGATGGTCAACCCACATGGGAGAGTGCCGCCCAAGGGCAGGGACATCACCCCTGAACATCCTGGAGCTCTGGCTGGGCTGTGTTACATAATTTCCCCCTGGGAGGGGCTAGGGACCCAGCCGGGGCTCCCTAGAACTGCTTCTGCAGTTGGGGATGGTCAGCCCACATAGGCGACAGGAAAACAAGGCCAGGGACATCACCCCCGAATATCCTGGAGCTACGGCTGGCCTGAGTTACAGCTTCTCTCTCTGGGTAAGGCAGGAGACATAACCTCTGACCATCCTGGAATTCTGGCTGGCCTGCCTTAAAGCTTTTCCCTCTGGGAAAGGACGGGGACCCTGCCAGGGCTATCTGCAACCCTGCTGGACAGTCAACCCACATGGGAGACATCCGCCCAAGGCCAGGGACTTCACCCTCGACCATCCTGGCACTCTGTCTGGGCTGCATTACAGAATTTCCATCCGGGAAGGGATGGGGATACTGCCGGGGCTCCATGGGACTGCCGCTGCAGTTGGGGAAGGTCGACCCAGATGGAAAACAAATGCCCAAGGCTGGGGACATCACCCCTAACTGTCCTGGAGTTCTGGCTGTGCTGCGTTACAGCATTAGAGCATTTCCCTCCGGGTAGTGTGAGAAACCAAAGGGTGTCTCGACCAATAGTTCTCGGGGACCTGTCATCCAGGTGGCCAGGACACGGCCATCGCTTTTGGATCCAATTCTTGGGGGTGGACCAGTGTCGGAGCATCACCTGGGCAGGGCCAGTCTTACACCAGTTTACACCCTACACGGGAAGCATTGTTGGTGCCCCCCCAAAATGTTGGTAGAGGTGTTAACTTCAGAGACTATATGGGGCGGTTGGGGCTTACTTGTGTGGTGGAATCTAACTTCTTTACACATTGTAATGCAAATATTCTAGTGCAGCTTCAATGTTACAATCAGTTTACTCTCTCCTTCACGTCTGAAACCACACACTTTAGCACTGCTGTGAGAATAAACTGGCTCCTGCCCCTACCTTTCCAATCACTCACCTGACATGCAAGTACAAACACCCATTCGATTTCAATTGCCTAAAAATGTATGCATACAAATGCGTGTGCTAACAATAAACATTTTTACATTTGTAATTGCTGGGCATTTGTTAATTGTGCAGCCACCAGCACTGTTTATTGTCTGTGTCCTTTTGTGTCCATCTACAGCTGTGCTCTTACTAAACATGATGAACGGAAGAAGGGTGATTTCTGGAGTCTGAAATGTCTTAGTAAGATAAGGAGATTAGTAAGATAAGGTTCCAGGTGTCAGATCTGTATCACTGAAGCTGATCAGGGGTATTTTCCTGGGATTTGCTCAATTCACTCAAGGTGGGAAGTTGGGGTGGCAGGGGTGGGCGGGCCATCTAGCTGGTACCTGTCCCCTTCCCATGCCCCCCTTATCCCCACCCTCTCAAGTTTCTGACCTGGGGCTTCTCCAGTGCCTGCATGCGCCTCAGTGTGTGACCAGGTGTAACACAATGATGGGTGAAGCTTTGTGTCTATGTGTGCCCTGTGCAGTCTCTTAGCAAACACCAGCAACATGGGGAAGCCTGGCCTGGGTCACCTTTGTGACGGATTGCAGAGTGCTCAGGAAGCAAGCCACAAAATATATAAGCACATGTGGGTGCTGTATCACTTCTCTGCAGGGCCCTTTTAGCCTACAGACATTCACTAATATTCAAGTTGATTGCATTATTTCAGTGATAACACGGATGGTGAGGCTGAAATGTAAATAATCGACTTCTAAAACATAGATTGTTGCTTCTGCGGTCCGCAACCCAACCTTACCATGTTGTATTACAGTGTAATACTACATTCCGAACGCACATTCCTCTATAGTGTTTACATTGGTTGCACAATATTATTATAAAAAATAAGCTATTTTAGGGTATTCTACACTCGTAATTTTGGAAAGAAAACACTTGATGTTTATAAATTGCTGTGCTTATGCTACGCCGAGAGCATGGCAAAGAAAGGGCTGTTCATGCCTGTGTTAAAGTGTACTTAAAACGATGACAATGGTCACACAGCCGGGGGCCAGGGTGATGGTAAACTCCATGTCCAGACAAATTCTTCTGGGTAGAGGCACCCGCCAGGGATGCCTCTTGTCCCCCATCCTGTTTGCCGTGGCCATTGAGCCCATGGCTGACTTCATTAGAGAGAGACATGGACACCGCAGTCTCCGCCTAATAGGCTGCCCGGAGATAGTGTCCCTATATGCAGATGACATACGTCTGTATGTTTGCGACCCACACCTCAACCTAGACCCTATACTGCAGGACATTTTTTATCTGACAATTCTGTTTTCACGATTAACACGTCTAAATTGGAAGTATTTACGCTCACTGACAATACTCCTGTAGTCCAGGGCCACTTCGCTCTTCGCTGTTTGGCCTACCATATCAAATATCTGGGGGTGACTGTGTCCAAAACACGCCCTGAGCTACTTAAAGACAACTCTGAATCAGCTGCAGCCAAGGACAAAATGCGCAGGTGGCAGAACCTCCCCCTGTCCGCCCCGGTCAAGCTCTCACTCATAAAAAAGACTCTGCTGCCTAAATTACTCTATGTGTTCTCCAACGGCCTGATCTGGCTTGGTAAAGACTACTTCACCAGACTACATTCACTCTTCGCCCAGTTCCTATGGCGCTCTGGTGCGGTCAGGGAAAAGTGGACCGAACTGACTCCCACATATGATAAGGGGGTTCTCTGCACCACACACCAAATTGCACTGGATGTCCTCCCAGGCACAATATGCGTCATACTGGTACATAGTGGAGCCCCCCCCCCAAATGTCAAACTGGATTTGCTGGCTGCCGGTCACACCGACCTCAAGACCCTCCTGCTAGATACCCGCTACAGGGATGATTCCCCATTGGACCCGGTGGCCTCTACACTGTGGGCCTGGCGGCTGCTCTTTGCCCAGGTGGGGGCCACACACCCTTTCTAAGACTGGCTCCCAATCTGGAACTTCCCGGGACTACTGGCGATGCGTGATAAGGCGATTCATATTCGATGGGAAACGCTGCGTTACAGAGCATTCACTGACCTGTTTCCAAATGGGGCATTCATCATGCCTGAGACCTGGAAACCAGGCCACAGAGATAATGGGGGTGACCTCTTACACTACTATCGGGTCCGCACTGCAATTGCAGCCCACTCAACCGCGTACCTCCAGAAACGCTGATTCTCGCTTACATTGCCAACTCAGAGGATAGTAGCCACGTGGAGTCCTCACTATATAAAATGGCATTGGATGGGATGGCCCCTCTCTCACAGAAAGCGTGCTCGCGTTGGGCAGAGGAATTGGCAAATGCCATTTCCGATACCCAGTGGGCACACATGTGCGCACTCACCAGACTGGTCTCCCTCAACGTTCACTTTATATTCATGCAATTTAATGATAATGATGTGTTATTCATATAGCGCCTTAATCCAAAGCGCATTACAGAGCACATATTTACATGCAATATCACCCAACCGAAATTGGTATTAATTTATCGACCTCGGAAGGATGAAAGGCTGAGTTGGCCCTGCCGGGATTCGAACATGCGACCTGCAGATCACGTACAGATCGCAGAAGGGAGCGCTCAACCCGCTGAGCTATCTGACCGACTTCTACATCGCCTACACTATACCGCCACCATACTATCCAAAATGCCCCCCCACCCCTTACACCACATGGTTGTCCCAGATGTGATGAAACATCAGCGGACCATCTACATATGTTCTGGGTATGCCCGCAACTGGAAACCTTTTGGTCAAGAATCATTGAGATTCTCTCTGACATAACAAGCACCTCATTAGAGAAACACTCTCTGGGCGCGTTGTTTGGTTTGTGGTCTGGGCCCCTGGGTAGAGACGACCGGGCCTTTACCAACGTTGGTTGCATGCTGGCTAAAAGGTCAATACTCCTCCATTGGAAGAATAGGTGCCCCCCCCACCGTGGTCGAATGGATGAAAGCACTGACATGGGTGCAAGAAAGCGAGAATATCTATGCCAACTCTTTCCCCTGTGACCAGACCCCGTGATATCTGGTGCAGTTTCCGCTCCTACCTGGCCCGAGAAGACGGGTGTGAATGAAACTGTCCATGCACTTTAAATGTTTCCGCTGATGTACTCTCCTTATGTGTGATGACGTCTGTACCGATGCAATCGGATATTAATGTACGAGACCTCTGTCTAAAGGGTGACCCCCTTTCTCTGTTGTACCTTCAATTGCCAACTGTATAAATAAATGTTTTTTTAAAAATTATGACATTGATGTTGTTGGAGTCAGACTGGCGCCCTGTAGACCCTTGCACCTCAGGCAGCCGCCTGCACTGCCTGATGCAAAGACCGGCCCTGCACCTGGGTGAGGGGTCTTCGGGGCATGGAGGTGAGGCAGCCGACAGGGCAAGACGCAGTATTCCTCACTTTCCCGTACCCATGATCCCTCCTATTTTATAGGATACTCTGATGTCCGAACTTCCCCCTCCCTTTCCACACAAACACTGGGCTGAGGAAGAGGGCGAGTGAGAGTGACAATGCTAACTCTTTCACATCACATTGGACATATCCTGCTAATTGGGTCAGGCAAAGTCAGGCACTTGAATCTAGGTGCATACATCTGATACAAATTAGCTCTCCTCACCCAAATAAAAGGCGGAACATAGAGGCACACTCTGAGCAAGGTGGAACACGAGTAATAGCAGAACTTCCTGGGTGAAGGTGAAGTAGGTTCAGAGCAACGAACCAAGGGACAAGAGCCACGGGTGGAGAACCCCCAAAGTTCCCTGCAGGAGGTTGTTGCCTCCAAAAGGCCACAAAAGATAGGTGGAGAAGGCCTAATCCCAAACAAGAAGGCTGCATTGTGTTTCAAGGACACCAGCGACCCTCCTGGGTGACCGGCAGGTTTAGGGAGGCGAGGCCAAGCCTGTGGTACTAACCTTGACTCGGAAACTGGAAGACAGTAACGATGAAAGAAACACACACTGCCAGTGAGTTGGCAAGCGACTTGAGAGATCGGTGTGTGATAAAGAAAGATTGAGGTGGCAAGTTATATCGCACAATTGAAGGCTGCACGCATGTGGGTGAGACGTGAAAAAAGGCAGACCTTTGAATGAACCTTGAAATACTGATAGGTGCAAAGTCAGTGATACTGAGTAACCGAGTGGTCCTGTGAAAGGAAGTAGCCCACACGCAAGTCTTTCTGAAAACAGTGAACTACCCAGACCAGGAAGCACTGGGGCAAATAAAATAGGAATGTAAGAGGAAAGCTGGAAAGTTGAAGTGGTTCTGAGGAGGTTTGTAAAAAAATAAAAAGTCACGCACATTCGAAAGTCTTCGACACCAGGAAACGTCTGAGTCCGGCTGAGGGAGACTGGAAGTGTAATAAGTTATGAGTTTTGCTTTAATAGGTCTGAGGCCAACAGAGGGGGGCCGCCGTGAATATTTTGGCAAACTGTGTTTTAAAAATTTGAAAGTAGGACTTTGAAGTGGAAGGCCATGTGGGCCTCAATCCACATTATGAACTGCATTTGTGTTTAAAGACTGAGCCAGAGTGTGTCATCTTATCTACAGCGACTGCCTTATTCTGTACTGACCAACGTGGGGAGGAGAGCTGACTCAGCCACATTTATTCTTTATATTGCAACACTGACTTTCCTATGCATGCATATATTCCTTTCCACACATTTTGTACAAGATATAGGGCAGGCATTAGGTTTTTGTCAGCATAGGCCATTTCGATTTGACAGACTGAACTAGGACTGCTTTGTTCATGATTTGATGGTCAAGACTACTCCCATCCTAGCTATAGGGTAAAGTGGGAGTTTCTCTAACCACATTGCAACTTCAATAAAAGTTTTACAAATTGTACCTTTTGTGTCAGTGTCATACTTGTGATACCGTGCCTCCCTTACAGTAGGAATGGTGACCCTGCCGCGGCTCCCTGGGACCGGCGCTGGACTTTGGGATGATCGATCCACATGGACGACAGGAGCCCATGGCTGAGGACATTACCCCTGACCATTGTGGAGCTCTAGATGTGCTGCGTTATAGCTTTTCCCTCCAGGTAGAGAAGGGGACCCTGCCAGTCCTCCCCAGAACTACTGCTGCACTTGTGGATCACCAACACTTTTTCTTTTCTGTCCAGGTCACTGCACCCACACATGTGAGGTACCATTTTTGTCGGGACACCTGTGGGAGTGTGGAAAGGCAGGACATGTGTGTTTGCCTGCATGTTTTGGTGGTTTCCTGGTGGCAAATGTCTGAAGATTGTGTTTCTTTCCTTACATTTTGGACTTTGCCAGGCCTTGTATGTAATACATTCTAGGGCGATTTGAGCAAGTCAGACCTCTTTGGATTCCCATGGAGTTCTTCTTTTCAGAAATGCATGGGGTTCCCATTGATGCCTATACCGCAGAGAATTGTCGCAACAAGGTATCCATTGAGAAAACCTTACATACATGCACGGAGACATAGTGTTCTTTTGGATGAAGTTCCAGAGGAAGTGGGCATTTAAACAAGAATAGAGACTGGTGACATCATGCAAAGTAGAACTGATGTTGTCCAGAAGAGATGTCAATGAAGAAGAAACATAGACATTCTATAGAATCTAAAGATGACGTGTGAAGGATAAGTAGCATTTCAAGATCGAAATGAAGATGCTTGTGCAAAGAAGCACTGAAGAAACTGCAAAGTAATTTTACACCAGGACAGATGCAGCAAAGCAAGTAGGGCAAAGTAATCGTAAAGGCTGGCTACGCAGTGATTAAGATGCAGCGATGCGCCAATGTATACATATAGGAATGTACAGAACCTGGATATTCCACGATGCACTTTAACAAGGCTTGAAAACACCATGTTCGGAAAGGGATTTCAGTGGGGCGCACTGTTGGCCGAAGGAGAATTTCAAGAAAGGCTTGGCTGGCCCAGCACCAAGAAGTCGAGGCCACAGCGAGTTGGGCGCCTGTCAAAAAGGATACAATGAATGTGAGAAAAGAACAAACTCCTGTTTGAAGCAGTATGAAAAAAACACAGAAGGGGTCAAGAAATCATCATTTAATAATATTAAATACAACAGAAGGCTCAAAAGAGTGGTATACAGTCACATGGTCAAAGATCGAAATTTCTTGGGTGAAGCTGCACCGAAACTAGAAGACAGAACAATGCCACACTCCCTTTATTTCTCAGGCACAAATAGCGTCTGAAAGGTCGAGTTCAAAACCCTAATTGACTGGTAGACTGTAGGAGGGATGATAGATGTTGGGCTAATTGGTGGGGAGGCAAGACCATGCCGATCCTCCATGCACCTGGGATGGTACCCGGCGTGCTGCTAGCATGTGGATTACTCCAGACGGGTACAAGAGTGCCATACCGATCATAGAGGGCCACATAGTTAGGAGCCCTATAGTTTGTGTAACCAATTAATCGTTGTATCTTTAGTGATGATGAAGATGACTATTCACTTGGGATCAGCTTAGTTGCCCATCTCACTTAGATACCCAATCACAACCCCTGGTTGTATAGAACATATACTTAGATGTTCCCTGAAAGCCAACACTATTACTCACACGTTTTTGTAGTTTACCACGTAACATGTCGGCAGTGATGACCCATCGACCTAGTAAGCTTTAGGGTCTCGGAATATTGAGCGTCCTCCGTTCTTTAGCTGGAGGACCGCAAAGCTCCCTGTGCATAGCAGCCATTAGTAAGAAACATGCAAGTCACTAAATATAGGTGGGACGGCTCCCTCTTTCACAGAATCCCCTCCCACTTTCTACAGGCAGCTGAGCAGACCAAAGGCTATAGTGGACGGTGAAGGGGGAGATGATCCCGAGGGTTGGGAGATGAAAAACAAATGGTGAGTAGATTGAGAAATGTGTCAAAATGCACAGTGCATGGGGAAAAAGTAATGGAGGATTGGTTGGGTGTTAAGATAATGATGGAAGGTGTTTAGTAAAAGTATATGGACGAGGAGCAGTCCATATGTTTGCCCAGAAAACCTACGTCAAGGGACGTTTAGGAGAAATTGTTCTAAAATCCGAAGCGGATAATATAGGCACCAAACAAAATAGATTTTGTTAAAGAGAACAATCTACAATCCCTATCAGGAGTCACTTTAGGGGCACGAGTAGCCACAAGGAGTGTTGGCTGAGATATATGTGGGCAAGCCAGTTCGTCTGTGTGTATTGTATGTTATGTATTTTTGTGGGTAAAGGAAAAAGTGAAATGTCGAAGAGTGGATTGTATTTAAAGAAGTAAGGGAAAAGATCATTTATTTATTTAGTCATTGAAATTATTGGCTGAGTAGACAGCTTAAAGTAAAGTGAGATAAAGAGGCTTGGAGCGGTGATGATTGGTGCATGCTCATATTGTATTATTTTTCTGAAAAGCATATTTCTGTGTAAAGAACGGTAAGTATTGACAGTCGATTGAGACTTGTCATGATGGAGGATGTTACCCCGCTTATACATTTATTCAAACAGTTGCCAAAACATGCACCCAAGCTTAAGCAGTACAGTGCCAAATGGGTTAAGCACACAGCAGATAAAATGTTCATGCCATGGCCACAAGGGGAATGGCTGTCAAAAGCAGTTTTGCAGCACATGACTATGTATTTGCATGCAGCGTATACAGGAAAGAAATTAGAAAAGAGGTTAGCTACTTTAGAGCTTAGGAAGATGTACCAGGAGGAAGGGGAAGATCCGCCTCCTGAAGACTGGATGCTTAACCAGTGCAAAGAGGGGGGTGTTGAGCCTTCTGCTCCTCCCACCGCGCCTGAAATAAACGGTGATAGTGCAAAAGATGAAGGAGTATATCTACTGAAAAAGCTTAAAGCAGCGGCAGGAAATAGCAATCCAACATATGAACCACCTACTTATAGCATTGATGAGAGCCCAGAGAAGACTCCGGAGAAAGATGTGATCTCTAAAGTCCCATGGGACAAAGAGAGAAGTGAACGACCAAATGTGACCCTAGATATAGAGAGAGAAATTAAAAGATGTAAAGGCGAGAAAGATAAAACTGACTAGATAGCACTCATACAGAATGACTGGATAGGCGGTCAGATATTGCTCAAACTTGATGCAGAGAGCATCGAGGAAGTACAGCAAAATGAAGATCAAGACGAGCAAGATAAAAAAGAAAAGGAATGAGAGAAACAAATAAAAGAAGATGAAGCTAAACGAAAGAGTAGACAAAGACGAGAACAAATGTATCAAGAAGAGCAGTTAAGAAAGGAAGAAAGGGCAGAAGAGCAAAGAAAATATGACAATAGGCAGAGAACGATCGAAGAACGAGACAGGCTAAAAAAGAAGATACCACGAGGACAATCAGAAAATAAAAGACAAAAGAATGCAAAGACGCAAAGACAAAGAGGTACGTAGGGCAAACGAGAGAAGGGAAGCAAAGAGACAGAAGGAAGAGAGGGTTAGAGGAGAAGCTAAGAACCGAAGGGCATTTGATGAAGAAATAGAAAGAAAGAGAAGAAAGAGAACACGAGAAATTGATCGCATTGAGAAAGAGTTAATGGACCCGAATCTAGCAGCGGCATGAGAGGACATAGAGGAGTTTTTCTCACTGCAGGAGCCGATTCCAGGACCATCTAGGATAAACCTAGTGCAGGATTTTGAGGGAGGAAATATAGGAGATAAAATCGTAAAAGCCTATCATGAGATGAAAACAAAAAGTGAATAAAAAAACAAAGGGAAAGATGATCAATTTGAGATTTCCCAGTCACGAGGAATGGAGGGAAGTCCGTTCAGCATACAGCATCGAGTTTTGTCTTTGGACAGGCTGACTCTAAACAGGGAGGAAAAAGAGGACAGTCATATGAATTGAGAAAAAGAGATGTCAGATGAAGAATGGGAAATCTTCTGTGGGGAGGATGGAGCCAGTACATATGGGTCTGAGAGATATTTTCAGACAGATAAGGAAGTTAGGTGGTCGGATTTGGACCTACCTAAATAAAGAACGCCAGAGCCTGTGGCGTGCACAAAACAATCTAAAGGGTGACCTCATGGTGAGAGGGCGGAATCGCTGCCATACCTAAGTAGATTAAGGTTATTGCCAGGGAGAAGGCGATCGCAAACCATTGTCCCTACTAGGGATAGACAGACAATGGGAGCTGATTGCAATTTCGGGATTTCACAATTCCCTTTATTAGAGAAAAGAGGGTTCAAACCACAGTATATATCGTGGCCCCAGATGAATGAAGACAATTTGAGATGCAAAATACCTAGTTTAACATCGGGTGCGGGAAAATGACCAGAGGGAATACTCTGGCTCTGGGGGATTTTAAGCATCTCCTAGCAGCTATTCTTGGGAAAAGGGCTGATGACATTTAGATGGGAGCAGGATTCGCAGGTGTCACTGCACACAATACGGCGCACGACGGCGCAATGTTTAACAAGTGCAGAGCAGCTGTCTGAGAAGCACTTAGAGTACAATACCCTGATAAGTCAGATATGGGAGCTATAATGGCACGAAAGATGCAGGAAGTGGAAGACCCGCTTGCTTACATGCCAAGTTTTCAAGAGCAGTGGTATTTGGAAACTCAAGAGCCGTGGGGAAAGTCCATATCTGTATTTTATCATATATTATGTCAGGGATTGCCAGAACAGGTAGAGAGACAGCTTAAGAAGCTGGTGGTATGGAAGCAAAGCCATGACCAGAAATACAACTGACCATCGTGCACTATTGCCAATTGTTGCAACAGAAAAATGAGAAGATCGAGGAAGCTAAATTAGTGCAGAAGAAATTATCTAAATATGCTCTGGAAGGGGCAATGCTGACTAGTGGAGAAGGGTCAGGTCACAACGGACAGGAGGTATGATGCAGGTGAATAACCAGCGGAAGTTGAATCAAGGAGGAAACAGGTTCGTGCTGTGAGGTGGAGGAACAGGGTTCAGTGAAAGAGAAGGTTTTCAGAATAATTAGGGAAGCTTCCAGGGTAACCAAGGTAGTATTCAAAATGAACAGAATGAAAATCAAGGTATGCAGGGAGGACAGGTTAGATGGTTCCCTCCTGTATGTTGGACATGTGGAATGGCAGGACATATAACGCAAACATGTGGGAGCAAGGGTATGTTATGAATGGGCAATTCTCAAAGAGGGTGGACATTTCGTCCTTCAGCATATAGCCCACAAAGCAGAGATGGATTTGCCCAAGATAGCACCGCGAACACATTAGGCTCTCACCATTGTTATGTTATGTTATGGGATTTTATAGAGCGCACGGTCACCCGAAGGCATCATGTCGCTAGAAAGAAGAGGAGGCCATAGAGCCAGACAAGGAGAAAAGTCTGCAAGGAGAGAAAGACTGAATCAGTACAAGAAGGTCTTTAAGGCTTTCCGGAAGGTTAGGTGATTAGAAATAAGTCTCACTGATAGTGGTAGGGCATTCCACAGCAATGCTGCGGCAATCGAGAATGCCCGGCCACCCACCCGGGAAAGCTGAAAAGAAGGTACACAGAGCAAGTCAGAAGCAGCAGACCGCAAAGAGCAGTTAGGGCCATATCGTACGAACTTAGTTTGCAGGTACTCAGCACCTTGATCGTGGAGAGCACGATGTACTATACACAGCGTTTTGAATTGAATGCGCTGAACCACTGGGAGCCAATGTAGGAAGTGCAATACAGGCCCCATAGGGGGACCCTGTTGCCACCCTGGCTGCCATATTCTGAAGACATTGCAAGCGGCCTACCAGCCGCTTAGGCTGGGCAAGGTAAATGGAGTTGCAATAGTCTAACTTGCTCAGAATCACAGCGGCTACGACTGGGGGACAAAAGGTGACCAGGATCATATGGAGTACCTTTCTAAGGATTTTTAACTGAAAATACCCAGACTGGCAGACCACCAATACCTGGGCAGTCATGGAGAGATGGTCCAACATAGTGACTCCAAGATTTTTTACTTTAGTGTTGGGCACCGGGACTTGGCCCAGAGAGGGGGGCCAGAAAGACAAGATCCATAGTGAAGGGTCAGGAGGAGAACCCACCACCAGCACCTCAGTTTTATCCCCATTCCATTTCAACCAGTTCTGGCCCATCCACTCCCCCATGGCCATCAGGCACTTATGTAGACACGCTGTCAGCATATGAATAGCACCTGACGCCAAAGGAGCGGATGCGGCATACCAACTGGAAGATATAAATGTTGAAAAGAATGGGGGACAGAGCAGACCCTTGAGGAACCCCACAGCTAAGGTGATAGGACTTAGATGTGAAAGGACGAAGAGAAAGAGTTTGAGACCTATCCGCCAAGAAGGAAATGAACCAAGACAGTGCCTGACCCGAAACACCAATCTGGTTCAGGTGCAAGAGCAAAGTGGCGTGGTCTACGGTGTCAAAAGCTGCTAACAGATCTAAAAGAATCAGGGCTCCACACCGCCACTGATCACCAGCCTAGCCATATCATCCTGGACAGAGACAAGGACACTCTCCGTGCCCCTGCCAGGACGAAAACCCGACAAGGAAGCTGGATGATTAAATAAAAGAATACAGAATAAGGGAGACCAGTGATTCCAAATGCTTCATCAGAAATGGAAGAAGAGAGATGGGTCAGAAATTAGAGGGCAGTGCCCGGTCTAAAGATGGCTTCTTGAGTAAGGGAATGACCAAGGCTGCCTTAAGTTCAGAGGGGATAAGTCCCGACTGACAGGAGGTGTGAACAGCCGCCGTAATTTCACTAAGGAGGTTTGATGAAACCAATCCCAATAGAAGTGGATCAGAGGGAGCACAGAACTTAATCCTCGACATAGCATCATGAACGATATCGTCAGAGAAGAGAGGAAAAGATGCCAGCCTAAAATCGTAGTTGCCGGAGCTCAAGTCAACAGGAAATATGCACAGCTCAGAAACAGATGTTGCAGAATGAAGGCTCTCTGCAATATTAGCACAGATGGTTGCTACCTTATTGATAAAAAAATCTGATAAAGAGTCACACAGCTCCTGAGTTGGTCTAATGCTGGAGATGCACTTGGAGGCCGAAGAAAAAGACTTAATAGCAGTAAAGAATGCCTTAGGCTTATTTAGAGCAGTCTCAAATTTCTGGGCAAAGTAGGATTTCTTAGCCATTTAAATGGCCCCTGAGTAGGCAGATATGGAGGCCCGAAACGTATGTCTCTCAGCCGGGTTATATTTAGAACGCCCTTGGCACTTCAATTTCCTTACCCCCAGGAGGGCGGCTTGTAACCATAGAATCTGCCGCAAGGGCAGTCACAGCACGCACCCATGCAGATATAGCAGAATGCAAACACAGGACAGTTATTGACTCCTAGAGTAAGAAGTGTTACTATCGATGGTGGACATACTTTCACAGGTAGGGGAATAAGTATGTGCCTGCAATAGGACAGCTCACTGGGTGACTTGATGGGTTCAGCACTATCTGTGATGCCTAAATATCAAGAGGATCCAAGGGTTGATGTCACAATAGGAGGCAATTCCTTTTTTTTTAGTAGACACTGGGGCAACTCGCTCATGTATACGAGAGGGAATATTTTCATTGTTGGGTAATGCCATGAATGCTCAAGGGTTCTCGGGAGCTACAAGTAGAGTTCCTTTTACCGAGTAATTGCCAGTCTCTATAGGAAAATGTGACATGTCTGTTCCATTATTGTATTCGAAACAGACTTCAGTTAGGATACTGGGCAGAGATTTAATGATGGTTTCATTCACTGATGAAGGCATGAAGTGTTCTACACCAGGAATACATTATTTAAATGTAAGTGAATTCATTATGGCATTCACAGGGCAAATAGCTTTGCGAGGAAAGCCATTAGAGCCTGAGGTTTTTCACTATGGGGTACGCATTTTGTTAAGAAGTCTACCTGGTTTAGTGGGCAAGATTGTGAGGATACCTGTTGAATTTCTGTTTAAACCACAGATACCTATGGATGAAGAGGGGGGGACAGGTTTTTCCCTTGGAATTTCAGGCAGCCATAGTGCGAGGGAAATTGGCTTTGCTTGAAGGATGGGATAAGGGCAGACCATGGAGAACAGTGGTTGCCATTGGGGAAGGATATAGATTGACTGATGTCACTGACAAGGGTCTGTTTAGAGACGACCCGTCAGACGATGAAGTAGTGTTTGAAATGAGCATCACTTATTGGATTAGGGCAGAAAAGAGACAGGCCCCACAGAGAATGATGATAGCGCGGCAGCTTCCCACATTCATTGATGAGGACATGGAGAAAATGCCAATCTCCTAATGGACTACGGGCCGTTATCACGTATGCCTGTTAAGGGGGGTGGGAGAAGCTAAGATTAAGCTGAAGCCAGGAGCAATTTTACCTTGAGCAAAGCAGTATCCAATGTCTCGAGAGGCAGATGAGGGGATTTTTAAGACTAAATCAGCTATGATGAATCAAGTCATCTTAGTGACATCAGAGTCACCATGTGTCAGAATATGCGGAAGTTCCTTCCCCCTGAGACTCCTCACCTGGGTCTTCAGTGGGGTTTGGTGTCCTCGGTCTCCTTCTTCTTCCCTTTGTGGGATTCTCTCCTTCGTCACTTGACTTGATAGTCCTTCTTCCCTTCTTGCGTTCGAAGAGATAGGGACGGTCTCCCCCCGAGGCCACCTTGCCCGCCTATGGATCTGGCAGTCAGGTGAACCCAGGGGAGTCCGTCCCTTCAAACAGGGAAAAAGCCAGATTTGGCAGAAAAAACCCTGTGTATTGGCAGATGGTATTGGCCAATCCTGATGTGAAGATTGGAGAGGCTGGTATAGTCTTGTATCAAGAACACAGAAAAGTCAGATAAAGGACTGCTCCTCCTGGATAAGGGTTTGCTCTAAGCAAAGCTCTGTATGAGAATGGGGAATCGGCTGCACACTTGAAAATTAAGGAACTGTTCCAAACAGAAGGAAAACAGGTAAGATTGCAGGAGGCTGAATAAGTAGAGATAGCCACACAGAGAAATCTGGAGGAAACGATAAGATGAAGATACCAAGCACGAGAGAGTACCGGAGAAAGCCAGAGAGAAAGGGAGCGAAAGAGAGAGAGAGAGAGAGAGAGAGAGAATGGAACGTTGGTGAAACACGGAAAAGAAGGTGACCGCTCCGTAAATACAGCGGAGGGGAAATCGAGCCCACTAGACCCCATGGTAGAATATAAAGAACCCGACACCGGAAAGCACAATCGAAGTGTAGTCTAGTCGGGAAACAAACGGCCGTGGAGAGGCTGACCGAAGGAACAAGAAGACCGTAGAAGAAGCTGAACAGGAGACAAAAGGACCTGCACGAGAGGGGAAGA
Organism: Ambystoma mexicanum; assembly: GCF_040938575.1. NCBI lineage: Eukaryota > Metazoa > Chordata > Amphibia > Caudata > Ambystomatidae > Ambystoma > Ambystoma mexicanum. Next base: position 782,271,226 of record NC_090933.1, on the reverse strand, counting down.
CCAGGGAAGAAACAGGGTTAAGAGGAGGTAAGTTACGAAGGAAAACTCGGAAGTGGGGCACTGCAGCAAAGCGAAAGTCTGAAGACCGACGAATGTGAGTTGCAACGCGAGTCGCAGGGGGCGTGGCCTCCTAATATACCTGCCAGCCCAAAATGACTAGAGCGTCAAGCGGACCTGTAGAGAGGCTTAATACCGCCTCCATCTTGCCCAGAGTTTCCACGGCCGCGGTGTGACAGTATGCCCTCTCTTCATAGACTCTCCCCCGGGTTTTCCCGGATGTAGGCGATGGAACTGTCTTAAAAGTCGCGGGGCGTGGATATGACATCTGGGCTCCCAAGATTGTTCTGCAACAGAGTATCCCTTCCACTGGACCAAATATTGTACAGTGCCATGCCTGTAACGTGAATCAACCAGCCTCTCCACCTCATATTCTTCCGGTTCGGGATCTTGGAGTATAGAGGAGGAGGGTATACGACGGCCCATGAGATCTGGGTGAAAGGTCTTCAGGAGGGAGGTATGAAAGACAGGGTGTATCCTTTTCAGACTGGATGGCAGTCGTAATCGAAAGGCCACCGGGTTTACTTGAGATAAGATGGGAAATGGGCCTATAAAGCGGGCTGAGAATTTACCAGGATGGACCCAACGTGGGAGATATTTGGTTGACAACCAGACCTTAGTTCCCACTTCCCATTTGGGGTTAGGAGATCTCTTCTTATCGGCATACTTCTTGTATCGAATCCTACTTGCTTCTAGTTTCTGAGTAGCCTCCTTCTGGATGGAACGTAGATCAAACAGGCGCTGATCTACCGAAGGGACTGAAGTTGGAGGAACCCCAAAGAGAGGTATATGTCTCGGATGATATCCGTAGGTGAAGTAGAAGGGGCTGAAGCCAGTTGCCGAATGTTTGGTGTTGTTGTAAGTGAATTCTGCCAAAGTTAGAAAGGACTTCCACTTATCTTGTTCCTGATGACAAAAACAACGGAGATATTGTTCGAGAGTGGAATTTAGGCGTTCTGTTTGCCCGTTGCTTTGGGGGTGATAACCCGAGGATAAGGCTCTCTTTATACCCAAAGCACTACATAAGGCTGACCAGAATCGGGAGGTGAATTGGGACCCTCTATCGGAAACAATGGTCCGAGGTAGACCATGCAATCTCACTATTTCTCTCAGGAATACTTCGGCTGCTTCGGGTGCAGAAGGCAGGCCAGACAAGGGAGAGAAATGAGCCATCTTGCTCAATGTATCCACTGTAACCATGATTGCCGTGGACCCCATAGAGAGAGGGAGATCCACGATGAAATCAGTGGAAATGTGTTCCCAGGGTTGTGATGGTAGAGGTTCTTGTTGGAGCAGGCCCATGGGTCGATGAGTAACGGGTTTATTAGCCGCACATACCGGACAAGCCATTACATACATTCTGACGTCCTGGTCCATAGTCGGCCACCAGAAATACCTGGAGATCAGATGTAGTGTTGCCCCATGGCCCTTATGTCCTGCCGACGGAAGGTCATGGCACCAGAACAAGGCTTGCGTCTGGAGTTTCTCAGATGGTAAATACAGTGATCCTCGATGAAAGTATAGCTTCCCTCTCCTTTCCATGAGGGGTATATGGTCTGAAGAGACTTCAGAGAGACTGGTAGAGCGCTCTACTTCTTGTATGAAGGAGTTGACCATTCCTAGGATTCTCTTACCAGAGATTATCTCACCTAGGCCCTGATTGTCTTCGGGCTCCAGACTGCGGGACAGAGCGTCCGCTAGGACATTCTCCTTTCCTGGAAGGTAGGTTATCTCAAAGTCGAACTGGGAAAACAAATACGCCCATCGGGCGTGACGAGAATTGCGACATTCCATCTGTTGCAAAACCTTAAGATTCCGGTGGTCTGTGCGAACCAGAAAAGGATGGGCAGCCCCCTGCAGTAAATGCCTCCATTCAATGCATGCCTGACGAATCGCCAGTAATTCCCGTTCCAATACAGAGTAGTTCCTCTCACTAGGTGTAAGAGTTCTGGAATAATATGCTACCGGATGTTGTGCTCCCTCCTTGTCTGATTGTAGAAGAGCAGCTCCAATGGCACCTCCGGAAGCATCCGTCTCCACCACAAAAGGAAGAGACTGATTAGGTTGCCCTAGGATGGGAGCGGTGGTGAATGTCCTCTTAAGTAGTTGAAAGGCCTGATCTGCCCCCTTATCCCATTCGAACTTCTGACCTTTCTTAAGCAAACGGGTGATTGGTAAAACAATCTCCGAGAAGCTAGGAATAAATCTTCTGTAAAAGTTAGATAGTCCCAGAAATCTCTGTATATCCTTGGGATTTCTTGGAGTGGGCCATTGAAGAACTGCTTTCACCTTCTCAGGATCCATCTGCACTCCCTCCTTAGAAAGAATAAACCCTAAATAGGATACTGAGGAGGCTTCAAAAACACATTTCTCGGGTTTAACCAGTAGTTGATGTTCTCTCAACCTTTGAAGGACTTGCTTGACATGCCTGCAATGTTCAGAGAGGGAGGAAGAGAAGATCAGAATATCGTCTAAATAGACCACCACTGTGGTATATAACATATCCGAGAAGATCTTGTCTACAAAACGTTGGAACATGGCAGGAGCATTCACAAGTCCAAAGGGCATTACCCTATACTCAAAGTGTCCCAGAGGAGTTCTAAATGCCGTTTTCCACTCATCTCCCTCCCTTATTCTCAACAAATGATAGGCTCCTCGAAGGTCTAATTTGGTAAAGATTGAGGCTCCTTCCACTGCTTCAAGTACCTCCTTTATGAGGGGCATAGGGTACCTGTCCCGGATAGTCAGGCTGTTCAACCCACGGTAGTCTATACACGGTCTCAATTCCGTGGTACCCTTCTTAGGGATGAAGAACATTGAGGCCCCTGCCGGAGAATGGGATTCTTGAATTAAACCGTTTTGAAGATTGGCATCCAAGTACTCCTTCAAAGCTCTTCTTTCCGGAAGTGACATAGGGTACATACGACCGAAAGGAACAGATGTCTCAGGCTTTAGATCGATATTGCAGTCTTCAGGTCGATGTGGAGGTAAAGTACGGGGTAGTCTGTCTTCGAAGATTTCAGCATACTCTTGATAATACGGCGGAATCGTTTGGACTACTGCCGTCGAAGTCGAGAGTGCTACCCCCTTCCTCATGAAAGGAGGGGCTTGCGGTAGACATTCCTTCGAGCAGTGCTGTGATAAAAAACAGATGGTATTAGCCGACCAATCAATCCTGGGATTATGTTTACGTAGCCAGGGAATGCCCAGGATGACTGGGAAATGAGCTGCTCTAATAACATCAAAAATGATCTGTTCTTGGTGCTGAGACAAGGACATGTTAGCCGGAACTGTCTCCTTAATAATGGGACCGGAGGAAAGGGGTGCTCCATCTACCCCTTCTACAGGCAAAGGGCAGGCCTTCTGACGCAGGGGTATGCCTTGTTCTTGAGCCCACTGGATATCAATGAAGTTTCCGGCCGCACCACAATCCAGCATTGCTAAGACTTCTACAGATGGAGAGGATTCAAATGTAAGGCGCACAGTAAACACCATAAGGCTATGAGAATCAGCAGAAGGATCCTGGTGGGTGGAATTGCAGGGATTCGTCGATTCTGCCTGGTTCCTTTCCCTGCTCAAGACCGGGGAGGCGCGTTTCCCGAGCGTCTCGGGGGTACTTCTGGACAATTCCGAAGCAAATGTTTCGAAGATCCGCAGTACATGCAGAGACCCAGGTCTCAGCGTCTCTTGCGTTCCTCGGGGGTCAAAGGACCTCGGGTTGTTCCTATCTGCATAGGCTCTTCCGGTTGTGTTCGGTTTGAAGAACTTGCAGTGGGAATCCCTCCTGAGGGATGAAGTCTGAACCTCCTTCTTTCTAACTTCCGTTCCTGCAGTCTGTACTCCAATTGCAGGGACAACGTAACCAACTCTTGAAAGGAAGTAGGACGCGCCATCCTGGCTAGCTCATCCTTAAGCTCATCATGTAAGCCTCGACGAAAAATGGTCTGTTGTGCCGAGTCTGGCCATCCTGAGTCTGTGGCCAATTTGGTAAATGTAGAGGCATAAGTCTGTACATCTTGATTGCCTTGACGAAAATCTAGAAGGGCTTCATAGGAAGAATATTGGACTTCTGGTCTCTCAAATCTAGAATGCATCAATTGAGTGAACTGAGAGTAATCGGTTATGGCAGGATCTGAGTGTGCTATCAGCGGAGTTGCCCAAGCCAATGCGTTGCCAGTAAGGTTGGAAACAAGAAACCCAACCTTAGCTCTATCTAGTTCATATGCCCTTGGTCGAAAGGTGAAATAAATCATACAGGCGTTCAGGAATTCCTTTAGGAGTTTCGGATTGCCATCATACTTCCCGAATGAAAAGGTCAGGGGAGGTAGATCGCCTCGGGAATCTTCTCGTGCCGCTACTTGTTGGCGTAGGTTAATGTTCTTGTTTCGGAGATTCTGAACCTCGGCCTGAAGGCCCTGAATATCAGTCACCATCTCCTGGTATTGTTCCAAGGAGGCCATGCCGGTTGGGTGGCGTTGCAATCTGTCAGAATATGCGGAAGTTCCTTCATCCTGAGACTCCTCACCTGGGTCTTCAGTGGGGTTTGGTGTCATCAGTCTCCTTCTTCTTCCCTTTGTGGGATTCTCTCCTTCGTCACTTGACTTGATAGTCCTTCTTCCCTTCTTGCGTTCGAAGAGATAGGGACGGTCTCCCCCCGAGGCCACCTTGCCCGCCTATGGATCTGGCAGTCAGGTGAACCCAGGGGAGTCCGTCCCTTCAAACAGGGAAAAAGCCAGATTTGGCAGAAAAAACCCTGTGTATTGGCAGATGGTATTGGCCGAGCCTGATGTGAAGATTGGAGAGGCTGGTATAGTCTTGTATCAAGAACACAGAAAAGTCAGATAAAGGACTGCTCCTCCTGGATAAGGGTTCGCTCTAAGCAAAGCTCTGTATGAGAATGGGGAATCGGCTGCACACTTGAAAATTAAGGAACTGTTCCAAACAGAAGGAAAACAGGTAAGATTGCAGGAGGCTGAATAAGTAGAGATAGCCACACAGAGAAATCTGGAGGAAACGATAAGATGAAGATACCAAGCACGAGAGAGTACCGGAGAAAGCCAGAGAGAAGGGGAGCGAAAGAGAGAGAGAGAGAGAGAGAGAGAGAGAGAGAGAGAGAGAATGGAACGTTGGTGAAACACGGAAAAGAAGGTGACCGCTCCGTAAATACAGCGGAGGGGAAATCGAGCCCACTAGACCCCAAGGTAGAATATGAAGAACCCGACACCGGAAAGCACAATCGAAGTGTAGTCTAGTCGGGAAACAAACGGCCGTGGAGAGGCTGACCGAAGGAACGAGAAGACCGTAGAAGAAGCTGAACAGGAGACAAAAGGACCTGCACGAGAGGGGAAGACCAGGGAAGAAACAGGGTTAAGAGGAGGTAAGTTACGAAGGAAAACTCGGAAGTGGGGCACTGCAGCAAAGCGAAAGTCTGAAGACCGACGAATGCGAGTTGCAACGCGAGTCGCAGGGGGCATGGCCTCCTAATATACCTGCCAGCCCAAAACGACTAGAGCGTCAAGCGGACCTGTAGAGAGGCTTAATACCGCCTCCATCTTGCCCAGAGTTTCCACGGTCGCGGTGTGACACCATGCAATACTGCAGTGTATCCGATCAAAACATTAAAAGGGGTTCATGGCATTTAATTCAGGACATGAGGCCAATTAACCAGATTGTAGAGGCAGCGTTTCCCCTATTTCCGAATCTGGTGACGATTCTGTGCAGTATTCCCCCAGAAGCATGATATTTCATGGGGATTGACTTGGAAAATCCATGTTTTTCAATCCCATTGCACAAAGACTCCCAAGATCTTACGTCATTTACATTTCATCAGACGAAACTGAAAAGCACACATTTACCTCAGGGGTATTTTGCTAGTCTCCATCGATTTTTAACAGGGTCCTGCAGGTGGATCTGAGCAACATTGATTTGCTGAGTGTTGTGGTGCAATACATAGATCGCATTTTAGTTTGCAGCACGACAGAGGAAGAGTGCAGACGAGACACGATTCAGTTAATAATTATCCTAGCAGACAAGGGATATAAGGTGGACAAGGAGAAATTGCAGTATTGTCAGGAAGAAGTGCTATTCATAGGACAGTTCATTTCTCATGAAGGAAAGAAGGATACTCTTGAAAGAGCTGGGGCGATTGTAAAAACATCAAAACCGCACACGATTAACAAATGCAACAGTTTTTGCGACTGTGCAATTATGTGAGAGCATGGGTTTTGATTGTATTTCATATACAAGACCCTTGTTGCAAGCCCTAAAGAAGGCAGAGGGGGATAAAGAAAAGATTGAATGGACTGAGGAGCTGGAGGAGGGATTTGATGAATTGAAAAAAGCTATTTGTACAGCTCCAGTTTCAGGAATTACCAATTATTCAGAGGAGTCCTTTTTATTTTCGCACACAAATTGAACAGTCATGACAGCAGTACTCACACAGAGAACAGCATTGGGGTACAAGCCCCATCATATTTCAGTGGGATTTTAGAACCAGTAATGAGGGGTCATTTCCCTTGTGAACAATCTTTGGCTGCAGCCGCGTTCACGATTGATAAATCTACAAGCATAGTGTTGGGGTGTTCCATGACTTTATTTGTTAAGCATGCTTTGAATGCTGTTCTGGAGAAACCTTAGGGTACGCTGACATCTCAAAGAGCTTCTGCTTATGAGGTGGTAAGTGAACCCTGCCACGTTTGTAGCCGAACCTGTGGCAGAAGGTGAACATGTGCATAAATGCACGAGTTACGAACACTCATATGAAGACGTACGCGTGTAAAAGAAAATGCGCTACCTGAAGGAGAGATCCTCTTTATTGATGGTTCATCAAAAATGTATCAAGTAATGGGGAAAGACTGACTAGCTCAGCTGTAGTGAGGTACAGAGAAAATAGGGAAATTTGACATTGTGGCAAGCATAAGGCTGCCCTCTCATTTTTCAGCACAGGCTACAGAATTGATAGCGCTTATTATCACGGTCGAGATATAGGAAGAAGAGGAAGTGACCATGTACAGTGACTCTGCCTATGTAACATCAACTGTGCATGCAGGATTAGCACATTGGAAAAGGAGGGGCTACTTCCGAGTGGATGGCACTCCAGTGCAACACGCCACGTTATTGGATAGACTCATAAAAGCACTAGAGCTCCCAGCAGCCATAGCGATAGTTAAATGTGCAGCCCATACTAAAAGAACTGACTTTATTTCACGCAGAAACCAAGACGCAGACAAAGAAGCCAAAAGAGTTGCAACTTCTTCAGATATTTCAAGTATTGATACTCCTTATATAACCAAGGGAGAAATCATGGCTTTAGTATTGAAAGAAGATTTTAATCATTTGCCAAAGACTCAGTTAATGGAAATTCAAGGTGAAACCCCACAAGAGGTGAACATTTTGTGGACACAGATGGGGTTTTTTCTATCCCCCACCGAAGCACTGTGGTGACAAGACAGCACTGGTAAACTGGTAAACCGGTCATGCCTGCAGCCTCATTAAGGGTGGCATTAGAACAGCTACACTACCCTGCGCATGTCACTAGTGAGAGCCTCGCAACAACCATTGCGGAGGACTGGTTAGTACCGAGCCTGTTAGAACACGTTGCTTTTGATGTAGTAAATTGCATCGTATGTCTAAGGATTACTGCTGGGCACATGCTGCGAACAGTCAGAGGAGTTATTACTTGACCGAATGATCCATTTCAGCATTTACATATTGACTAGCTTGACACAAGTTTTCTACTGCTTATCACCTGCAAGAGAACGGAATATGTGAGAGGCTCAATGGACTGCTCAAAGAGAGGATAGCCAAATTGAAATGAATACTGAAGAAGGCGTGGCTGCATTGCCTGCGCCTTGCATTATATGAATTGAGAAATCAGCCTGCCTCAGACAACCACCTCACACCCCATGAACTAGTCACACGGAGTAGAATGAGAATGCCTCTAACTCCTCCATCGAAGACTAGGAGTGATGCTCAGACAACTGCAGAATTGTTAGGCACTGAGCTACGTGAGTACTTAACATGTATGATGGCTAGTATCTCTGTTGTTCAGATCAAGTCAAGTGGATGGGGTGTCAGCCTCAGACCACAGATGAAGACCATACAGCAACCGAAATTCTGAAACTATCTATACGAACACTCTTTCCTGGAGATCATATCCTAATTAGAAACTCTATGGGGAAATGGCATGAGCCCAGATTTAAGGGCCCTTTCATCGTGGAGGACATCACTCCATCGGCAGTCAAAGTCTTAGGAAGACGAGCTTGGATTTATCTAGATGATGTGAAAGCCTACACTGGAGAGACCGACAAACATCTAACCCATTCAGAAGCAAGTCAAGGAGAAGAAGTTCAGCACGTGCAGACTTGATCGATGACGAGGAAGAGGGATGCAGAGACTATCCAGTAGATAGACATAGAGTACTTTGGACTGTGGTTCTTTCAGGAACACTCTTAAAGCTACTTGGTAGGACTGCAAAGCAGTAATTGTTCTTGAGGCACGGGAAAACCAGTGACATTGGACTGTGGTTTTCCTGAAAAATACTCTTTGTAACTGCTACAGCAAGGAGTGAAAATGTTACTGTACTTGAATCACAGACATGTGTTGACACTAGACTTTGGAGTGTGAAAGTAAAGCTAAGGATGTCAGACTTGGATTTTATGTTTGACGGCTGGAAAAGAGAGCAGTTCCCAGACTCATTCCAAACCGAGTTTCTCTTGGTGGGCTACATGGTGCTCCGATGTGACCTACACAGACTACTTCTTGCTGTCTTCATTTTTATGCTCAGAGCATGCCCTGCACTTGTTGGCTGTTGTGTTGATGTACATACTTTCATTCAAGATCATCAGAATGTCCCAGCAATTAAACGTCTTCTGGCAGCAATTCTATACCAGATTAGACATATTTTCAAGCGAACAAATGGTTCTGTCAAGTGATGAAGTTCACAGTTTACTTGCTTTGGATTTTTACTATTTGCTTGAAGCTTATCCTTATCTGGTTTGGCGCAAAGATAACACTCATATTTTCACACGAGATCCTATCAATTATCCTGCAATCAGTCAGCTACTTGGGGAAATTGTTGAGCAAGTTGAACGTCTACCTGAGTATTGTATAAGATTGCCTGAAAAAAAGAGTTTTTCCTTCCTTAAAAGTAGTCACAGGCAAATCATGTGGTCAATAAACCACTTAGCTATTCCGACCAGTGAACCAGATGAGCGATGAGTGGAGCCATCACGATGGTGGAGCATAATATATAAGTGCATAATATATGTTTGCTCAATGTTTATTGTTGTTTTCATAATTTATCTGGTTCATGCTGTGTATGTTGTTGGTCCAAAGAATTCCCAATCCAGTAACCAATACAGAGCCAGACATTGTAAGACAGACAATGCCATATGTGATTTTTCCTTCTCCAGTGGTTCATGAGAAAGCATTTAGCTCTGTGACAAACGTTTCTATAATTCCTATTGTAGGAAGGAATCTTTTAGACATCATTACTGAGCGTCAGATACAGGTCCTTTTAGAAAGACAAAGAAAGAGACCTAAAAGAAGTACAAGTGAGGATGATTATGAATTAAATAATTATCTAGACAATATAACGCATTTGGAGAACAATATGTGGTATCAGCATATGAAAGAGGTGGGCAAGAGCACTTCTATTGCGGAGTGTTATGTATGTGCACTCCTTCCTTATGCAATGGGAATGGCTAACGTGTTCATAGCTATTGAAATAGATGTCCAAACAGCTCATTGCCTATCACGCATTGCACTCTGCATGGCAAGAGTTAAATTCATGGGTCGAACAGCATCATTGGTATAGGGGACAGAATGGTCAAGCCCGGATGAAGTTGATTATGTCCAAGATTTGAAGACGACAGTAAAGACATTTACCAGAAACCACATGGAGTGAAAGGAGCTGGAATCAGATGGGACATAAACAGAAGACTGGACAGCCCAGGAAAGACTACAGAAGAAATTTGAAGATGGAAGGAAAGAGGTCAGATGAAGATCTGGGTAACAGTACTTTCTCCAGGCAGATGGGAGGAAGGTGTAATCAAATGCAGAGCCTGGGTAATAATTGGCCGCCGCAAGTCAACTATTGAAATTGTGGGAAAAGGATGCAAAACTTGCAAAACTACTGACATGGGTTGAAGACAAAGGAGGTCCTTTACAGATAGTGCCTATGGACAGTGCAAAGCTATGCTTCAGAAACAATGGCATGAGAAATGTTGGAGAGAATCAAAATTGTGGTCGAGTTTTTGATGTGCCAGGAATGAAGGTTTGGACAGCAGTGATAATGGATCACTACTGGGCCTGTGGATACAGAGCTTACATGAAGCTGGCAAGAGATTGCGTAGGACTCTGTTCTATAGTGATTGTTCATGGTCCAGTATTGCTGATTCCAAGGAGTGACCTGAACTTTGGTGAGTTCCCAAAAGCAGATGCTCACCTGAGAAAAAACAGGTCTACAATGCTTTTGAATCAAATGAAGAGAGAAAATTATTTCTCAGCCAAATCAATAGAGGCCTTTGATGCTATTCCATATGAACATAGACTGTTCAGCCAGACTTCAGCAGTTTTTACTGTCATCTTTATGTCTGGAATCCAGACAATGGTGAATACCAAATGGTTACAGATAACCAGGTGGGAGCTCCTACAGATGATCAAAACTACTGAAAAGGGATTTAATGCTATCAAGGAGGAGCTGAGAGCCATACGACTAATGACTCTCCAGAACAAATATGTCCTTGATATGATCACAACCATGGATGGAGGTGTTTGTGCCCAAATCGGGGAATCATATTGCACATTGATACCTTCTCACGACGACAAGAATGGCACCTTGACAGATGCCATAACGATGCTGACGAACCTGCATGTCAAAAGGGTAGATGAAGTCGAAGTCATTGCTGATGACAGTTGGTTTGGATCAATCTTTTGTGGGGTACATTTAAGGCCTAAGGCAGAACCCTCCCACTACAAAAAAACTGCATTCCAGCAGTCACCCAAAAATGACTGTGCTTTTGTCTGCTGAGCACATATGGGTTGAGAGTTGAACACAGCCACCCCAAGAATAGCTACATTTTGTTGTCATTCATGGGAATCCAGAGAAAATAACTCAAATTCAGAATGGCTGTGCATTGCTGGTCTGTCATTTAAAAATACAAGGGTGCACAGGAAAATGACCTACATTTAAAATGGCATTGCACTGGTTCTACTTTCATTTCAAACATCACACAGTTTTGTTCTATTAAAACACGGCCCTGTCCGTGTATTTCATTTTGAACGCCATCAAATAAGGCCATCCCTTCCAGACTGGCTTTGTTTCATCAAATAAAGTCCATGAAAAGCAAAAGCATTCTGCTTCAAGTCCGCACAGCTTGGATTTACTTTTTGAACTAAACCAACACATGCAAAGTGCTTCAATGGAAAGATGTTCTCTCTTGCCTCGTGTCAATTACCAAGAACCCATTTGAAGCATAGCTCTGTGTCCAGAAACTAACCAGATCTATAAAAGACTTTCAGAAAGTAAATGCAAGGGAAGCTGTGTGCAGGAATAAAAACGCTTTTTGTGAAATGAACATGAGAGAAAAAGAACATGGGTAAATATGCTTTTGGAAAGCAGACAATAGCATTTGGAAAACTAAATGTGAAATAATACTGTAACTTGCACAGAAACACAATTGTACATGTGGGTAGAGGGGTTGCAAAGATATGTATATTGTGCTCTGTTTTTCCCCCCAAAGACAAATCATCCTGGCTGAGGCCCAGGAATTTCTGTCAAACCAGTTTGGCAGCAAGGCTAATTTCGCACCTACCAGTGACCAAGGCTGCGAGGGCATGTGCCTTGTTCTTATGAACCTGACAGTGTGATAATTACAGGTTCTCCCAGATTACCAGGCAGAACTGCTCCCAAGGACAAAGGATGGGGGTGAAGCCCTGTGTTTTGCCTCGGAGGTGTGATTTCCTCTACATTCCTCTACAGGACCTCAAAGGGGAGTCATGGAAACCCTTGTGCAAGCTGACCCAGGGGAGACAATTTGGATTGTGGGGGTGGCAGCACTGCCCACATCTTTGGCCAATCCACCTATTGACAATGCAGGACATTTATACTTTAAGACATTTTTCTCCGCAAACTGTATAAGCAGTAATGTGATATTATGACAGTTTTAATATGATTTTTGGACAAGCACAATAAGACTATGTGCATCCCTCTGGCACGTGCTGGACTGACATGGTGGCAAAGTCAGGGAAACTATACCAAATACTATTATGCATATGGGTAGCCAATTCCAGAAGTTTAGATAATATGTTTCTCCTGAAAACTGTGATATTCTGCCCAAGAACAAGGCAACATCGTGCAGAATTGGTGTTCAAACCAGCATATTCTTTGTGAAATATAGGATTTGCCTATCTGGTTTTTATGATGGTGACTATAGTAAATATGTAGTTTTGTTCCATAACCCACTTTTGTGAAAAATAGGCTTGTGATACAAAGAGAGTCATACAAGTACACACACATAAGATGAGGTCACTTCCCTGGAACACATCAGCATGCAGGCAGGAGGGGACACCCATAGCCTGGCCTTTCCCATGCAAGGGGTAGGTCCAGAGTATTTTGCCCTGATTGTAAAATGATATGATGTCACTCTGCCTATATAAGGGGTAGACAGGGAGACACAGGGGATATTCAACATTCAAAATTCACCTTGCAAGGATCCAAGACTCCAGAACCAGGTCCAGAGGCAGCTGATCCCATCCAGGCAGAACCAAATATCCAGAACCACATTCATCCCAATAATCCAGGCAGAAAGGAGGAAAGGCAGCTGATCCCTTTAAGAGAATCCAGTGACCAGACTCTTTGCCCAGCTGACCCATCCCGCTGTCCACAATGACCAGACTTTACCCAGCTGTTCCCAACCAGGAGAGCCCAGCTGACCCAGTAACCAGATCTCTTGACCTCCCTGCCCATGACCAGATCCGTGGCCAGCCATTTAGAGACTCTGCTGACTTTCCAAATTACCAAACTCCAGCTTGCCTTGTAAGTATCCCATCACCCAGTACCCAAAAACTGCATGTCCCGCTATTTTTCCTTGCATCCTGTTCAAACCCTATTAAAATCCCATAAAAAACCATTTCATTTCCCAAATTGCCAGTATCATCTGTTCACCCTTTCCTTATAAGAATCTGTGTAAGTCCATATCTCTTACCATATGTCCTTCCTATTTCCTTCAGTTACCTGTGTAAGTCCCGAGTATCATTTGGAATAAATCAATTCATTTCCCTATATAGAGATTCACGGTGAGTTGGATGCAATTCGAACTCAACCTCCTCATGACAAGTGCCTTTCTTTAACAATTATAGACTTTAAAATATAGTGTCAGTAGAACTAATCATTGTGCTAACAAAACCGATTTGACCCGTGTATTTTGCTTTCTTTAAAATCCGACTTGTATTTCACCTAATAAAAACCCATAAAATCATCCCAAAAGAGTCACCCCTTCCCCTCAGCATCCTATCTGTTCTGTGTCTTTGTTTCCCATCCCAAAACCGATTTCCGATTTTGACTGCTAAGCCCATTTTCTTAGCTGTTTGCCAGTTCAAAACCTGTGTGAAATAAGAAATTGCAATTCTGCTGCGTGTGATTTCTGTTGCATTGTTTTCCTCCCAAAATCGATCTTCTCACCTATGTTCACGTTGCTTTAGTGCCCTGCTTAGTAGCCTCTCAGCTTCCTTGTCTCTTTAGGGCAGCCACACAAATTTCTGTCCTATCTATCCTACTGCAAATGTAAAATGATTTCTAAGTAACAAGTGAAAAACGAGTATGCTATTTTGCTGATTTTGAAAGTTTAATTTTTCATTTTTGGACTCCCATTCTGGGGTGGTGAGTTGAATATAAAAACCGATTGTTCTTTCTTCTTGCTCACTCCTTGCCACTGCTTTCCATCCACACAAAATATACTTAGCAGGTGTTTGGGGGAGTGTTGCATAACATGTGTGCCATCTATACTTGTGAAGAAAAGTGATTTTATTTCCATTTCTATTTAAGGTTTATTCAGAAAGTTGAATTAATTGTATTGTAAGATTTTGCATTTGTGTTGCCACACCGTGGTGGCTGCTGGCCTAACATTTGTTTCTCTCTGATTTTTCATTTGAATTTTAAAAATAAATAAATATTTCTTTGTTACACACTGGCCTGGTTCATGGTCCATTGCGACACAGGGTGTTTGTTAAGGTGGGTGTGAGACGGGCTAGGTGCCTCTTCAAGAAAGAATCCAGGATTCAAATAAAAAATAGAAAGGCCTGTTTTATTGGGCATATTTTTCTACAAAAGGAAGGAACAATCAACATATTCACCTCAGATAGCAATTTCAAGACACAGTCCTTAAACAGATATAGGCTGTATTCTGTGTTTCAAATCATCATCAGAAAACATTTTCTTCACAAAATATAATTTTTAATATATTAATCTCTTGTTAAGCACAAGTAATACAAAAATTCTTTAAAAAACATATACACATCACATAATCATATACATGATAAAATCACTACCACCTCACAGTATCGAAACTAGTATGCTGAAATATTCAACCAGCACACCACACTCATGGCAACTCAATGAATCTCATTTTCCATTGTGTGACAAAGCCCAACTTATATAAGTTTCTGTCCTCTGTGTTCAACGTAACCGGACATTCATCAGGGGCAGAAGTAGTCCTGTGCTTTAGGTAGAGTCTTCCCATTAATACACCAATAGCTATCTCTGAGGATAAAAACATAACACAAACGTATCACTGATACGGGCATAATAGGTTCAATTTATACACCATAGCCAATCCCCCATCACCAAAAGGGTGTCCAGTATACAGTAAATCATATATCTGAACCATGGTAACAAGAATTTCATGTCTTGTACCTCATAAGTCAAACACATTCTTCTGACTCTTCACTACTAGAGTAGGCAGAAAACACTATAGAGTACTATGAATAGTCTATTCACAAACCATAATTAGGTCTTTCCAATTTATACTGACAGGGCCAATACCCCAATCATAGGTAGTTGTAACCTATCAAATCACGTGGGAGTCATATTAAGGTTAAAGATTTCATAAAAAAGGTACTAGGCAAAATGCTCATACAACCCTATGAGTCTGCCTAACCCTGGAAGTTATTACCTACCATGGGCTATTTCAAAAGTCCTCCAATCTGCAATCAATTCAACGTCCTGCAAAATAGGACCTCTTCTCTCTATCAGGCCGAAATCCCACAGGTTCTAAAATAAATAAGAACCAAGTGAGACCCACATAACGGAAATAATGTCAGTGAAACACACCATACCCCAATCCTCAAATTCTCAGAGCAATATGTCATAGAACTCACTTATTACGGGAAAGTTGCACGTCCAATCATCCAGTTAATGTAGACAGCTGTAATCCAAAATACGGCAACCAACGGACAAATCCTCTACAATGCCGGCGATCAGCCGTTCCAACTAGACCACTGCGGGAAACATCCGACTTCGAAATCCCACTCGTTCTAAAATAAAATAGGAACCGAGTAAGACCAACATAATGGAAACAAAGTCAGCGAAACACTCTCTGACCCGATCCTCAATTTCACAGAACAATATGTCCTAACACTCACTTATTACAGGAACGATGCACACCCAGTCTTCCAGTTAATGTAGACAGTTTAGAGTCCAAATACGGCAACAAGCCGACAAATCCTCTACAATGCCGGCGAACCGCCATTAAAGTTAGATCATTGCGGGAAACATCCGCAACGTCATGACGATGACGTGCTGAATGACGCGCGATGACATCGCACGTCATGACGTCCGCCCAAGTCAGGCAAAGTCAGGCAACCGTCAGGGCAAGGAGGCTCACAAAATACAACGCGTTCATGAAGGGCCAAAACAGAGTTTCCTCATATCAACGCAGCGAATTCATAAAGCTAAAGGACAGAGTGCCTCACATTATTAAAATGGAACCCTGATAGGTCAATAGAACACTCTCAGACCGTCAGCATCCAGTACACAGTTCTGTCCCTGATGTAAAAACCGGGTCACCGGGAACACACAGAGACAATAAAGAGGAACCCTCATGGGGCGGGTGTAAGTCTGAATGAAGCAACAACCAATACACCCAGCCATCGCCTTATGTCAATTAACATTTTTTCTTCACTCCTGAGCCTCGAAATAAATCAGGTAACCACCAGAAAGTGCAACAATCATATGTCCTTGAGAGACCCAAGGTGATCTTATTTAACATTGTGCCACTCAATATTCTCATTCAAACCTGTAATGTGACTATTGCTGAGAAAAATTAACTTCTGCTCCAAATTAATTAATTTCCTGTTGATTTCATCTTGGGATCTACCCCTGATCTTTTTTAGTATACACCATTTAAAATCAGAAAATGAATGTCCTTTCTCATCGAAATGTTTTACTAACAGAGCTTTATCAATATGGTTCTTTAGGCAGCTCCTATGTTCGATCATACGAGTCTTGCACTTTCTGTTAGTTTTACCTATGTAAATTAAATCACATGGACATTTAATCATGTAGATCACATTTTCCGTTTTACAATTTGTATGTCTTTTAAAACCCATTCATAAGGTAGTCCCAAATTAACAGATGTCATCTTCTTGGTAAGGGGGCACATAACGCATTCCCCGCAGGGATGATGACCAATTACTTGTGGTAAACCCCACAACGTACTTTGTGCAACCTCTTTACCTCTCTCCTTTTGTACCTCATTTTTCATTACAAGATTCCGAATGTTGGTACTCTTTTTAAAGGCTATCAACGGCAGAGGGCTGTTCATAGTTTTTTTCCAATTTTTTCATATGATGTTCTTAATCTTATAAGACATATTGCTAAAAGTGTTAACAAACACCAGTGGGGTATCTTGTTTAGCAATGTCTTTATTTTTCTTTTCCAAAAGAGCTTCCCGGTTATTATTGAACGCTCGTTTGGCAGATAGCCTAATGACCTTTCTCGGGTAACCCCTGTCAATCAGTTTGTTCATTAAAATGTTAGCCCCAACTTCATAGTCATGTTTGGTGCTGCTGTTACGTTTCAACCGCAGAAATTGTCCAAAGGGCAGGTTGTCCCGTACATGTTTGGCATGATGGCTTCTGTAATGCAATAAAGCATTTTTGTCAGTGCTCTTGACATACGGTTTCACCCCAAGTTGGTTATTGTGGTGGTAAATTGTCAGATCTAAATAGTTCACCTCCACCGAGCTCATGACAGCTGTAAATTTCAGATATCTATTCTGATTGTTTAACCACATCAAAAAATTGTTGGCTTCGTCCAATGAACCATGCCATAACATAAAAACATCATCGATGTATCTTAGCCACTGAGTTATCTGTTGTTTGAAAGGATTGGTTTCCGAATAAATCACTGTTTGTTCAACCATGTCTACATATAAGTTAGCCAAATTCGGAGCCATGGCAGCACCCATGGCTGTGCCCTCTATCTGAAGGTAGAATTGGCCCAAGAATTGGAAAAAGTTGTTTGTCAACGCTGTTTCTGTACACCATAGGATAAAGGCGTTGCTAACAGGATGGTTATCTTCCCGTTGAAGCAAGGTCTCCTCAACCACTTCTAAGGTGGCTCGTTGCGGAATGTTTGTATATAAAGATTGAATATCCAAACAAATGAGTATATCCTGGGTATGATCAAAATTAAGCCCTTCAATTTTCCCAATAGCATCTCTAGTGTCTTGGACATAGCTCTTCATTTTCATTACGAATGGACGTAAATAGATATCTACAAATTTCGATAAAGGTTCCAAGATGGAATTAACACCGGATACGATGGGTCTACCAGGGGGTCTCATCAGGTCCTTATGAATTTTAGGTAGAATATAAAAGATAGGAATTCTAGCTGTTTCTCTTGTTAAATATTCCCTTCCTGCTTACTAATCTGTCTGGAATCAACAGCACTGGCCACCTTCTTCTTTATCATTTTAATGAGGTCAGGGCTAGGATCTTGATCAATTTTACTATAGCTGGTATTAACTGCCAATAGTCTCTGACATTCTTCAATATAGTCCTTTTTATTCATGAGGACTATGGCCCCTCCTTTATCAGCCTGGCGAATGACAATCTTCTCATTTTTACCTAGACTCTGTAACATGGCAATTTCTTGTTGACTCAAATTGGAATTTTTAGGAATGCCCTTGGTTTCAAGTTTCTTTAATTCCTGTAAAACCTTCTTTTCAAAAACCACTGATTCAGGAGAATTAGTGTGGTGAGGTGGATTCCAAGTAGAGGGATTCCTTAACCCACTATGATTAATATGTGGACTGGCTGGTTGATCACCAAAAAATTCTCTTAGATGTATCTTACGCATAAAAGCACTAAACTCTAGTCTGAATTCAAAAGGATTGTGATATTTGGATATTACAAAATTCAGGCCTTTATTGAGACATCGTTCTTCATCCTTGGTCAAGATAACACTAGACAAATTAACTACCAGCCCCGGTAACTGCGTGTCTGCATTCTGTCTGTCTGCCATTCCTGCCGACTGTTCCCTCTGCCTAAAAAAGGTGGGCGTCTCGATCCATTCCTGGATCCTGTATTGCGACCCCTCTGTGCCGCAGTGTTCTTTTTTCTTCCTCTTTCTTCTACACCATTATTTACTTCATCCTCGCCAGGTGTAACTCCTTCCTCACTTGAACTATATGATGTATTTCTAAATCTTATCCTGCGGTTCGGTCTCTGACCTCCCGTGGATACTCCAAAATTATAGTCTTTAGTGACATATTGGAAGGCCTTCTCATGGGCAAAATTAATAAGATCTTTTTTTAGTCTTTTGACTCTCTCAACACTAGATTCCGTTTTGAATGTTTGCATGTCTTTCATGTGGGCTTCTAATTTCGTTTTAAATATTTCAATATCGAAATTCTTTTTCATTTCATCTTCTAATCCTTTCAAATCTACCAGGATTTTTTTGGTAGTTTCCTGTGCTGTTTCAATAATAAGAACCAGCCAGTCTCTCCCACATTTATTAGCTATATAGCTCCATTTCAATTTGAATTCTGTGTTATCTAGAAACAACCTCGGCTCATTCCGTACTATGAGGCCCTGAGGTAACGCCTGATTTTTTAAATATTCCAACATGATTATGGCGTGTAGCTCTGTTCGTACCAATCTCTTGCGTGTTTGGGTAAGTTCATCCCATTTGTCAGCTTTTCCTATGTCTCCCAAATCATTGTCTAACCCCAACTCCGGTATGGAATTCAGAAGTTGAAGAATGTAATCTTCAGTATAAGCCAGACTTTTATCTGCAGATGTCGCCATAATGCTCACTCTGGCTACAGATAATTCATACAAACAGTACTCTAAAAAAACGTTGGCTGTCCTACTAGCTAATATAGTGGAACCCTACGAGACAAATGTTGCCTCACAGACAGAAATTATTCTACAGGGGAAACCCCACACTTTGGTGATATTCCCTCCTACTAAGTGAGGATATAAGATATATTTTTCTACAAAAGGAAGGAACAATCAACATATTCACCTCAGATAGCAATTTCAAGACACAGTCCTTAAACAGATATAGGCTGTATTCTGTGTTTCAAATCATCATCAGGAAACATTTTCTTCACAAAATATCATTTTTAATATATTAATCTCTTGTTAAGCACAAGTAATACAAAAATTCTTTAAAAAACATATACACATCACATAATCATATACATGATAAAATCACTACCACCTCACAGTATCGAAACTAGTATGCTGAAATATTCAACCAGCACACCACACTCATGGCAACTCAATGAATCTCATTTTCCATTGTGTGACAAAGCCCAACTTATATAAGTTTCTGTCCTCTGTGTTCAACGTAACCGGACATTCATCAGGGGCAGAAGTAGTCCTGTGCTTTAGGTAGAGTCTTCCCATTAATACACCAATAGCTATCTCTGAGGATAAAAACATAACACAAACGTATCACTGATACAGGCATAATAGGTTCAATTTATACACCATAGCCAATCCCCCATCACCAAAAGGGTGTCCAGTATACAGTAAATCATATATCTGAACCATGGTAACAAGAATTTCATGTCTTGTACCTCATAAGTCAAACACATTCTGACTCTTCACTACTAGAGTAGGCAGAAAACACTATAGAGTACTATGAATAGTCTATTCACAAACCATAATTAGGTCTTTCCAATTTATACTGACAGGGCCAATACCCCAATCATAGGTAGTTGTAACCTATCAAATCACGTGGGAGTCATATTAAGGTTAAAGATTTCATAAAAAAGGTACTAGGCAAAATGCTCATACAACCCTATGAGTCTGCCTAACCCTGGAAGTTATTACCTACCATGGGCTATTTCAAAAGTCCTCCAATCTGCAATCAATTCAACGTCCTGCAAAATAGGACCTCTTCTCTCTATCAGGCCGAAATCCCACAGGTTCTAAAATAAATAAGAACCAAGTGAGACCCACATAACGGAAATAATGTCAGTGAAACACACCATACCCCAATCCTCAAATTCTCAGAGCAATATGTCATAGAACTCACTTATTACGGGAAAGTTGCACGTCCAATCATCCAGTTAATGTAGACAGCTGTAATCCAAAATACGGCAACCAACGGACAAATCCTCTACAATGCCGGCGATCAGCCGTTCCAACTAGACCACTGCGGGAAACATCCGACTTCGAAATCCCACTCGTTCTAAAATAAAATAGGAACCGAGTAAGACCAACATAATGGAAACAAAGTCAGCGAAACACTCTCTGACCCGATCCTCAATTTCACAGAACAATATGTCCTAACACTCACTTATTACAGGAACGATGCACACCCAGTCTTCCAGTTAATGTAGACAGTTTAGAGTCCAAATACGGCAACAAGCCGACAAATCCTCTACAATGCCGGCGAACCACCATTAAAGTTAGATCATTGCGGGAAACATCCGCAACGTCATGACGATGACGTGCTGAATGACGTGCGATGACATCGCACGTCATGACGTCTGCCCAAGTCAGGCAAAGTCAGGCAACCGTCAGGGCAAGGAGGCTCACAAAATACAACGCGTTCATGAAGGGCCAAAACAGAGTTTCCTCATATCAACGCAGCAAATTCATAAAGCTAAAGGACAGAGTGCCTCACAGTATTAAAATGGAACCCTGATAGGTCAATAGAACACTCTCAGACCGTCAGCATCCAGTACACAGTTCTGTCCCTGATGTAAAAACCGGGTCACCGGGAACACACAGAGACAATAAAGAGGAACCCTCATGGGGCGGGTGTAAGTCTGAATGAAGCAACAACCAATACACCCAGCCATCGCCTTATGTCAATTAACATTTTTTCTTCACTCCTGAGCCTCGAAATAAATCAGGTAACCACCAGAAAGTGCAACAATCATATGTCCTTGAGAGACCCAAGGTGATCTTATTTAACATTGTGCCACTCAATATTCTCATTCAAACCTGTAATGTGACTATTGCTGAGAAAAATGTACTTCTGCTCCAAATTAATTAATTTCCTGTTGATTTCATCTTGGGATCTACCCCTGATCTTTTTTAGTATACACCATTTAAAATCAGAAAATGAATGTCCTTTCTCATCGAAATGTTTTACTAACGGAGCTTTATCAATATGGTTCTTTAGGCAGCTCCTATGTTCGATCATACGAGTCTTGCACTTTCTGTTAGTTTTACCTATGTAAATTAAATCACATGGACATTTAATCATGTAGATCACATTTTCCGTTTTACAATTTGTATGTTCTTTTAAAACCCATTCATAAGGTAGTCCCAAATTAACAGATGTCATCTTCTTGGTAAGGGGGCACATAACGCATTCCCCGCAGGGATGATGACCAATTACTTGTGGTAAACCCCACAACGTACTTTGTGCAACCTCTTTACCTCTCTCCTTTTGTACCTCATTTTTCATTACAAGATTCCGAATGTTGGTACTCTTTTTAAAGGCTATCAACGGCAGAGGGCTGTTCATAGTCTTTTTCCAATTTTTTCGTATGATGTTCTTAATCTTATAAGACATATTGCTAAAAGTGTTAACAAACACCAGTGGGGTATCTTGTTTAGCAATGTCTTTATTTTTCTTTTCCAAAAGAGCTTCCCGGTTATTATTGAACGCTCGTTTGGCAGATAGCCTAATGACCTTTCTCGGGTAACCCCTGTCAATCAGTTTGTTCATTAAAATGTTAGCCCCAACTTCATAGTCATGTTTGGTGCTGCTGTTACGTTTCAACCGCAGAAATTGTCCAAAGGGCAGGTTGTCCCGTACATGTTTGGCATGATGGCTTCTGTAATGCAATAAAGCATTTTTGTCAGTGCTCTTGACATACGGTTTCACCCCAAGTTGGTTATTGTGGTGGTAAATTGTCAGATCTAAATAGTTCACCTCCACCGAGCTCATGACAGCTGTAAATTTCAGATATCTATTCTGATTGTTTAACCACATCAAAAAATTGTTGGCTTCGTCCAATGAACCATGCCATAACATAAAAACATCATCGATGTATCTTAGCCACTGAGTTATCTGTTGTTTGAAAGGATTGGTTTCCGAATAAATCACTGTTTGTTCAACCATGTCTACATATAAGTTAGCCAAATTCGGAGCCATGGCAGCACCCATGGCTGTGCCCTCTATCTGAAGGTAGAATTGGCCCAAGAATTGGAAAAAGTTGTTTGTCAACGCTGTTTCTGTACACCATAGGATAAAGGCGTTGCTAACAGGATGGTTATCTTCCCGTTGAAGCAAGGTCTCCTCAACCACTTCTAAGGTGGCTCGTTGCGGAATGTTTGTATATAAAGTTTTAAGGTTATATATCTGTTTAAGGACTGTGTCTTGAAATTGCTATCTGAGGTGAATATGTTGATTGTTCCTTCCTTTTGTAGAAAAATATATCTTATATCCTCACTTAGTAGGAGGGAATATCACCAAAGTGTGGGGTTTCCCCTGTAGAATAATTTCTGTCTGTGAGGCAACATTTGTCTCGTAGGGTTCCACTATATTAGCTAGTAGGACAGCCAACGTTTTTTTAGAGTACTGTTTGTATGAATTATCTGTAGCCAGAGTGAGCATTATGGCGACATCTGCAGATAAAAGTCTGGCTTATACTGAAGATTACATTCTTCGACTTCTGAATTCCATACCGGAGTTGGGGTTAGACAATGATTTGGGAGACATAGGAAAAGCTGACAAATGGGATGAACTTACCCAAACACGCAAGAGATTGGTACGAACAGAGCTACACGCCATAATCATGTTGGAATATTTAAAAAATCAGGCGTTACCTCAGGGCCTCATAGTACGGAATGAGCCGAGGTTGTTTCTAGATAACACAGAATTCAAATTGAAATGGAGCTATATAGCTAATAAATGTGGGAGAGACTGGCTGGTTCTTATTATTGAAACAGCACAGGAAACTACCAAAAAAATCCTGGTAGATTTGAAAGGATTAGAAGATGAAATGAAAAAGAATTTCGATATTGAAATATTTAAAACGAAATTAGAAGCCCACATGAAAGACATGCAAACATTCAAAACGGAATCTAGTGTTGAGAGAGTCAAAAGACTAAAAAAAGATCTTATTAATTTTGCCCATGAGAAGGCCTTCCAATATGTCACTAAAGACTATAATTTTGGAGTATCCACGGGAGGTCAGAGACCGAACCGCAGGGTAAGATTTAGAAATACATCATATAGTTCAAGTGAGGAAGGAGGTACACCTGGCGAGGATGAAGTAAATAATGGTGTAGAAGAAAGAGGAAGAAAAAAGAACACTGCGGCACAGAGGGGTCGCAATACAGGATCCAGGAATGGATCGAGACGCCCACCTTTTTTAGGCAGAGGGAACAGTCGGCAGGAATGGCAGACAGACAGAATGCAGACACGCAGTTACCGGGGCTGGTAGTTAATTTGTCTAGTGTTATCTTGACCAAGGATGAAGAACGATGTCTCAATAAAGGCCTGAATTTTGTAATATCCAAATATCACAATCCTTTTGAATTCAGACTAGAGTTTAGTGCTTTTATGCGTAAGATACATCTAAGAGAATTTTTTGGTGATCAACCAGCCAGTCCACATATTAATCATAGTGGGTTAAGGAATCCCTCTACTTGGAATCCACCTCACCACACTAATTCTCCTGAATCAGTGGTTTTTGAAAAGAAGGTTTTACAGGAATTAAAGAAACTTGAAACCAAGGGCATTCCTAAAAATTCCAATTTGAGTCAACAAGAAATTGCCATGTTACAGAGTCTAGGTAAAAGTGAGAAGATTGTCATTCGCCAGGCTGATAAAGGAGGGGCCATAGTCCTCATGAATAAAAAGGACTATATTGAAGAATGTCAGAGACTATTGGCAGTTAATACCAGCTATAGTAAAATTGATCAAGATCCTAGCCCTGACCTCATTAAAATGATAAAGGAGAAGGTGGCCAGTGCTGTTGATTCCAGACAGATTAGTAAGCAGGAAGGGGAATATTTAACAAGAGAAACAGCTAGAATTCCTATCTTTTATATTCTACCTAAAATTCATAAGGACCTGATGAGACCCCCTGGTAGACCCATCGTATCCGGTGTTAATTCCATCTTGGAACCTTTATCGAAATTTGTAGATATCTATTTACGTCCATTCGTAATGAAAATGAAGAGCTATGTCCAAGACACTAGAGATGCTATTGGGAAAATTGAAGGGCTTAATTTTGATCATACCCAGGATATACTCATTTGTTTGGATATTCAATCTTTATATACAAACATTCCGCAACGAGCCACCTTAGAAGTGGTTGAGGAGACCTTGCTTCAACGGGAAGATAACCATCCTGTTAGCAACGCCTTTATCCTATGGTGTACAGAAACAGCGTTGACAAACAACTTTTTCCAATTCTTGGGCCAATTCTACCTTCAGATAGAGGGCACAGCCATGGGTGCTGCCATGGCTCCGAATTTGGCTAACTTATATGTAGACATGGTTGAACAAACAGTGATTTATTCGGAAACCAATCCTTTCAAACAACAGATAACTCAGTGGCTAAGATACATCGATGATGTTTTTATGTTATGGCATGGTTCATTGGACGAAGCCAACAATTTTTTGATGTGGTTAAACAATCAGAATAGATATCTGAAATTTACAGCTGTCATGAGCTCGGTGGAGGTGAACTATTTAGATCTGACAATTTACCACCACAATAACCAACTTGGGGTGAAACCGTATGTCAAGAGCACTGACAAAAATGCTTTATTGCATTACAGAAGCCATCATGCCAAACATGTACGGGACAACCTGCCCTTTGGACAATTTCTGCGGTTGAAACGTAACAGCAGCACCAAACATGACTATGAAGTTGGGGCTAACATTTTAATGAACAAACTGATTGACAGGGGTTACCCGAGAAAGGTCATTAGGCTATCTGCCAAACGAGCGTTCAATAATAACCGGGAAGCTCTTTTGGAAAAGAAAAATAAAGACATTGCTAAACAAGATACCCCACTGGTGTTTGTTAACACTTTTAGCAATATGTCTTATAAGATTAAGAACATCATACGAAAAAATTGGAAAAAAACTATGAACAGCCCTCTGCCGTTGATAGCCTTTAAAAAGAGTACCAACATTCGGAATCTTGTAATGAAAAATGAGGTACAAAAGGAGAGAGGTAAAGAGGTTGCACAAAGTACGTTGTGGGGTTTACCACAAGTAATTGGTCATCATCCCTGCGGGGAATGCGTTATGTGCCCCCTTACCAAGAAGATGACATCTGTTAATTTGGGTCTACCTTATGAATGGGTTTTAAAAGAACATACAAATTGTAAAACGGAAAATGTGATCTACATGATTAAATGTCCATGTGATTTAATTTACATAGGTAAAACTAACAGAAAGTGCAAGACTCGTATGATCGAACATAGGAGCTGCCTAAAGAACCATATTGATAAAGCTCCGTTAGTAAAACATTTCGATGAGAAAGGACATTCATTTTCTGATTTTAAATGGTGTATACTAAAAAAGATCAGGGGTAGATCCCAAGATGAAATCAACAGGAAATTAATTAATTTGGAGCAGAAGTTAATTTTTCTCAGCAATAGTCACATTACAGGTTTGAATGAGAATATTGAGTGGCACAATGTTAAATAAGATCACCTTGGGTCTCTCAAGGACATATGATTGTTGCACTTTCTGGTGGTTACCTGATTTATTTCGAGGCTCAGGAGTGAAGAAAAAATGTTAATTGACATAAGGCGATGGCTGGGTGTATTGGTTGTTGCTTCATTCAGACTTACACCCGCCCCATGAGGGTTCCTCTTTATTGTCTCTGTGTGTTCCCGGTGACCCGGTTTTTACATCAGGGACAGAACTGTGTACTGGATGCTGACGGTCTGAGAGTGTTCTATTGACCTATCAGGGTTCCATTTTAATACTGTGAGGCACTCTGTCCTTTAGCTTTATGAATTTGCTGCGTTGATATGAGGAAACTCTGTTTTGGCCCTTCATGAACGCGTTGTATTTTGTGAGCCTCCTTGCCCTGACGGTTGCCTGACTTTGCCTGACTTGGGCGGACGTCATGACGTGCGATGTCATCGCGCGTCATTCAGCACGTCATCGTCATGACGTTGCGGATGTTTCCCGCAATGATCTAACTTTAATGGCGGTTCGCCGGCATTGTAGAGGATTTGTCGGCTTGTTGCCGTATTTGGACTCTAAACTGTCTACATTAACTGGAAGACTGGGTGTGCATCGTTCCTGTAATAAGTGAGTGTTAGGACATATTGTTCTGTGAAATTGAGGATCGGGTCAGAGAGTGTTTCGCTGACTTTGTTTCCATTATGTTGGTCTTACTCGGTTCCTATTTTATTTTAGAACGAGTGGGATTTCGAAGTCGGATGTTTCCCGCAGTGGTCTAGTTGGAACGGCTGATCGCCGGCATTGTAGAGGATTTGTCCGTTGGTTGCCGTATTTTGGATTACAGCTGTCTACATTAACTGGATGATTGGACGTGCAACTTTCCCGTAATAAGTGAGTTCTATGACATATTGCTCTGAGAATTTGAGGATTGGGGTATGGTGTGTTTCACTGACATTATTTCCGTTATGTGGGTCTCACTTGGTTCTTATTTATTTTAGAACCTGTGGGATTTCGGCCTGATAGAGAGAAGAGGTCCTATTTTGCAGGACGTTGAATTGATTGCAGATTGGAGGACTTTTGAAATAGCCCATGGTAGGTAATAACTTCCAGGGTTAGGCAGACTCATAGGGTTGTATGAGCATTTTGCCTAGTACCTTTTTTATGAAATCTTTAACCTTAATATGACTCCCACGTGATTTGATAGGTTACAACTACCTATGATTGGGGTATTGGCCCTGTCAGTATAAATTGGAAAGACCTAATTATGGTTTGTGAATAGACTATTCATAGTACTCTATAGTGTTTTCTGCCTACTCTAGTAGTGAAGAGTCAGAATGTGTTTGACATATGAGGTACAAGACATGAAATTCTTGTTACCATGGTTCAGATATATGATTTACTGTATACTGGACACCCTTTTGGTGATGGGGGATTGGCTATGGTGTATAAATTGAACCTATTATGCCCGTATCAGTGATACGTTTGTGGTATGTTTTTATCCTCAGAGATAGCTATTGGTGTATTAATGGGAAGACTCTACCTAAAGCACAGGACTACTTCTGCCCCTGATGAATGTCCGGTTACGTTGAACACAGAGGACAGAAACTTATATAAGTTGGGCTTTGTCACACAATGGAAAATGAGATTCATTGAGTTGCCATGAGTGTGGTGTGCTGGTTGAATATTTCAGCATACTAGTTTCGATACTGTGAGGTGATAGTGATTTTATCATGTATATGATTATGTGATGTGTATATGTTTTTTAAAGAATTTTTGTATTACTTGTGCTTAACAAGAGATTAATATATTAAAAATGATATTTTGTGAAGAAAATGTTTTCTGATGATGATTTGAAACACAGAATACAGCCTATATCTGTTTAAGGACTGTGGGCCTCATTAGGACCCTGGCGGAGAGGGTGTTACGCCAGCGTAGTGCATGGCGTACCTCTCCGCCATACTACGAGTTCCCGTAGCGCCATGGCGGCCTTTTCCGCCTGGTTTTACCAGGCGGAGAAAACCATGGCGCTACGGGACCTCGTTGTTAATTACGCCACCGTATTTTACGGTGGCGTAATTAACTCCTTCCCCACTCCCATTATACCCTATGGGGCAAAAATGGGAATGGGGAAGGGCAGAATGGGGATTGGGGATTTACCGCTCCGCCGAGGTCGGAATGGGGTGGTAAATCCGCCAACCCCCATGGCGCTATCGGCGGCTTTCCGCCATGCTTCGCGGTGCATTTAGCACCGCGAAGTCCGCCTGGGTCGTAATGAGGCCCTGTGTCTTGAAATTGCTATCTGAGGTGAATATGTTGATTGTTCCTTCCTTTTGTAGAAAAATATATCTTATATCCTCACTTAGTAGGAGGGAATATCACCAAAGTGTGGGGTTTCCCCTGTAGAATAATTTCTGTCTGTGAGGCAACATTTGTCTCGTAGGGTTCCACTATATTAGCTAGTAGGACAGCCAACGTTTTTTTAGAGTACTGTTTGTATGAATTATCTGTAGCCAGAGTGAGCATTATGGCGACATCTGCAGATAAAAGTCTGGCTTATACTGAAGATTACATTCTTCAACTTCTGAATTCCATACCGGAGTTGGGGTTAGACAATGATTTGGGAGACACAGGAAAAGCTGACAAATGGGATGAACTTACCCAAACACGCAAGAGATTGGTACGAACAGAGCTACACGCCATAATCATGTTGGAATATTTAAAAAATCAGGCGTTACCTCAGGGCCTCATAGTACGGAATGAGCCGAGGTTGTTTCTAGATAACACAGAATTCAAATTGAAATGGAGCTATATAGCTAATAAATGTGGGAGAGACTGGCTGGTTCTTATTATTGAAACAGCACAGGAAACTACCAAAAAAATCCTGGTAGATTTGAAAGGATTAGAAGATGAAATGAAAAAGAATTTCGATATTGAAATATTTAAAACGAAATTAGAAGCCCACATGAAAGACATGCAAACATTCAAAACGGAATCTAGTGTTGAGAGAGTCAAAAGACTAAAAAAAGATCTTATTAATTTTGCCCATGAGAAGGCCTTCCAATATGTCACTAAAGACTATAATTTTGGAGTATCCACGGGAGGTCAGAGACCGAACCGCAGGATAAGATTTAGAAATACATCATATAGTTCAAGTGAGGAAGGAGTTACACCTGGCGAGGATGAAGTAAATAATGGTGTAGAAGAAAGAGGAAGAAAAAAGAACACTGCGGCACAGAGGGGTCGCAATACAGGATCCAGGAATGGATCGAGACGCCCACCTTTTTTAGGCAGAGGGAACAGTCGGCAGGAATGGCAGACAGACAGAATGCAGACACGCAGTTACCGGGGCTGGTAGTTAATTTGTCTAGTGTTATCTTGACCAAGGATGAAGAACGATGTCTCAATAAAGGCCTGAATTTTGTAATATCCAAATATCACAATCCTTTTGAATTCAGACTAGAGTTTAGTGCTTTTATGCGTAAGATACATCTAAGAGAATTTTTTGGTGATCAACCAGCCAGTCCACATATTAATCAT
Source organism: Ambystoma mexicanum (assembly GCF_040938575.1). Lineage (NCBI taxonomy): Eukaryota > Metazoa > Chordata > Amphibia > Caudata > Ambystomatidae > Ambystoma > Ambystoma mexicanum. The sequence continues at coordinate 782,241,495 of NC_090933.1, read as the reverse complement.
AGTGGGTTAAGGAATCCCTCTACTTGGAATCCACCTCACCACACTAATTCTCCTGAATCAGTGGTTTTTGAAAAGAAGGTTTTACAGGAATTAAAGAAACTTGAAACCAAGGGCATTCCTAAAAATTCCAATTTGAGTCAACAAGAAATTGCCATGTTACAGAGTCTAGGTAAAAATGAGAAGATTGTCATTCGCCAGGCTGATAAAGGAGGGGCCATAGTCCTCATGAATAAAAAGGACTATATTGAAGAATGTCAGAGACTATTGGCAGTTAATACCAGCTATAGTAAAATTGATCAAGATCCTAGCCCTGACCTCATTAAAATGATAAAGGAGAAGGTGGCCAGTGCTGTTGATTCCAGACAGATTAGTAAGCAGGAAGGGGAATATTTAACAAGAGAAACAGCTAGAATTCCTATCTTTTATATTCTACCTAAAATTCATAAGGACCTGATGAGACCCCCTGGTAGACCCATCGTATCCGGTGTTAATTCCATCTTGGAACCTTTATCGAAATTTGTAGATATCTATTTACGTCCATTCGTAATGAAAATGAAGAGCTATGTCCAAGACACTAGAGATGCTATTGGGAAAATTGAAGGGCTTAATTTTGATCATACCCAGGATATACTCATTTGTTTGGATATTCAATCTTTATATACAAACATTCCGCAACGAGCCACCTTAGAAGTGGTTGAGGAGACCTTGCTTCAACGGGAAGATAACCATCCTGTTAGCAATGCCTTTATCCTATGGTGTACAGAAACAGCGTTGACAAACAACTTTTTCCAATTCTTGGGCCAATTCTACCTTCAGATAGAGGGCACAGCCATGGGTGCTGCCATGGCTCCGAATTTGGCTAACTTATATGTAGACATGGTTGAACAAACAGTGATTTATTCGGAAACCAATCCTTTCAAACAACAGATAACTCAGTGGCTAAGATACATCGATGATGTTTTTATGTTATGGCATGGTTCATTGGACGAAGCCAACAATTTTTTGATGTGGTTAAACAATCAGAATAGATATCTGAAATTTACAGCTGTCATGAGCTCGGTGGAGGTGAACTATTTAGATCTGACAATTTACCACCACAATAACCAACTTGGGGTGAAACCGTATGTCAAGAGCACTGACAAAAATGCTTTATTGCATTACAGAAGCCATCATGCCAAACATGTACGGGACAACCTGCCCTTTGGACAATTTCTGCGGTTGAAACGTAACAGCAGCACCAAACATGACTATGAAGTTGGGGCTAACATTTTAATGAACAAACTGATTGACAGGGGTTACCCGAGAAAGGTCATTAGGCTATCTGCCAAACGAGCGTTCAATAATAACCGGGAAGCTCTTTTGGAAAAGAAAAATAAAGACATTGCTAAACAAGATACCCCACTGGTGTTTGTTAACACTTTTAGCAATATGTCTTATAAGATTAAGAACATCATACGAAAAAATTGGAAAAAAACTATGAACAGCCCTCTGCCGTTGATAGCCTTTAAAAAGAGTACCAACATTCGGAATCTTGTAATGAAAAATGAGGTACAAAAGGAGAGAGGTAAAGAGGTTGCACAAAGTACGTTGTGGGGTTTACCACAAGTAATTGGTCATCATCCCTGCGGGGAATGCGTTATGTGCCCCCTTACCAAGAAGATGACATCTGTTAATTTGGGACTACCTTATGAATGGGTTTTAAAAGAACATACAAATTGTAAAACGGAAAATGTGATCTACATGATTAAATGTCCATGTGATTTAATTTACATAGGTAAAACTAACAGAAAGTGCAAGACTCGTATGATCGAACATAGGAGCTGCCTAAAGAACCATATTGATAAAGCTCCGTTAGTAAAACATTTCGATGAGAAAGGACATTCATTTTCTGATTTTAAATGGTGTATACTAAAAAAGATCAGGGGTAGATCCCAAGATGAAATCAACAGGAAATTAATTAATTTGGAGCAGAAGTTAATTTTTCTCAGCAATAGTCACATTACAGGTTTGAATGAGAATATTGAGTGGCACAATGTTAAATAAGATCACCTTGGGTCTCTCAAGGACATATGATTGTTGCACTTTCTGGTGGTTACCTGATTTATTTCGAGGCTCAGGAGTGAAGAAAAAATGTTAATTGACATAAGGCGATGGCTGGGTGTATTGGTTGTTGCTTCATTCAGACTTACACCCGCCCCATGAGGGTTCCTCTTTATTGTCTCTGTGTGTTCCCGGTGACCCGGTTTTTACATCAGGGACAGAACTGTGTACTGGATGCTGACGGTCTGAGAGTGTTCTATTGACCTATCAGGGTTCCATTTTAATACTGTGAGGCACTCTGTCCTTTAGCTTTATGAATTCGCTGCGTTGATATGAGGAAACTCTGTTTTGGCCCTTCATGAACGCGTTGTATTTTGTGAGCCTCCTTGCCCTGACGGTTGCCTGACTTTGCCTGACTTGGGCGGACGTCATGACGTGCGATGTCATCGCGCGTCATTCAGCACGTCATCGTCATGACGTTGCGGATGTTTCCCGCAATGATCTAACTTTAATGGCGGTTCGCCGGCATTGTAGAGGATTTGTCGGCTTGTTGCCGTATTTGGACTCTAACCTGTCTACATTAACTGGAAGACTGGGTGTGCATCGTTCCTGTAATAAGTGAGTGTTAGGACATATTGTTCTGTGAAATTGAGGATCGGGTCAGAGAGTGTTTCGCTGACTTTGTTTCCATTATGTTGGTCTTACTCGGTTCCTATTTTATTTTAGAACGAGTGGGATTTCGAAGTCGGATGTTTCCCGCAGTGGTCTAGTTGGAACGGCTGATCGCCGGCATTGTAGAGGATTTGTCCGTTGCTTGCCGTATTTTGGATTACAGCTGTCTACATTAACTGGATGATTGGACGTGCAACTTTCCCGTAATAAGTGAGTTCTATGACATATTGCTCTGAGAATTTGAGGATTGGGGTATGGTGTGTTTCACTGACATTATTTCCGTTATGTGGGTCTCACTTGGTTCTTATTTATTTTAGAACCTGTGGGATTTCGGCCTGATAGAGAGAAGAGGTCCTATTTTGCAGGACGTTGAATTGATTGCAGATTGGAGGACTTTTGAAATAGCCCATGGTAGGTAATAACTTCCAGGGTTAGGCAGACTCATAGGGTTGTATGAGCATTTTGCCTAGTACCTTTTTTATGAAATCTTTAACCTTAATATGACTCCCACGTGATTTGATAGGTTACAACTACCTATGATTGGGGTATTGGCCCTGTCAGTATAAATTGGAAAGACCTAATTATGGTTTGTGAATAGACTATTCATAGTACTCTATAGTGTTTTCTGCCTACTCTAGTAGTGAAGAGTCAGAATGTGTTTGACTTATGAGGTACAAGACATGAAATTCTTGTTACCATGGTTCAGATATATGATTTACTGTATACTGGACACCCTTTTGGTGATGGGGGATTGGCTATGGTGTATAAATTGAACCTATTATGCCCGTATCAGTGATACGTTTGTGTTATGTTTTTATCCTCAGAGATAGCTATTGGTGTATTAATGGGAAGACTCTACCTAAAGCACAGGACTACTTCTGCCCCTGATGAATGTCCGGTTACGTTGAACACAGAGGACAGAAACTTATATAAGTTGGGCTTTGTCACACAATGGAAAATGAGATTCATTGAGTTGCCATGAGTGTGGTGTGCTGGTTGAATATTTCAGCATACTAGTTTCGATACTGTGAGGTGGTAGTGATTTTATCATGTATATGATTATGTGATGTGTATATGTTTTTTAAAGAATTTTTGTATTACTTGTGCTTAACAAGAGATTAATATATTAAAAATGATATTTTGTGAAGAAAATGTTTTCTGATGATGATTTGAAACACAGAATACAGCCTATATCTGTTTAAGGACTGTGTCTTGAAATTGCTATCTGAGGTGAATATGTTGATTGTTCCTTCCTTTTGTAGAAAAATATATCTTATATCCTCACTTAGTAGGAGGGAATATCACCAAAGTGTGGGGTTTCCCCTGTAGAATAATTTCTGTTTTATTGGGCACCACCATCAGTGTCAGTGGAAAAAGTCACTGGCTGGAGTGTGCCATGTCATAAAATCTGTTACATGTTGGGGGCTCGTCCTGGATTGAAGTAAGTGTTTCCGCCCGTGACTGCTTAACACAGCAGGCTAACTCAGCGACGGTAGTGATACGTATGATGGTTAGAAAACTATGTTACACTGTAAAAGCGCCAGCCCAAAACATATACCATAGGTATCAGGCCTTTGTCAAAAATAAAGTAAACTTAACCCTAAACTAGACAAAAGCAGAGTTAAGATCTGTCCTTGCGTAGATAATTAAATGAAGGAAGAACACTCTTCATAATGAGCACCATAGAGATTAATATAGCTAGGCAGCACCTTCTGTCCAAACTATTTGTTAGAGTGGAATGGGCAGAACAGGAGCTGGGAGCCTGGCTAGCCAACATGATGCAACAGATCACCTCCATGAACATGGATGTGTGGCAGGACAGTGGCCTGTTACATCAAGCCTTCACTGAGTTGTATATGACTCCAAATATTAAATAGGAGCAGCTTAAAATGGTCCAACTCACTGCCTACATATACCTCCACTCGGTAGTTATGGAGGAAAAATACCCGGAAATTATAACCCTTGCGCAAAACCAGTCTGAGCTCTTAAACCGACCCAGAGTGAATTAAAACAGGTAGAAGAAAAAATTGCAAAAGAGCCGCAATTCCGAGGTAGAATTTGAAAACCACATGAAACAGTTAAAAAAGGAGTTGGCTGTACAACGACAAAACAATTTAGAGCAAGAGGCCAAATTAGCTACATTAAAAGAGGAGTGACAGGAAAAGATTGATTCTCTGAAAGAGAGTCAACTAAAAATTAAAACAACAAGTGACAAATAATTGTGCCTGCTCAGAGCAGATAACCACTTTATTGAATCACATCAAGAAATTGGAAGAGGAGGGTAATACATTAATTATTAAGGAACTCCATTCCGAGAAGGAATTTGACCAAGAACGCCAGAAATTAAGTACTATCAAACAACAGAAGGATAGCCTGACTGAACAGGTTGGCACCCTGTATCATGAAAAAGATGCCCTATACCAGGAAGTGTGCAAGTTAAAAACAGACCTACAGAAAAGAGAGCTAGACCTCCAGGAATTGAATGAACTAAAAGTAGAATATGAAAAACTATTGGGGCACACAAGACAAGTAGAAGGTGATCTAGAAGAGACCACTCAAGCCAAAAATGTGCAGAGTCAGGAGATGTGTCTCCTGCAACAAAAATGTTCTCAGTGTCCCAGGCAATACAAGCAGCACAAAAAGACAATGAGACACTCTGAGATGAGAACAGTGGACTCCAGAGTCAGTTAGCAGCTCATGAGAAGATAATAGACGTCAACCAAGCCCTGATGGAAGAGCAAAAGGCTCAGGTATTTGCCTACTATCAAGAGGAGGGGCTGAAAAGGAAAGACTTGGGAAGTTAGAAAAAGTGTGTGCTAGGTTGAACTAAAACTTGAGGGACCCCAAACCGGTAGAGAGTGGCTGGGCAACCCCTGATCACAGTATGATGCCCTTTGTACCAAGGGCCTCCAACCCATTTACCGGCTTGTATAGCGAAGACACTGCGTACTTCGTGCCTACAGGTTCACATGAGCCAGAAACCATGAGGAAGCCAGACTTAAATAGGCCTGGCTTGAATGAGCTGACAGGTCAGCGTCCATCAGAGACTGATGGACGGGCATCCCTGTTCAGGTACAAAAATATTATGGCTGAGGGATCTGACCAGGAAAGCTCCTAGTAGGACAAAATCAGGGGGCTAGACCTGCAGAAACATCAGCTACAAAGGAACCAATTGGTTTGCTTTGCAGAGAAAAAGGAGTATGAGTTGAAGCCTCAAAAGAGTATTCTAAAAACCTCCACCCATTCAGGGCAGTGGGGGGGATTCTCCGCCAACCCTGGAAGCAGTGAGGAGTCAGAAGACTACTCTCCTGTGTAAAATATGGAGTCCAAGGGGAGTGACCGAGAGAGCTCAAGGCACAACAGGGGAGATGAGACTAGGCCCATCTTTCTGGGAGAAACTTACCAGCTCAAAGAATTAGGGAGCACCTAGAGGATAATGAGGGGACATCAAATAGCAGCAGCTCTGAGTCTGAGGGCGAATGGACTCAGGTGAAGCGGCAAAAGAAGGCTAACAAACAAAAGAGTCCTCTGGTGAAAGACCCCATTAAGCAGATTAAAGCTATTAGGAGTTTCATGACTTTGTACAACAAGAATGCAAAATATTCTGTCTGGGAGCACCTGGAGCTATATGAACAGATGACCTCTTTTGACATTAAAAATAATCCAAATTGCATAGAATTTGCCAAATGGACCTTCTCTCCAGAGTACTCCAGCTTCTTTGCTGGACTGGAAGATCAGAACCATTAAAGGTGGTCTACCTATAAGGCAGCCATCTTGAAGCACTTCTCGACACACAAAAAGCCCCAGGAGGCCCGCAAGGCAGCCTACAATCTGGAGTGTGGAGAGGATCAGGTCCCAAGAGAATTTATTCAGGAGCTAAAACGGGCAAACTACTAGGTGGGTGCGCATGAATAGTAGGAAACGTATAAATACCTATTTTCATGCACTCCCAAAATATATCATGACACAGTTGGTAAGGGATTTTCAGGATGACAGAACCCTGGACTGGGTAACAGAGCAAGATACCCGGATATACGAGATCAAAAATCCAACCAAAAACCCCAAACCAACCAACAACCCCGCTTCTGCCAAGGTAGCAGAGGTGAAGGTTGTCCCCATTTTGGATCTAGAAATGGACGGTCTAAAAATACACCTTCCCAAAACCAACCAAATCAGAGGCAAAGATGACTCTCTGATCAATCACAAGCAGCTGGTAGTCAAGTGGGGTAACCCACAAATGTGCCCCCTAACTCTGCCAATTACATCAGCCCTCTGTATAAGAAAACAGACCCATCTTGGGATATGTGTGGACTCTCCCGACCCAAGGGGGGATCCAATTAGATGAGTACGACCCTAGGAAACTTCCCTCCAAACTTTCTTCAGGAGGGCAGTAATCCTCCAAATCCTGGTTTTAAGTTTCTTCCCCCGGTACCTTCTAAACCCCAACATGCAGGACAACCCTCCTTACTCTCCCCGCTTTCAGGACCCCAGACCACCAAATCTGGGAGAGGGGAGGCCAAGGATGGAGGGCTACCAGGGGAACCCCCAGTACCCAGGTTACTCCAGCAGAAGGGATAATTGCCCTTCCTGAGAGCAACCCAGAGTTGATTCAAGACCCCCGTACCAGCGGGTGTCCCAACTGGAGCGCTAGGTCCAGAACTGACTCAGGATCTGGGTAGCATGTTGAGGGCTCAGCAGAACCCTCAGATGAACATGGCGGCTCAGAATAACTCCAACCAACGGTATGGCACCCCGGAACAATGACAGGGAGAGAACCCCGATAACCAACCGGCTCCAGAGGAGGAGGCACGGGAGGAATGGGGATGTAAAGCCCTAGAGGAAGCTTCCTTGCTCACCCATGAGAAGCCCCTAGACACCCCGGAACCGGAACTAAAATCTCCTGCCCCTGAAAATCTGCTGTACAGGAGGGCGGTGTTTCCACTGACTGGCCCATAGGTCAATGCTCACCCTCTAGTACCTGTAAGACAAGATAGCTGCTCCATGTGAGGAATGGGGGTGCAGGATTCACTTACTCCAACACGAATCAATAATGAGGACTCAGTAGTTTGGCAGAGGGAAGTTTGTTTAATGACAAGTACATCAAACAGGGAAACAATTGGAAATCAGCATCGTTGCGATCGCCTGTCTCGCTCCAACTTACTCGAACTTCAGTCAAACAGCAACAGTTATAGGCAAAACTCATCATCACTGACGTCTAACTCTACAAATTCGTCATGCAATATAATTGGTTAGGAAAGGTAGCTTAAGTATAGGTGCTATATCTGTATATGGTAATAGAGCATGCGGATTGGATAATTCTTATCGGGTGGGCATCTACACCCATCCCTCTACATCACGCGTGATAGACGTCACTACAACTACGACGTCCCATTGGTTACAGTGTCTATAGGACCTTAGATTACATGGTCCATTGTGGTTGGGTGGGTTACACCCCTAGACATAAATCTCCATTTTAATTAGCAGCATGCAGACTGGACACCCAGGTGTCTAGTGTCCCAAGATTCACTCACAGGTGCCTCCCTTCCATCAATCAGTTCTTTTGAGCTATGTGTCAATTAGTTGGCTGGGCATGGCCTCGAAACTGTAGCCTCTTATCTGGAGAAGTTATGGCATCCTTGGATCTGAGTGACATCAGACGTTGGTAACTCTTTGCACCTGACTGGTCACATGTCTGTTCACCTTGAATCTACTTCAGTTTCCACCTGCCTGGGCCCCCCTTATCTTGACCTTCACGGCGCAGGCTGGTATGCTCTGAAGTTTCAATTCTCCAGCTTTGCCGCTCTCCCCCTTTCCTTGGGTTGACCTCGAATTCCCAGGCATGAGCTGCTCTTTGTTGAGTTTCGATTCCGCTCTTTCTCCTGGCTTTGGCTGGGATATGAAAACCTGGCCTATTAGGCCTCTGACTCCCTGGGCATACTTCTGCTTTACAAAATGGAGTCGCACTTGTATAGCGTGCCTTATTGAGGTAGATATATGGTTGGTGATTGCCACTCTATTCTTCTACTAAGCATTGCAAGCAGTATAGTTTTCTTAGCTTCTTGTGTTCCAAGCCTATTTACATGCGTTAACTGGTTGGTTACTTCCATCTTGCCGCATAACAACGTTTCCTTACGTTTCAACATTGTCTCTTTTCCTGTGTCCATTACATCTATTTTTCATAGTTGCCCGCACTGGCGTGCTATCCTTGTTAGCTGTTTTCGTTCATTCACGAGTCTGTCCAGGCCCTTGTGTCATTTCCACTGGCCATCCATTAAGGCTCTTTGGGTCTCTTCGTGGACTGTCTGTAGGTACTCTTCATTTCGTTTCAGCTGCTGGTATGGATGCCTAAGAGGGTATCGTGCAGCCCATGGCTGTCTGGTTATGGGCGCTTCAACAGGTATGGCTCTTCTGATGTACACTGGGCAGAGTCCCAGCGCAGCTCTCTGTTGGTTCATTTGCTCCTCATACGTCACATACCTTGGCGAGTATGCTCCTGGTACCTCGAATTGGGGGACAGGGGTGCAGGCCATGTCTGGGAGCTCCTCTACACTCCCCCCTCTGGTTGGTTCATCGACCACTTCTGCTTTTTCTTTTGTATTTATTTCCTTTGATTCTTCTGTGTCTTGTTTATCGCCTTCAGGCTTTGTACAAGATGGCGTGAAGGTGTGCATCTTTGGAGTCCATATTTTTATCACCCCTTTCCAACTTCCTGCTGTTTTCACATGCTCATCTTTATTCCATGTCATTAGCTGGCATTGTCCATTTGGGTTGCAATCGACATCGACCATCATTTTCATCCCAATGGCTTTCTTCGCAGTTTTCTGGCACTGTGTGATTATTATCTTGATAACACAGATTGCTAGCATTATCATTGCTAGTAAGGCTCCCAGAAACTTGAATATATCCGTTGTGGGACCCATGAGAACAGGGCTCCAAACCAGCTGTCATCGTCCACTTCATCACTTTCATCGATCATCTGGTTCTTTAAGTTTGTCAACATACTTATGGCTTCTGTTAGGGTTCCATTTTCTTCATCGTGCGATGGCATAAATGTGCAACACAATTCTCCTATTTTTGCGCAAACACCTCCATCGATTGCTGTGATCATGCCAAGTACATATCTGTTCTGGAGGGTCAGTAGTCTGATTGCTCTCAGTTCTTCTTTGATCGCGTTAAATCCTTTTATGGTGGTGTTGATGGTCTGCAATAACTCCCATCTGATTATCTGCAACCATTTAGCATTCACTCCAATTTGGATGTGTGGCAAGAGCAGTGTGGTGAATACTGTTGAGGTGAGGCTAAACAGCCTGTGTTTGTATGGGATCGCATGGAACACCTCTTCTGATTTGGCCGAAAAGTAATTTTCTCTCTTCATCCTGGATACCAGTTCCACAGATCTCCTCTTTCTTAGATGAGCATCTGCTTTCGGGAAACTGTCCAAATTCAGGTCATTCTTAGGGATCACTAGTGCGGGAATGTGGACGTTCACCAGTGTGCATATGCCTCCCCCATTCTTCGATAGTCTTATATATGCCTTGGATCCACACGCCCAGTAATGGTCCATAAGAAATAGGTTCCTTGCGTCATTCCTGGGGCTTCATAAATTCGTCTGCAGTTTTGATTCCCTCCCATCTTTCTCGTGCCGTTGCTTCTGAAGCACAGTTTCAGGCTTTCCAGTGGTACTATTTGCACGGTTCCTCCTCTGTCCTCGACCCATGTCAGCAGCTTTACCAATTTTGGCCATAGAGGTTTGCATAACCTCTGTGAATTCTCTATTGCTTCTTGGCATGCTCCAAGGACCATCCACGCTCGACAGATTACTACTCCGTCTTCCCATCCATTTGGGGAAACTACTGATCCCCAGATATGCATTTGCCCTCTGTTCTTCCAGATTTTAGCCTCTTCTACAGTTTTCCCTTTAAGGTTCAGTCTCGGGTTTATTTCCCATATTGTTCCTGATCCTTTAACGTCAGGGTTCTCGTATCTGATCACGTGATTCCTGGTGTGCACCCTGTTTCTTGTTTTAATGTCCTGGACGTAGCCAACTTCATCTGGGTAATCCTTTTCGTTGGCCCATACCAATAAGGCGTCTCTCCCCATAAATTGTCCTCTGGTGTTGCACATTGCTACGTGTGACATAAAGTGTGCTGTGGAGACATCAATTTTAACAGCTACAAAGATCTTGGATTTTCCCATCCTGTACGGTAGAAGTGCACAGACGAAGCATTCTCCTTCTGATTGCCTTCGTCCTACTTCCTTCATGTGTTGGTACCATATGTTGTTTCCAAAATGGGCTGTGCTGTCCAGGTAATCGTTGAGTTCATTGTTATCTTCATGCGGGCTTCTCTTGATTCTCAGCATTCGCATTTCCTCTGTGAGTTCCTTTTTGGCTACTTCTGTTTTTTTGAGGGATTTTGCTATGCCCTCTCTCTTTGGTTTCTCACTTGGTTCTTCTTGGTTACTTCCACTATTTTCTGGGGCTGGTCGTTTGGTAGGCAGTTTCTCTTTTCCTGTTGCTGCAGTTTGAGGCCCTGTTGCCATTGACACTTGCCCTTGTTCGTGTGCATTCAGTGTGTGGGTGCATGCAGTGGTCAGTGCTACATATTCATTCACTCCGTGCTGACCCTATCTCCAGCTTTTCTCTTCATTCATTACCTTGAGTATGTATGTGCCACTGCTAATTACATTCAATTTTAGTTCGTTAACTTTACCATCAGGTTTTCTTGGAACTGGAATAACTATATAGGGCCTGGGTGCTTTTGTGGGCCCCAGTCGTTCATTGTCTGGTGGATGCACTGAAATCGGGACACTTCGTGCACCAATGAAGAAAGCAGTTCTGATAGTTAATGAAAGAAAGACAATTATAATTACTAGGCATGTACACATTATTGACTTGTACGACATTTGGCAGCATTTACTTCCAGGGAAGGGGGGTGCCCCTCTGTTGGCGGTAAAACCAGGTTACTGTTCTGGGCCCCCATTTTGAACAAGTCTGTTGTCAGTGTTTAATTCTTTTTCTTACTCCGGTCTCGTTGCTCAAGAGTTTGTGAATCACTAAAGTGACAAGTGCTTCTCAAGTGTGCCCCTCTTGCGGGTAATGACGGTAGTCTCTGAGTACGGAGTACAGTTCTTTTGCTAGACTATGGAAAAAGGTTAGGCTATCATCTTTGGCACGTCACATTCATTATGCATATCTACAATAGGTAAGGTCCCGGTGCATTCCTCGAATTTGCTTTGGTCCTGAGGACATGCTGGAACCTGTTCAATGTGAAGGAATGAAAAGATGGAACTGCTAAAAATCACACAAAAATAAAATGTCGTAAAAATAAAAGCAAAAATAAAAATAAAAGTAAACATGTAAAAATAAGAAAAAAATACGAAAAATAGAAGAAAAAATAAAAGTAAAAAGAAAAATAAGATGGTGAAGTTCTCGTTTCTGCTCTTCTCGCTCTGTCCCAGGGCGGAAAGTTGAAGAACTGTGTCTCTATCTCCTCGATCTGTCCCACAGCGGAAAGTTAAAGGACTGTGTCTCTATCTCCTCAATCTGTCCCACGGCAGAAGGTTAAAGGACTGTGTCTCTATCTCCTCGATCTGTCCCACAGCGGAAAGTTTCACTGGAATCTCCTCAGGTATTCTCACTGGAAGGTAGATAGCTCTACCTGGAGCATAATGCCGTGGAGGAGTGTGCCCATGTGTGGGATATTGGCTGGATCGCTAAGGAAGGTGATGACGTCAACATCTGGAGGCCCTCCCACCATTTCTGGATAGTCTGTGACTAGTCTGAACAGGATATTATGTGCCAGCTGGGCGTCCTCGGGTGACAGGGACATTTGTCCTGTTTTGCTGGGTCCTGATCACAAGCTCTTCTTTTGACTCGAACAGTCGCTGCACCTTCCTGCTGCGTGGATTGCCACTAAGTAATTTAGCTTAGTCCACAGCTGGTTTAAACGTTCAATGTTTCTTGGATCTCTGGTGAATGTGCGTGTATCAGTCGTTCTACCGATGAGTCCTGGGCATTTCTCGATTATTTGAAAGAACAGCGTGAAGGTGAGTTCTTCAATGTCTGCCTGTGGTGGAAGCATTTATGTCCTTTTCACTGTGCTCGGGTAGCTCGGCGAAGGCTTCCGCGATGACAGTCAACAGTTGCCAGATTACTTTCTTGTTAGCAGGATCTCAAACAAAGTCTGTGACACTGGTTACTCTCCCTACGAGTGACGGATATGATATCACCATCAACTGGAAATAAGTGAGCACATCCCACGTGAGGTTTCAGCTGGGAGATACAATAAGTTCTGTAAACGAGGTCTTGACACTGGTTGCTTCAGGTTACTGTGTTAAGCTCTTTTATCAACGCTGTTGTGGCTTTGGATGTGTAGTTCTCTTCTTCACCCTGCAACTGTGGTGCACACAGTGTCTGTATTATTGTTCTTTATCACCTTCTCTGGTCTGAGGAAATGTCCTCTTTAAAAGCCACAATTTAAAACAGAGTTCTTTTGCCTTTATTTTTGCTGCTCATGCGTCCTTCTTCCTCGCCATGGATCTTGTCTGCACGTGCTGAGGTTCTTCCCCGTTGTCTGTGGTTTCTTCGCGGTTAGATGCAGCTGGAGGGCTCTCTCCAATATATGGTTTAATGTAATTTAGGAAGAGCCATGCCCTTCTGCCCTGGAGTTTGACAGCTGAAGGAGTGCAGTGTTCCACGATGAAAGGGCCATTAAATCTTGGTTCGTCCCACCTTTTCCTTGTATAATTTTTGATTAAAACAGCATCACCAGGGAAGACGAGAGGCACACATAGACTTCGACTTGGGTCTGTTTCAGCACCTCCTGCTGTGTTTTGTGCTGCGCTGCACCCTTTTCGCTGTTGCTGCCGTTGGCCTGTAATGACAGAGATGCTGGATGTCATACAGTTCAAATATTCCTGCATCTCTGTCCCCAAGACCTCTCTTGTTGGCTAGGCATCACATCTAGGTCTATCTCGGGGGTAAGAGGGGTCCTCATCCTTCTGCCCATGACTATCTGGTGCGGCGTGAGATGATGGTCGGAGCCTAGCTGGTTCCGCAGTGCATACAATGCCAGTGGTAGACAGTGCAGCCATCCCTTCTTTAATGTGAGTTTCAACTTGGCTTTCCTCTCCTTTAACAAGCCGTTGAGCCTCTCACATTTGCCATTCCCCTCCAGATGACACGCCGACCAGAACTTGTGCTTTATACCAAGCAACAAGCTGATCTGCTCGAATACTGCATTGACAAAGTGAGCCCCGTTATCTGACCTCATTACCTCGCACACTCACCATCTAGGGAACACTTCCCTCACCAGAAATTTGGCAGCACAGGTAGAGTCTGGGTGTGTACAGGGACCTGCTTGTATCCATATAGAGAATGGACACACCACCACAATTAAATACCTGTACCCATTGCACACTTGAATCATGTTGACATAATCAATAGGTAAGTGCTGGAATGGCCCGTTGGGCTGGGGGATAACTCCTCTCATTACGTTTAATGTGTGCCCAGTGGTGAATTGCTGGCAGATAATGCAGTTCATCATGAAAAATGCACATGCTCTGCTAAATTCGGTGTAAACCAGTCTTCTGCGAGTGTTGCAGCAAGATTTTCTTTTGACATATGTATAGGGTAGTGTAATTGCTCCAATGCTACTTTTAGTAGGGTGACAGGCATTATGGTTTACCAGTGCTGTCTTGCCTCCACAATCCGTCAGAGGGGCTTAAAGAGCACCCTCAACGCTTCCATAAATTCTTCTCTTCCTTTGGTGCCTCCCCTTGGAGCTCCATTAGCTGAGTCTACCCCATAGTGCTATAGGCCTATGGTGTGGGTCGTGCTACCATCATACGCTCATGGGTGTGTGCCACCTCCACGCCCATGATTGGTTCACTCTTGCATACCATACGCTTGGCTTCCGTGTCTGCTTCATGATTTCCATGTGACACGAAATGCGTCCCTTGGGTGTGGGCAGCGCATTTCACGACCGCTATGCCCACTGGGAGCTGTAGAGCTTTTATCAACCTGTCCAATAAGGATGCATGTTGTACTGGCGTGCTGTCTGCCCGGAGGTAGCCCCTCCTTTTCCAGCATGCTAAGCCTGCGTAGATGTCACATAGGCGGAGTCACTGTACACCGTTACTTCCTGGTCTGCATGATTCTCAATGGCGAGTATCAGTGCCAATAGTTCGGCAGCTTGTGCTGAATAGTGAGATGGTATTCGCGCACTGACGAGTACCTGAAACTCTCCATTACCTAGGTGTTTTACCACGGCCACGCCTGTGTATCTTTGTCCATCCTCTTGGTCGATTCTTGATGAACCATCAATGAACACGATCACACCACCTGCCAGGGCATTTTCCTTTACTCTGGGGATTTCATCATAGAATTCCTCATAATTCGCACAGTCGTGTATAGGTTCTACCTCTGTGACTGGCTCAGCTATGAACGTAGCTGGATTTACAGTTTTACATCCAACTATTTTGATCGATGGGTTAGAGATAATCATCTCATAGGCGGATGCTCTCTGAGATGTCAGCGTGCCCCTTGGTTTTTCTAGTATGGCGAATAATGAGTGCTCGACGTACAAAGTCATGGAGCACCTCATCACAATGGATGATGCCTTCTCTATGGCGAATGCTGCAGCAGCTAGATTTTGTTCGCATCGGAAGTGGCCTCTCATAACCGGGTCCAGACTCCCGCTGTAATACGCTAGGGGCTTATACCCCAGCGAGGTTCGCTGAGCGAGTACTGCCGTCATAAAATTGCCACCAGTATGTGAAAACAGGTAGAATTCCTCTGCATAATTTGGAATCCCTAAAACTGGGGCCTTACAAATCGCCCCCTTGAGGTCTGCAAACCCCTTTTCCATTGTCTCAGTCCATTCAATGTTTTCCTTTGTTGCCTGGGCTTTCTTCAAAGCTTAAAGCAAGGGCTTGGTATATGAACTGTAATCAAAGACCCATGCTCTGACATAATTGCATAGGCCTAAGAAGCTTTGCATTTGTTTTATCGTGAGCGGCTTAGCAGTGTTCATGATAGCTTCAGCCCTTTCTGGGGTTACCTTTCTCCCCTCGTGTGAGATTAGCTGGCCTATGTATAACACCGCTTCTTGACATTATTGTAACATTTCCTTGTCAACTTTATATCCTTTCTCAGCCAGTATGGTCAGTAGCTGGACAGAATTTCGCCTGCATTGTTCCTCAGTGACGCTGCAGATCAGAATTTCATCCACATACTGCAAAACGACACTGTCTACTTCAATATTGCTTAGGTCCATTTGCAGGACTCTGTTGAAAATGGACGGAGACTCACAATACCCCTGTGGCAATCTTGTGCTTTTCAGACGTGTTTGTCTGAAAGTAAACAACGTCAGGTCTTGCGAATCTCGGTGCAACAGGATTGAGAAAAAAGCCTTTTTCAAATTGATCACTGTGAAATATTTTGCCTCAGTGGGTATGTTGCATAGAATCGTAGACGGGTTAGGGACTAGAGGGAACTCGGCTTCAACAATATCGATTAATGCTCTTAAATCTTGGATTAAACGCCAAGACCCTCCCTTTGATTTCTTGATGGGGTAAATCACTGTGTTGCAAGGTGATTCTGACGTCACTATGATGCCCTGCTCCATCATGGTGGAAATTGTCTTTGCGATTCCTTCATCTGCTTTTCCGGACATGGGATATTGTCACGCTCTTGGTAAAATTGCTCATGGTTTCAATTTAATTTTCACTTCACCTGCCCCCTTCAAGAGGCCAACGTCATAGGGCCCTGTAGTCCATACTGTGACAGGTACTTGGGCCATGTCATTATCAAAGTATTCTGAACGTATCATTGCCAACATCATTCTCTGTGGCACCTCCCATTTGATCATTTTGACCCAAAATATGAAACTCACTTCCACCCTTGTCTCTTCTAGGTCGGGGTGTTCTTCTAACAGATCGTCATCAGTGACGTCAGTCAGTCGATACCCTTCTTTGATGGCGATAATCGTGCACCATTGTCTACCTTTGTCATCGTATCCTTCAACCAATACCACTTTCCCTCGCACTGCGACAGATTATATCATTAAGGGAAATACTTGTCCCTCTTCTTCATGCATAGGTATTCTTGGTCTGAATAGGAACTCATCAGGTGTTCTCAGAGTTCTATCTGCGAGGCCTGGCAATCCCGCCATGAACACCTGCACGCCATATGCGAAGACTTCTGGCTCTAACAGTATAGCTCTCATGGCTATATGTCCTGAGTATGCTCTGATCATTTTGCACACGTTTGAATAATGCATTCCTGGAGTGGAGCACACTATACCATTCTCGGTAAACGAGATTGTCATATTCAACTTTGTCATTAAGTCTGGACCCAGAATGTTTACCGGGGTCTGACGTGAATACAATAGGGGTACATTCATTTCTACTGTGAGCTCCTGTGAAACTCTGAGTATCTATGGCCTCGACGGACAAGGAAAACTTGCCTTCTCGTATGCACGAGCGCGTTGCACCCGTGTCAACTAAGAAGGAATATTCTTTACCCCCTATGACGACATTTACCCTAGGTTCCCTATTAGGGTCTGGTGTCACTGATAGGATAGAGCACATTAGAGTCCCCTGTGAGCTGTCCTATTTCATATATAAATTTGGCCCACTGTATACTTGTGGATTTCCCCCATTTCCAGGGTTCACTCCCCCTCCGGAGTTAGTGCCCTGAGACATTTGCAGCGGTGCCTGCTGGGATTGTCCCTGTGGCAAGTTCCCCATGTTCAAGGGCTGAACCCCTTGCTGTGTACCTTGCTGCAAGCCTGACACCTGCTGTTGCACTGTGTGATTTTGTGCACCGCCTTGTTGTGGGATGGCAGGCTGATTCACCATGCCTGTTCCTATTCCTTGGCCATTTTGCCACATGCCTTGGCTGCGGCACACGGGTGCCACATGTCCTGTCATTCCACACAGCCAACACACTGGTGTTGGTCGGTCCATCTGTCCATCTGGCGTAGCTGGACTGCCCATCTGCACATTTTGAAATCCACCTTGGTTGTTCTGAAAACCTCCCTGGTTACTTTGAAACCCTCCCTGGTTACTCTGCCATCATCTTCCTCTGAATCCCCTACCCCTCGGGTAAAATCCCACGCTACCCTGGTTATTCTGGGAGCTGTTAATTGTGCGCTTGGTTCAGCTAGGCTTGTCAGCATGGCTCCCTCGAGAGCATACTTTGAGAGTTTCTTTTGCACCAGCTTTGCCTCCTCAATTTTACGAGTTGCCTCCTTTTTCCGTTTTTTTTCTTGCAACAATCTACAGTAGTGTGCAATTGTCAACTGTATTTCTGCCCAACGTTTAGCTTCAACACCCACTAATTTCTTGAGCTGTTTTTGCACCGGTTCGGGCAACCCTTGACACAATATGTGGTAGAATACAGGGATAGATTTTGTCCAAGACTAATTCGTTTGGAGTACCCACGCGTCTTGAAAATCCTGGATATAAATCAACGGATCCTCTGACTCTTTCATTTTCCGAGTCAATTTAGCTCCCATATCAGAAGTATCTGGGTACAGCGTTCGTAGAGCTTTCCACACTGATGCTCTACAATTATTAAATGGCCCTCCGTCATGGGAAGTGTTAATTATGGTTACCCTAGGGTACCCCGCTCGTTTCCATACATCTTCTGCTCTTTCACCAAGTATGGCGATCAGGAGGCCCTTAATGTCCCCTATAGCTAAGGTGACACCCCTGTCATTTTCTCTAACTCATGTATCCACTTCCCGGCTCCCGATGTCAGCATTGGAAGCTTATTTTTCAGGTTCTCCTCGGTCCATGTGTGGCTATGGAATATATTGAGGTCTTGCTCCCCCTTTTCTAGCAGCGGGAATTGGAATGCGCAGTCTTCCTTTTCTTTCCCCATAGCTCTCATGTCTATCGCTGGGGTAGCATTCCCGCAACACCTTCTATCTGGCAATTCCCTTAAACCGTCTGCATAGGAAGGTGCGGCTGAGTTGGTTTTAAAGAACAGCTTCTTCAAATTTAAGGAGGAATTCTTCTTACAATGCAAGGGCACGGCCATGTGCTGTACTTTTTCTCCAAACCTGGCCATCATTTTTATGGCCCTGCTGGAAGAAGAAAAAATCCTGGGGGCTCCTAATCCATTTAGAGACCAAATCAAGGTATACCGACGTTATATCGATGATACACTTATTATTTGGGAAGCAGCACTACTATTGTTTATGGAATGGCTCAATAGTATAGATTTAGACATCCACTTTACTTTTGAATATTCAGTTTCCAGGATTGCTTTCCTGGATCTGTCTATTTATGTGGAAGAAGGGCACCTTCGCACAGAATTACATAGAAAACCCACAGAAAGGAACACAACATTAAAATACGAAAGTCAACATCCTGCTAGCCTACTCAGCAAGTTACCTTATGGCATGTTTCTACCACTACGTCACAACTGCACGGATATTGCCAATTTTGTAAAACATGCAGCAATTTTAGAAAAAAGATTATTGGAACGCGGGTATCCAAAAAAACGTATATAAAGCATTTGAAAAAGAGAGCTCGATATGCTAATTGAGATCTGCTTCTAGTACCCAAATGCGATTCTGCGAAAAGAGAAAAAGAGGAGTTGGTGTGTGTTTCTACTTTCTGCCAACATAGTAGTGCCAATAGTGGCATAATTTTAAAAAATTAATTCTTAATGCATCGGGAACTACCATGCCTAAACCCTGTTTGCATTCAAAAAAAGTAAAAATTTGAAACAGAAGATGACTCGTGCAAGCAGAACTCTATTTAAAACTTCCACCATTCGAGACACTAATCTAAATCCAGTGGTGGGGCATTACCCGTGTATTTCGTGTATTGCCTGTACATTTTCGAAAAAAAAACATCTCTTTCAATTCACAGAGGAAAAACTGGGACCGCCGTACATTTACAACATGCAGGAGCATAAATATTATGTATGCCATCCGTTGCCCCTGCCAGTTATCGTATATTGGTAAAACAACTAGAGAGGTGAGTACCTGTATTAATGAACATCGTTCAAAAATTAAAACATGGAATCTCAATGGCCCATGGTAATCCACTTTATGGAGATGGGACACAATGCAGAACAAATATAATGGTTCTGCATAGAAAAAGGGTATCCCCAAAATCAGACCCAACTGCTAAAAATCTTGGATTATAAAGAACAGCTGTGGATCTTTAACCTAAAAACGTTAACACAAGGTCTGAATATTTTGGAACCATGACACTCGAGTAACTAATAGTACCCTCCCTCTTATCATATTGGTTTCCAATATAGAGCATAGTTAACATCAGCATGGTTTAGCAATAGGTGTTTTTTTCAGACCTTAGCGAGTGCAATTCTTATGCCAGGGTACCATAACAGGTGGCAAAGTGTGTAGTTGCTAGTGAATACCAACTTTTTCTATCTCTACCTTAATGACACTGTGGTCTTTGAATATGGATAAGTCCCCCCAGGTGAGGGATATTGTAGATATATGCTTTCCATCAGGTTCGTTATTGCACTACACTAAAAAAGCCAAAAAAGAAAAATGGCGGTTACACGTTGATGGAGCAATGCAGTTTCACTATATTTAAACTTCCGTCTGGCTTGCAAATTTTGAATTTTTCAATTAGGAATCGCCAACCATATTATAACATTTAATATGCCTTGGTGGATTATACTGTTTTGTATTCCACACAAAACAAGTAACGTGAGCTTCATAGTTTGCTACGTTGCCGTGACAGCAGGATCAAAACGCAAGGTCATGTGATCGCTTGTACAATCACATGATTGAACGGATGCGATTTCAACTCACGGTGAGAGCAGCACAGCGTTGTGGAGCGCCCGCATCCACCAGAGCTCACTCGCCAGCCATATTATAACATTTAGTATGCCTTGGTGGATTATACTGCTCTGTATTTCACACAAAACAAGTAATACAAGCTTCATAGTTTCCTGCGTTGCCATGACAGCATGACCAAAACGCAAGGTCATGTGATTGCTTGTACGATCACATGATCGAATGGACGTGATTTCAACTCACGGCGAGAGCAACACAGCGTTGCTGAGCGCCCGCACTCACTAGTGCTCACTCGCCCGAAGATACCCAGCTGGCAGCAGCCAGGCGAGCAACCTCTCACTTATGTTGAAGGTAAGTGTATCTAGCTTTTAGAGATATGCACCGTGGACTTGTGCCACAGCATCTAAGTTTTGTTGCCCTTACATATAATACCATACTATTTTAATCATTCCACCTAATTTTTGGTGGATGCTAACGTTCTGTACTTTGTAATAATAATGAAGTTGCCGCTGGATGGAACTTCTGCGATCCCTACGTGTGTACTAGTTTCAAGACTCACGTAGCTTACATAGTGTAGTGATTGGCTCTGGGGTTTCTTGCCCTCCAGGGTCCCGATAAACCAGTTTGGACCAGCGTTGGACTTCTGTAGGTGCCACTACACTCACCTTTCGAGCTGTGTCATTAATTGGACACACTAGGTAAGACCTGCTTGATGTGTTATTCCGGAACCTTGTTCCTTTTGAAATGAGTCCAGCATTTACTTGTTCCTGATTATGTTTATAACTTAAAGGGCGGATTGCCTCACCCCTTCTATGTCAAGGTTAGTTATTCTTGCCTAGTAACCTTTGTACTAGTTTAGTAAATTTGAGCACACAGGAAGGGACAAGATGCAGACCTTGTAGAGTGGGTTGCATTAGTTAAGCTCAGTAATGGTGCACTAAAGGGCCAGTGAGGATAAGCAGATACCACCTGCCTGATGCTTATTATCCTAAAACTGAGAGGCTCCCTTTTTTGTGACACTGTAAATTGGTGGTGTTGCTTCTGGTCATGACCTTGCTCCACCGTACCTTAAGACATAAATTCATGATGGTGGCACTTTTCCTGTTTGACATTCAGGGTCCACCTCAGAGATATGCACTCTGGGTGGGTGAGAGCAGGCTGTTGTTTATGCTTACATGTTGATTTTTAACAATTGTTTTATTATGCATTTGGTTTTAATATATATCGTTTCATGTTGTCATCAAAGTATAGGGGATCCATGAGTTCATGTTTCCCATTCTTTCTTTTAGAATGTATCTCCTGATGAAGACGTCGCTATAATAAAGTACATACGTCGAAACCGGTAGAGAGAAAAAATTGTGATGAGGTCGTGGCCTGAGACTTCTGGGACATATCTCAACTTTTTGGCCACTTTGACTATCTATTGTGGCCAAGCATATTGATTTCACATTCTTTCTATAAATAATCTAATTGATGAATTATATGTCATGATTTTTTATAGATTTTATACTTTATACCCATTGGTGTTTGGTATGATGCGATTGTTGGTTGACGGATGGATGTGGATGAATGTTTGAACGATCGAATAGTATGAATTTTATTATATAGATGTGTTCTTAAAAAGTTGTTTCCTGCTATGTAAATTGTTGCTGTAAGTGCAGATTAAATCATGATTTGACTCATATATTTAAAAATGTATCAGGTTTAATAAAAATCCTTGATACCTACCTTTAAATTGTATCCTCTGGTTGCCTTTCCGTGGCTAATTGCATAGGAAGGTGCAGACACCCCCCTCTGACCGTGGGGAGTTCCCTCATGTCGGCAGATTTCCGTGTCCTTGTTGCGGACTCCCCAGCGTCTGACCATCATACCCCTTGGTCTCTTGGGAGCCGCTTTTCGCACCGTCTCCCTTCTTCGTGTTCCTCATCCTCTGTTTCCACACCGGAGTCAGATTCTGATTTTTCCCAGTTTACACAACTCCTTGCAACTTCTTCGTTCTGCCCAATCTCCAGCCTGTTTAGGGACAGTCCCCTGCTCCCACTACTTCGGGTGACATCCTCAGCGTCATATAGCTGAGTGCTCATCAAGCGCTTGTCTTCTCTTCCCCCTTGGGGAATTTGTTCCAGCCCCATCTCATCATATATTTTATCGATCATTTCCCCAATGCTTCTGGTGTCGAAGTCATCTTCAATATTTGTCCCACTTGTACCTGGTACCAAGTCGTTCACAGGAAAGAATTCTTCTATTTCTTCACATTCTACAACAGGATTGGGTTTTTTAACTTCCCGCTCCAAATATTCAAGGTCCCGTGCCCTCTGTCTGCGCTTACGTTCTATTTCCTCATCTATTTCCTTGCGCTTCCTCGCTTCTTTTCTAGCCTTATCTACTTCCCTCATCCTTTCGTTTCTACATTCCTTTACCCTTCTAGCTTCCTCATATTCTCTTCTCTTCACTCTCTTCTCACGTACTCTTTGCTCTTCTTCCAACCTTTGCTTGTTCTGTTTGTACTGGTCATAGGCTGCCTTCTGTTTGCGATCAAACTGTTTCTCTTGCTCTTCGCGATATAGTTGTTCTCGCTACAGCCTATCCTTCCTTCTTATCCTTTCATCCCTCATTTCCTTCTCTTTTTCTCTCTCCCTTCTTTGCATTTCATCAGACCTCTCTCTCGGTCTCACACCATCACTTCCTTTTCCATCTAGTTTCAACAATATCTATCCTCCCATCCATTCATCTTTTGCGAATGTTATCTCATCAGTTCGACCTTCGTTTCCTTTCCATTTCTTTCCCTCTCCCTCCTTAACTAGAGGTGCACTAATCTGTGCCTGGTCCTTCCTTTCATCTTCGCGTCTCTCCTTGTCCATCGGGACTGTGGAGGCAAGATTAATTTCCTGCTCCTTCTCTTTGATTTTGTCACTACTGTGCGTAGTTGACTCATATGCGGGGTTGCTATACCCCGTGGCTGCCTTGAGTTCTCTTAGCGGGTAGGGTCCCTCTGACTTACTTCCCTCGATGACTGGCTCAGGCAGGGCTGATGGCATGGTAGGCGTCTCACCCCCCTCTGTGCATACGTTTAATATCCAGTCTGCAGGCGGTTCTTACTCCCTCGTCTGTTCAAACATCTTCCAAAGTCCTAGAACAGCGAGGCGTTTCTCTAATTATTTGTATGTTGCATGTAGGTAAGTCATCATATGTTGTAAGACGGCTTTAGATAGGGACCCATTTTGTGGCCAAGGCATAAACATCTTGTGGGCGGTACCCTTAACCCACTCTGTGCTGTACTTTTTAAGTTTAGGTGCATGCTTGGGTAACTGCTTACACAGATGTGCAAGTGGGGTAACCTCTTCCATTTTCAATTTCGTCACCACCAATATTTATGCAGGTTTTATCCTACCAATAGTATGAGCGAGCACCAAATACGCAAGCTCCAAGCCACTCTTTTCCTGCCAAAATTTATACTATCAATTTACTCAAAACCATCAATTCATTGGTGATTCCCTCTTAATTAAAGAATTGCGTAAAACCAAATTTATTTCAAACAATCAATGCTACAGTTCTTTTGACATGTGACATACAACAGAACACATATGACAGACACTTGACAGACTAGATGGATACCAGCTGGTCATACATATACCTGCCTTCTAATCAATACCCCGCCATGGAGTTTAAACGTACTCCTTTGATGCCGTCTTTAAACGTCACTGTAGTCTAATTGTCCCCCATTATGTGGGCTATGAGTTCACGTTTCTTCTGACCCCTGTATTAAAGCGCAGGAACAAGGTGAATTCTTATTTTATTATCTCAGGTGTCCCTCCTGGTATCCTTCGTTTTCTCTCGGGTGTCCCCCCTGGTAATCCCTTGTTTTTCTCTCGGGTGTCCCCCCGGTAACCACTTTTTATCTCAGGTGTCTATCCCGGTAATCACTTTTTTATCTCATATGCTCGAGTCATTACCCCTTATATATATATATACAGTCTTCTCTACTTCTGACTATTTTATTTTTTTCTCTGCTACCCTCCGTTACCTTTCCCTTACTTGTTCTGATACCTACAAGATATTTGCCAAAGTAACAAGTTTATCGTTTCACTCACCGCTTGCATCTTTTCCTCTCTGAATCCTCGGGATCACCGCCCCTTCCTCTTCAGCCTCTTGCGGTCTTTGCGTCCAATTGGCTGCCCGTGGGAATGAGAAGGTTTGTGCTTTGAAAGGCAGGTTCCTTCAGACCCACTGCAGATTTTATGGACTTACACTATCATTGTCCACGGGAAGCTTCTCCGTCTACTCAGCCGGAATGGCGAAAGGACTTGTGATATTGCCGAAGGCCTAGAGTTACTTTGTGCTTTCGGTCTATAGGTGTCTTCGAATTATATAATCAGTAATCGATGGCCGAAACCATCCTCTGCTACCAAGTGTACAGGAGGGCGGTGTTTCCACTGACGGGCCCATAGGTCAGTGCTCACCTTCTAGTACCTGTAAAACAAGATAGCTGCACCATGTGAGGAATGGGGGTGCAGGATTCACTTACTCCAACATGACTCAATAATGAGGACTAGTTTGGCAAAGGGAAGTCTGTTTAATGACAAGTACATCAAACAGGGAAACAATTGGAAATCAGCATTGTTGCGATCACCTGTCTCGCTCCAACTTCCTCAAACTTCAGTCAAACAGCAACAGTTATAGGCAAAACTCGTCATCACTGACGTCTAACTTTACAAATTCGTCATGCAATATAATTGGTTAGGAAAGGTAACTTAAGTATAGGTGCTATATCTGTATATGGTAATAGAGCATGCAGATTGGATAATTCTTATCGGGTGGGCGTCTACGCCCATCCCTCTACATCACGCGTGACAGATGTCACTACAACTATGACATCCCATTGGTTATAGTGTCTATAAGACCTTAGATTACATGCTCCATTGTGATTGGTTGGGTTATACCCCTAGACATAAATCTCCATTTTAATTAGCAGCATGCAGACTGGACACCCAGGTGCCTAGTGTGCCAAGATTCACTCTGCCTCTCTTCCGTCAATCAGTGCTTTTGAGCTATGTGTCAGTTAGTTGGCTGGGCATGGCTTTGAAACTGTAGCCTCTTATCTGGAGAGGAATGGCATCCTTGGATCTGGGTGACATCAGACGTTGGTAACTCTTCGCGCCTGACTGGTCACATGTCTGTTCACCGTGAATCTGCTTCAGTTTCCAGCTTTTCGTGTATTTGATTCTTCTTTAGTTCGCCACCTGCCTGGGCCCCCCTTATCTTGACCTTCACGGGGCAGGCTGGTATGCTCTGAAGTTTCGATTATCCAGCGTTGCCGCTCTCCCCCTTTCCTTGGGTTGACCTCGAATTCCCAGGCATGAGCTGCTCTTTGTTGATTTTTGATTCCGCTCTTTCTCCTGGATTTGGCTGGGATATGAAAACTTGGCTTGTTAGGCCTCTGACCACCTGGGCATACTTCTGCTTTACAAAATGGAGTCGAACTTGTATAGCATGCCTTATTGAGGTAGATATATGATTGGCGCTTGCCGCTCTATTCTTCTACTAAGCATTGCAAGCAGTATCATTTTCTTAGCTTCTTGCGTTCCAAGCCTATTTACATGCGGTAACTGGTTGGTTACTTCCATCTTGCCTCATAGCAATGTTTCCTTACTTTTCAACATTGTCTCTTTTCCTGTGTCCATTACATCTATTTTTCATAGCTGCTCGCACAGGCGTGCTATCCTTGTTAGCCGTTTTCGTTCATTTGCGAGTCTGTCCAGGCCCTTGTGTCATTTCCACTGGCCATCCATTAAGGCTCTTTGGGTCTCTTCGTGGACTGTCTGTAGGTACTCTTCATTTTGTCTCAGCTGCTGGTATGGTTGCCTAAGAGGGTATTGTGCAGCCCATGGCTGTCTGGTTATGGGCGCTTCAACAGGTATGGCTCTTCTGAGGTACACTGGGCAGAGTCCCAGCGCAGCTCTCTGTTGGTTCATTTGCTCCTCATACGTCACATACCTTGGCGAGTATGCTCCTGGTACCTCGTAATGGGGGGCAGGGGTGCAGACCATGTCTGGGACCCCCTCTACACTGCAACCCAGGGAACAGAGGGTGGGTAGGAGAAACAAAGAGACCAGAAATGCCCATTTTGTGGAAGAAGTCTGTGTCCTCCAGTTTGAAGGGGAAGAATCCTTGGAGGATCGGGGAATTCATCCCAAAGAAAA
Organism: Ambystoma mexicanum; assembly: GCF_040938575.1. NCBI lineage: Eukaryota > Metazoa > Chordata > Amphibia > Caudata > Ambystomatidae > Ambystoma > Ambystoma mexicanum. The sequence continues at coordinate 782,214,794 of NC_090933.1, read as the reverse complement.
ATGGGTCCCAAGAGACCATAACCCAAACTGGGGAGGTGTGGGGGCTGATTCAGAATCGCCCATCCCTGAACCCCAGAATGGTCATCCTGAGAACCTCACGATAAATGAGGGATCCTCCTCACAACCAGTTCTAGTGACTGTCTCCAGGTAAGGGGGACATTTTGGAAATCCCATCTATTTCAGGATGCCAAATCTTTTTTACAGATTCCCGAACTCCGACACGGAAACTGTACAAAACCACACAGTGTCGGAGTCCAAAATAAAGAAGCTGACTGCCCAGCTTGCTCAAAATGCCCATTTCCTTTGCCCCTTGGAGGAGAAAGAAGGGAGGTTCGATGCCCGAGTACAAGGGCAATGTGCATTTTTAGCACTGGTGGACACTGGATCCCAAGCCACTCTTCCGTCCAAAAGGGCCTTTGAGCAGCTAGATTCAGGAAGAGGGAGAGACACTGGATCCCTCTCACCCCTCTTCCTGGACAACTCCAGAACTTCAACGGGAATGCAATTCCCGTGGAGGGGACTGCGGATCTGGAAATTAAAATTGGGCCACACAAGGTGAAGCACCCGGTAATAGTCGTGACTCCAGAGGGAACCCCATGACTATTAGAAAATGGTTGTCTCCCTTAATAGAATGTGTGAGCAATTACTCTGGACTTCAATTAAAACAAAGCATAAACTATGCGAGTTTAAATGTCACATGGTTGTACAAAAATCTGACCAAATTGAGTTTCATTCCCAAAATAATCAAATACCTGACATTACAGTTATTGCTGTAGGACAACAAACTGGTGATGGGAACTCCTCTCCATTCCTCAAAAAGAACCTTCCTTCCAGTTTCCAGTGGCGTTCCACACTGGAAGGAAATACCTTGACATTTTGTACTGATCTTTAATCTGAAATTCCAAGTCCTGTAGTCAAATGCGATGAAAAACCAGCTCAAGGTTTGGCTGAGATTCAGAAGAAGAGTGAACAGCTGTTCCTCCCTATTCAGTTAAATGAGGGGAGGGAGCCTGTTCTCGCCAGAGTGTGCCTGAATAATGGAAAAAGTTTCATCAACGAAGCATTGTTCAGGAAACTCCCAAAAGATCCGACCATTCCCACATTTAAACTCCCAATTCCAAACATCTCCTGCCCAGGTGTATGCTAAAAATGTCCATAGGTGATAAAAACATAGAGCATAATTGTTGGGTCGTGCGAGATATCCCAGCTGCATTTTATTTAGGCAGTGACATTCTCAATCGGTTTGCAATTAATTTGGACCTTATAAATTACAAGGCATGGTCCCGACTGGGGGGCAACCCCATGGGCTTTAATGATTCTGAAAAGGTATTTCGGTCAGCTCAATTGCTACCGTATGCATTTGCAGTTCAAATTGGAGAGGCGGTCACCATCCCAGGATGGACCCAACAATTCCCACGTGACTTAAAAATTAAGAGAGGACAGAAACTTCAAAATCCAGATGCTTATGTACACCTCAATGCCCATCTCCAACAGCAGGGGTTGGGGTTAACGCCAACACCATTAGTTGACATAGAACACAACACCATTGCAATGTTGGTGGATAACAGTGACCCTAGGAGTATTACTCTGGGCGCAGGCACCATTATTGGAATGGCGGTTGATGGCCAGCATTTTTCCATGGACTTAGGGAATTCAATTATAGGACCAATTCCCAATGATTGCGATGACTGTGACAATGACATACACCCTGAAATGGATCTTCACCCGGCAAGGGGGGAATTTCCTGGTGTACTCTTCCTGCCCTTACAGGGGGGAAGAGGTGACCTGTGACATCAGATAGGATGAGGTGATATTCCAGATCCACAATGGATGCCTCTCCTACCTGAAACCCGCTGTCCAGGTCAACACCCTCCCCAAAGATCTCTTCACACAGCTGGAGGAGGCTGCGGAGATCGCGAAACCCAAGGTCTTCCCAAGCTTCAGACAGATGGATGAAGAATGGGTCAACCTCGCTGATGTCTGTGAGAATAAGAAACAAAAGCAAAAGTTGAAACAGCTGTTTTTAGATTTTCAAGATATCTTTGCTGCGGACTCGTATGACTGCGGTCGCACCAAGATAAATACCACCTCAATTCCCACAGACCCTGAAATGACTCCTGTATTCATGAAGCAATATCGCCTGCTTCTCGTGTCTATGGAGTCCCTTACAGAAATTATAAAAAACCTATAGTCGCGTGGGATAATTCGTCCAGTCCACAGTACCTTTACTAATCTGGTACTGGGGATTTCAAAACCAAATGGCCAATGGAGACTTTGCGCAGACCTTAGGGAGCTAAACAAATGGGTCCACATGTCCCGATGGCCTCTTCGCTACATTGACCAGGGACTGGCCCAGATCCAGGGGTCAAAGGAGTACACCGCCATTGACCTGACCAATGGATACTGGACAGTACCCATCAGTAGGGAGGACCAGTACAAGCTGGCCTTTACCTTCGGGGGGCAGCAGTACACATGGACCGGGACTCACTTTGGATACATAAACTCCAGCAATGAATTCAAAATCTTCCTACACAAGGCCATGCCCGACTTGGTTGAAAGGGGTAACCTGGCCTATGTAGATGATGTCCTGAATAAAAGCTCATCTGTGGAGGAACACATAGCGGAAATCCTCTATTTTCTGACCCAGTTGAGGGTTGCCAGAGCAAAACTGTCCTTTCAGAAGGCACGTTGGTGTAGGACCTGTGTAAATTTCTTGGGACATGAAATCACCCCTGAGGGTATCTGTCCCCAGGCGAAGAAAGTGGAAGCACTACTAAAACTGAAAGACCCCACAACACTGCGTGAGCTAAGAAGCCTATTTGGACTGACTAATTAAAATAGGAAGTTCATTGAGGATTACGCAGAAGTCACAAGACCCCAGGTCCATCTGTTGAAGGGGGGTCAAGTGGGACTGGGATGCAGAACAAGCCGAGGCAGTGAAACAACTCAAAAGAAGCCTCTCACAAGCACCTTGTCTAGCTTACCCCGTCAGAAACAAGGAGTTCTTCTTGGAGACAGGGTTCTCAAATACATGCTTAACAGCAGTATTATATCAAAAGCATGACAAGGTCATTAACGTTATCTCCTATGCAAGTAAGACTTTATCCTCTGTGGAGGAGAAATTCATCGATTGTGAGAAGGCACTCCTGTCAACAGTGTGGGGATTGAAAAATTACCGCCGGTTCATCCAGGGGGAGCACATCATAGTGGAGACTCTGCACCAGCCTTTGCAATACCTCCAAAGTGCCTGAATCCGGGCAGGAAATATAAGTCATTCCAGAATTACTTCCTGGATTCTGTCCATGCAAGGCTTTCCTGTGGAGGTCAGATATGGCCAAAACAAGAAGAGTCCCCTCGCGGAAGGATTGGCTGACTTGCATGATTGTGCCAGAGAAAACTGTCTCGAGGACGAAAGTCTCAAAACCCAAGACAACATGGAGGCGTACCTGAATTCCCGGCACAAGGTCTATGAAGAAGACACTTTATGCCCACAGTTTATGTGGATGGGTGCTCCTACCATGTTGACAGCAACGGGGAAAAGGATCTGGTGGACGGCGTTGGGAATGCCTGGGAGGATGATGCCCCGGAGCCCTCCGCTGTGTACAAAAGTGGTCCCTGCAGTAGCCAGGTGGCAGAGTTGATGGCAGTGCACGAGTCCACACACTCTGCCGTGCAACACCGACTCCACGAACTGGTCATAATCAGGGATTCAGATTATGTCTGGAACAGGTTTGTGAGCACCTGATCAATTGGAAAACCAGAGGCATGCTTTGTGCAAATAATAAACCACTTAAACATGGCAAGCTCATACAAAATATTGATGATCTGGTCACCTCTAATAGGATGACCAACTATTGGAAAACGATTAAGGGTCATCCCAGAATAGAGGGACCAGACAAAACTGGAAACAACCTGGCTGATCCGTTGGCCAAAACCAGAGCCATCGAGGGGGATCTCCTTGAGATCGAGTCCCTGTTGGGGGAAATCCATGTCACTGCTGTCACCAGGTCCCAAACACTTGCTCACAATGAACTCTCAACTGCCCAGTGGAGTAAGGAGACCCCAGATGATGATTTAATTACGGCACAAAAAAGAGATCTGATTATTGGAAAATTTTACCAACACATTGAGGAACCTGTGAACTTTCCTCTGACAGAACCCGATTACATTGAGAAAGAGGACCTCAGGGTGTTGATGAAGTTTCCCAAAATGTTCTGAATCCAAGACAGTTTGTTGGTAAGGAGATCCATCTCTGGATGTGAAAGGTTTGTGGTACCTACCTCATTCCGAAGCCTGATGCTAAATTACACCCATGACAAGGCCACAGCCGGTCGTCGGGGGTTCCACACTACTTTAGACATTTTTCAGAAGGTTGCATACTGGCCACACATGGGGCAGGACCTCGACCAATATTTGAAGGGGTCTTGTGTGTGCACAATTTCAGCCAAGTTCACTCACACACTGAGCTCCCCTCCAGAAGAGGGGGATGACACTGCCTTGGTCAGATTTACAAGTAGATTTCATCGGGCCCATGAGTCGCTCCTCTAGGGGGAACAAGTACATGTTAACAGTAACATGCTTGTTTACCAAATGGGTGGAATGTCTCCCGGCCCCAAATTGCAAGGCAGAAACAGCAGCTACCGGGATGATCAACCACATCTTCTCACGTTTCGGCCTTCCCCAAAGGATTGAGTCAGACCGAGGTTGTCACTTCACCAGCAAAGTGATGACAAAGATGTGGGAGATACTTGGGGTAAAAAGGAAAGTCCACATTGCATACCGCCCATCCTCTAGTGGGGAAGTTGAGACGTACAATAAAACCATTGTGAGCATTCTCAAACACTTTGTGGCAGATTCTGGGCCAAGTTGAGACATCCGATTACCGCTTGTCCTGATGGCCATCAGATCTACACCATCTTCTGCAACCAAGATGTCTCCATTTGAGCTAATGACTGGATGAAAAATGGTGCTACCTTAGCATCTGCTCTATAGAACACAAGAGTAGACACTGATAAACGCCTCCACAACACATGAATATGTTGTGAATCTAAGAAAACACCTTCAGCATGCTTTTGCTTATGCGCAGCAGAATCTGGAGAAATCGGCAGAGGGGATGAAAACCCACTACGATTTAAAAACAACTAAAAAAGAATACCAAGTAGGAGACAGGGTCTACTTGTACAATTTTCAGAGGAACCAGATTAAGGAGAGAAAATTCCTCCCCTCCTGACTCAGTCCCATTGAAATTGTCGACAAAATTTCACCTGTCGCCTACAGAATCCACATCCCCAAAGGAGAGGTGTCAGAAGAGAAATGGGTCCACATCAATCAGTTAAAAAGTTGTCACCCCAGACATACTTTGCAGCTGATTGAGGAGCCAAAGGAAAATCAAACACAGGAAACATTTGAAGATTGATAAGAAAGGAAAAGAAAAAGCAGAGAGAGGTATTGAGGTGCATAGATATATTTATTTAACTGGGTTTATTTTCCTTTAGTGTTACTATAATAATGAAAAAAATGTGTTTTAAAAATCAAATGGTTGTTCTTGTCCGGTTGAGTAATCTACTTGGTGTGATGGTAAAGAGGAGAAATGTTTATGTCCTAGAAAGCGTAGGTTGTAATGTTTGTCCCACTGTTGTAACTCTTCCGGGAAGACTGTCATTAAAATATCCTAAAACCTTTTTTATCTATCTCTTATTAGATAATTAACTCCATTACCTCCTAGTATGGTGAGTACTTCCCCGGGCCCTGGAAAGGGAAGGAAGGAAAAAGGGTGCCGCTCCATACCCTTCAACCAAAAGACAGAAGGAAATCCTGGTGTGTCGCTCCCTGAGGAAAGAGAACGCTGCCAAATGAACCATACTCTGCCCTACTCTCCCTCAACAAGAAGTCGCAGCAGAGCAGGGGGGGTCAGTGGGGTACATTTAAGGCATAAGGCAGAACCCCCCCACAAGAAAAACTGCATTTCAGAAGTCACCCAAAAATGGCTCTGCTTTTGTCTGCTGAGCACATAGGGGGTGAGAGTTGAACACAGCAACCCCAAGAATAGCTGCATTTTCATGTCATTCACGGCAATCCAGAGCAATCCAGAGAAAATAACTCAAATTCAGAATGGCTGTGCATTGCTGTTTTGTCATTTAAACATTCAAGACTGCACAGGAAAATGACCTACATTTAAAAGGGCATTGCACTGGTGCTACTTTCCTTTCAAGCATCATGCAGTTTTATTCTATTAAAACACGGCCCTGTCCGTTTTTTTCATTTTGAACACCATCAAATAAGGCCACCCCTTCCAGTACGGCATTGTTTCATCAAATAAAGTCCATGAAAAGCATAAGAATTCAGCTTCAAGTCCGCATGGCTTGGATTTACTTTTTGAAATAAACCAACACAGGCAAAGTACTTCAAAGGAAAAATGCTCTCTCTTGCCTTGTCAATTACCAAGAAACCATTTGAAGCATATCTCCGTGTCCAGAAACTGACCAGATCTATAAAAAGCCTTCCGAAAGTATATGCAGAGGAATCTGTGTGCAGGGGAAAAAACGCATTTCGTGCAATGAACATGAGAGAAAAAGAAGATGGGTAAATCTGCTTTTGAAAGCAGAAAATAACATTAGGAAAACTAAATGTGAAATAATACTGTAACTCGCACAGAAACACAATTGAACATGTGGCGAGAGGGGCTGCAAAGATATGTATATTGTGCTCTTTTTTCCCCCCAAAAGACAAATCATCCTGGCTGAGGCACAGGAACTAGTTTAGCAGCAAGACTAATTTCGTACCTACCAGTGACCAAGGCTGCAAGGGCATGTGCCCTGTTCTTATGAACCTGACAGTGTGATAATTACAGGTTCTCCCAGACTGCCAGGCAGAACTGCTCCCAAGGACAAAGGATGGGGGTGAAGCCCTGTGTTTTGCCTCAGAGGTGTTATTTCCTCCACATTCCTTCCCAGTATCCACAGGAGGAATTCAAAGGGGAGTCATGGAAACCCTTGTGCAAGCTGATCCAGGGGAGACAACTTGGATTGTGGGGGTGGCAGCACCGCCCACTTCTTTGGCAAATCCACCTCATTGACAATGCAGGACATTTATACTTTAAGAGATTTTTCTCTGCAATCTGAATAAGCAGTAATGTGATATTATTAAAGTTTTGATGTGATTTCTGGACAAGCACAATAAGACCAGGTACATCCCTCTGGCACATGGTGAAGTGAAATGGTGTGAAAAATTAATTTCTGGTGAAGCATAAATTGCACAGATATTAAACTTGGGGAAACTATGTCAAATACTATTATGCATATGTGTAGCCTTTTGCAGACGTTTAGAAAATATGTTTCTCCTGAAAATGGCAAAATTGTGCCCAAGGACGAGGTAACATCGCACAGAATTGGAGTTTGAACCAGCATATTCCTTGTGAAATATGGGATCTGCCTCTCTGATTTTTATGATGGTGACTATTGTAAATATGAAGTTCTGTTCCATAACCCACTTTTGTGAAAAATATGCTTGTGAGACAAAGGGAGTCATAAACGTACACACACATAAGGTGAGGTCACTTCCCTGGGACCAATCAGCCGCAGGGAGGAGGGGACACACATAGCCTGGTCTATCCCATGCAAGGGGTAGGTCCAAAGTATTTCCACCCAGTTTCTAAAATTCTATGATGTCACTCTGTCTATGTAAGGGGTAGACAGGGAGACACAGGGGATATTCAGCATTCCAGAGGCAGCTGATCCCATCCAGGCAGTACGATATATCCAGAACCACATTTGTCCCAATAATCCATGGAGAAAGGAGGAAAAGCAGCTGATCCCTTTAGGAGAATCCAGTGACCACACTCTTTGCCCAGCTGACCCATCCTGCTTTCCACAGTGACCAGACTTTGCCTAGCTGTTCTCAACCAGGAGAGCCCAGCTGACCCAGTAACCAGTTCTCTTGACCCCGCTGCCCGTGACCAGATCCATGGCCTCACCCTCTAGAGACCCTGCTCGCTGTCCAAATTTCCAAACCCAGCTTGCCTTGTAAGTAACCCGTCACCCAGTAACCAAAAACTGCATATCCCGCTATTTTACCTTGCATCCTGTTCAAACCCTATTAAAATCCCATAAAAACCCTAGTCATTTCCCAAATTGCCAATATCCTGTTTACCCTTTCCTTAGAAGACTCTGTGTAAGTCCATATCTATTAGCATATGTCCTTTCTATTTCCTTCAGTTATCATTGTGAGTCCCGAGTATCATTTGGAATAAATCAATTAATTTCCCTATAAAGAGATTCACGGTGAGTTGATTGCAATTCAAACTAAACCTCCTCATGAGAAGTGCCTTTCTTTAACAATTATAGTCTTTAAAATATAGTGTCAGTAGAACTAATCATTGTGCTAATAAAACGGAATGTACCTGTGTATTTTACTTTCTTTAAAATCCGAGGTGCATTTCACCTAATAAAAACCCATAACATCATCCCATAAGAGTCATCCCTTCCCCTCAGCATCCTATCTGTTCTGTGTCTTTGTTTCCCATCCCAAAACCAATTTCTGATTTTGACTGCTAAGCCCATTTTCTTAGCTGTTTGCCAGTTTAAAACCTGTGTGAAATAAGAAATTGCAATTCTGCCGCATGTGATTTTTGTTGCATTGTTTCCCTCCCAATATCGATCTTCTCACCTGTGTTCACGTTGCTTAAATGTCCTGAGTAGTAGCCTGTCAGCTTCCTTGTCTCTTTAGGACAGCCACACACATTTTTGTCCTATCTATCCTACCGCAAATGTAAACGGATCGCTTACTAACAAGTTCAATCGGAGTGTGCTATTTTGCTCCATTTGAAGGTTTTCGTTTTTTGGTGTCCCATTCTGGGGTGTTGGGTTGAATGTAAAAGCTGATTTTTTCCTCTTCTTGCTGACTCCTTGCCACTGCTTTCCATCCACACAGAATTTAGTTAGCAGGTGTTTGGGGGAGTGTTGCACGGGGAGTACATAACATATGTGCCATCTATGCTTGTCAAGAAAAGTTATTTTATTTCCATTTCTATTTAAGATTTATGTAGATGATGTCAGAAAGTTCAATTAATTGTATTGTAAGATTTTGCATTTGTGTTGACACACCGTGGTGGCTGCTGCCCTAAAATTTGTTTAGCTCTGATTTTTCATTTGAATTTTAAAAATAAGTACATATTTCTTTGTTACACACCGGCCTGGTTCATGGTCCATTGCCACAACGGGTGTTTGTTAAGGTGGTTCTGAGACGGCTTGGGTGCCTCTTCAAGAAAGAATACAGGTTTCAAGTAAAACAAAAAGGCGTGTTTTACTGGGTGCCACCTTCAGTGTCAGTGGAAGAAGTCGCTGGCTGGAGTGTAGTGTGTCATAAAATCTGTTTCACTTTTCATCGGTTCCACAGTGGATGGCAGACATTTTCAAGTTCCTTGGAGCCCTGTTGGTGATGATCCTACTTGGATTCTGTGTGATCAGGATAATAAACACACAATGCAAGAAGACTTCAAAGAAAGCAGCAGGAATAAAGATTGTGATCGATGTTGAATCAGGAGTCAAGCCCAAAGAGCCAACAGATGAAGAAATCAGAGACTATGTGAAGGCCAGCATTCACGCACCTGAGAGAACGAAGTTCCTGTAGCCAAGATACCATAAGAAGTATGTGGGAAGATGGATTAACTGCAGTCCCAGTGGACAGTAGAGTCTCATGACCTGGAGTGCTGATGAACATGTGAAATCAGATGGATGCCTAAAAGCAGGTGTGAAGATATGGGTCCCAAAAAGCATTTCTTCAGGTGAGGATATCTGGCTATGAAGGATGATGAGAGTGTTCGGTGAATTGCCCAGAGGGGGAGTGTAGAGGAGGAGCTGCGTACCCCCTTCAAAAGCTTTGCCCCCATGCTGCCTATATGTTGGGAACCAGAAATGGCTACACGAGCAGTGCCAGTGAGGATGCCTATACCGCAGAGAATCTTTGAGACAAGGTATCCATTGAGAAAACCTTACATACATGCACAGAGACATAGTGTTCTTTTGGATGAAGTTCCAGAGGAAGTGTGCATTTAAACAAGAAAAGAGACTGGTGGCATCATGCAAAGTCTAACGTCCAGAAGAGAGTTCAATGAAGAAGAAACAGACATTCTATAGAATCTGAAGATGAAGTGCCAAGGATAAGCAACATTTCTGGATCGAAATGAAGATGCTCGTGTAAAGAAGCACTGAAGAAAATGCAAAGTCATTTTACACCTGTACAGATGCAGCAACGCAATTAGGACAAAGTAATCGTAAAGGCCGGCTACGCAGTGAATAAGATGCAAAGATGTGCCAATGTATACATATAAGAATGTACAGAACCTGGATATTCCACGATGCACTATAGCAAGGCTTGAAAACCCCATGATCAGGGAGGGATTTCAGTGTGGCGCACTTTGATTTAAAACTGATGGCAAAGGAGAATTTCGAGAAAGGCTGGCTGGCCCAGCACCAAGAAGTCGAGGCCACAGTAAATTGGGCGCCTGTCAAAAAGGATACAATGAATGTGAGAAAAGAACAAACTCCTGTTTGAAGCAGTATGAAAAATCACAGAAGGGGTCAAGAGTTCTTCATTTAATAATATTAAATACAACAGAAGGCTCAAAAGAGTGGCCTCAGGTCACATGGTCAAAGATCGAAATATCTTGGGTCAAGCTGCACTGAAACCAGAATACAGAACAATGCCGCAATCCCTTATTCCACAGGCACAAATAGCTTCTGCAAGGCCGAGTTCCAAGCATTCATTGACTGGCAGACTGTATGAGTGATGATAGATGTTGTGCTAATTGGTGAGGAGGCAAGACCACGTCGATCCTCCATGCAGCTGGGATGGTAGCCTGCGTGCTGCTAGCATGTGCAATATTCCAAAAGGGTACAAGTGTGCCAAACCAATTGTAAAGGGCCATGTGGTTAGGAGCCCTATAGTTGGTGTAACCAATAAATCGTCATATATTTAGTGAAGAATGGAGATGATAATTAACTTGGGATGGGCTTAGTTGCCGATCTGACTTAGACACCCAATCACAACCCCCGGCTATATAGAACATATACTTAGATGTTCCTTGAAAGCCAACCACCGTTACTCATAGGTTTTTGTAGTTTGACATGTAACATGAGGTCAGTGATGACGAGTTTTGACTAGAATATCTGTGTTTGCCTAAAATGTGTTGAGATCGTGCTTGGTGGCATCGGATGATGTCCTTTGTAACTCCCTGTTTTAGAAAATTGACATTAAAACAGTATCGTGTTTTGCCAACTTCCTGAGTCCTTTTGATTATTGATGTTTGAGTAACTTCTGCACCCCCATCCACCTCTGCGTGTTGCTGCCTCATCTTAAAGGACTCAGGTCTCTGAGTTCTCCAGTAATATGGGAGATTTTTCTTATTGGGACACTTGTGCCCTGTTTCCTTCCTACTTTCTGGCCACCGTCCTTGGGCTCTGTATCCTCACCATACTTTGAGGCCAAAATGTTTGGGGTCATCTTTAACTCCTCTCTTTCCTTGACTCCTCACATAGTGGACCTTTTGAAGAAGGGCCATTTTGAGATTCACCTCCTTACAGGAATTTTACGTTTCCTTACATTACCTCAGAAGCTGAATGCTGGTCCTCTGTAGGTTGCACTATTGCAACAGCCTCTTCACCAACCTCCACCTTTGTTCTGTATGGGTCCTTCAGCTAATCCAGAATCGGGCTGCAAGAGTTGTGCTTGACGTGAAGGCTAGGGATCATATCTCAGCCGCCCTAAAATGTCTGGTCTGGTGGTTGTAAGTATGAAATTGAAGACCCTCTGCATCATCCACAAGGCTTTCTGGGGACCACGCTATTTCCACATTTCTGTTCCTAAATGCTCCCCTACTAGATCCCTGTGCTTCTTTAACTTCAATTGTCTGCTTATGAAACGCTACTCCAAACAGAGAGGGGGAGGTAGACCTTTCTGTTTAGCTGGTACCTTTCTTTGGAACAGTGTCCCTGTGCCTTTTAGACTTTAAGCTGGACTTCCTTAAGATCCGGAACCTTTTCAAAACTCTGCTTTTGTCTTCCTCGTTCCCTCTCTTGTTTCTCTGCTAACTCATCTCCCATTTCGACAGAGACTGGTGCCTTATTAACTTTACAGGTTTGAGGCACTATACCTAGTTGACACCAGCACACCCCCACCCCTTTCGGCACTGCCATTGTGGGCCCAATGCCTGGTGGCTATGCACCGTACCCTTGGGACTCTTCTGCCCCAGCACTTTGGTAGTGACCTCTCACATTGGCACCCATTGGCTCGTCCTTCCCGGGCTCCCATGACCACATGCATTCCACCTATCCCCCAGTAACATTAATACACTTCTTTTACTGAACAATGCATATGTGTATTTATAGCAGTACTGTGTACAATTATTTTGTATAAGTAAAAGAAATGTAGATGGAAAATATTTGTTGCAGTTGGTTTGTGGAAGTTTAATATGTTGATAGGGTTACATGTAGAGTTTTTGGAATTGATTTCAGGTTGGATGTGTGGCTGTTCGAAAGCAGACAATGAGGGAGTGTTGCAAACATAAACGTGTAAAGGGTAGAAGGGCTGTCTTGTGCGATGGCATGCACATGCTATCCAGGTGTTTTAATGATACCTGGTCTGGAAAGAGGACTGCGCAGACCGCAGATAGTTATGACGGTCCATTGATTATGGTCGTTGTCGTATGTTAGAGAAAGGTATTTATGACAGAACATTTTTCTGCCATTTTTGCTTTTTCTCTACTATACAATTGTCCATTATTTCCAGTACAAAATGTTAATGGAAATGTTGGAGAATCTTATTGAGTCTAACCACTTTATTCAAATATGTAAAGTAGATGGAATCTATAAGATACTTTTCATGTTATATTTTTTAACTGTCAAGGGTGGCTCCAAAAAGGAACCTTTTTTTGTTGGCTATTTTTGTTTTGTTTTTTGCAGGAGCGGCCAGGAAGTAAGTGGAGGGAGAGAAATGAGGGAAGGGGTTCAAACCACAGATATGGGGTGGTAGGTGCACAGGGGAATATGTTGTATTTGTGCCTTAAATGTAAGGTAAGGGGCAGTGTTTCACATGCTCCTTGATTGCAGCCTCCAAAGCACTTTGAAACTGCTACTCCTGCAGAGTGATGTGTTGCAGTATATACAGAGTACTGTTGTTTTTCGAAAGATATGGATCAACAGCATCTTTTATGGCTTGCAAGGTAGCTGGCGGGATCTTCTGCCCCACATGAGTAGTGTGTGGTGGCAGCATTGGTGGAGGAAGATGAGGTAGAGGAAGACAGACTACTACTTCCTTAGACAGGAAAAGCCTTTTTCAGAACATCCCAGTGGTTAGATTTGGTGTGGTGGTCCATGGAGGTGATCCTGTAGGAGTACTGCCCAGGTTGTCCATGACTGGGTACAATGTTGCACTCAGTGCATTTCACCTTGGTAGCATGAGCCGTCAGTAAACCCCCAATGGTGGTAAAGAACCACCACACCCATGATGATCTCTGCGTGCTGGTCCTCTTGATTGTTTTCTGCACGATTGTGCTTTTTCGTTTGTGGTGGCTCCTGGGGAGGAGGGATGGCCATGTCTGATGTCGTTTTTGAAGTTAAATAGCAGTTGTGCTAATATTGTTCCAACCATGTGCTTTCTCCTGGATCTCCTGGACAAGTGGCATAATGTAGGTATAAAAGCATTGTGATATACCTTCGGTGACTGAGGTATCCATGGCCAGTGGCCACATTGTCTGGATCATGGCGTAAGGTCATGGCCTGGACAATCTGGCTACTGGCCATGTCCACCAGGGGCCGACTGTGTGGTAAAGTTGTTTGAAATTGGGATAGACTTGAAAGGGAAAAAAATGTGCTTATGGTAATATGGTCATAGGGTTCTCTCTATGTCTTCTGAAGGCCGCCATGGAAAGGGAAGAGGAACTCTGGACGGAGCCCCGCCTTCCCTTTCCATGGTGGCCATCTTAGAAAAGGAAGAAGGGCTCTGTATGGATCCCCGCCTTCCCTTTCCATGGTGGTCATCTTGTAAAATGATTTTCCTTCCTACAGCGGGAATGCCGCAGACATCCCGTATAGGAAGAAAAATCCTTTTTATTTTAAGAACCTTGGGTTACCACTTCGGGACCCTTGGGTAGTAATGGCCTTCATCCCCCACTGCAGGCTCTGGAACAGGGGTTAACGGTCTGGAGCCCTCGTTATCCTCCCTGGCTTCATTTGGCCCAATAACTTGAGCTAGTGGGCCATTATCCTCCGTTCCAGTCCCTACAACGGGGGATGAATGCCATATTATTCCCATTAGCATAACACAAAATGCTAATGAAATGTTGGAAAATCGTATTGAGTCTACGTACTTAACTGAGAAATGTGAAGTAGATGAAGTTTATAAAAAGAACATTTTGTTCTATTGTTTCAACTGTGAAAGGTGGTTTCTAAAGGGACATTTTTTAATTTTTTTTATTTTTTGGGAGAATTTGTTGCAGGAGAGGTTAGAATGTAAGGTGGGGAGGGAAATGAGGGAAGAGGCACCAAGCATCAATTTGGAGCGGCAGGTGGACAGGGGAAGATGTTGCGCACTTGTTAGGTCTAAGGTAGGGGCAGTGTTTCTCATGCTCCTTGATTACAGCTTCAAAAGCCCTTCAACATTTCTCAATCCTGCAGGGGTGTGTTGCAGTATAAACAGAGGGCTGTTGTCTTTGAATGATATGGATCAACAGCCTCTTTTATTGCTTGCAAGATAGCTGGTGTGATTTTGTGTCCCACAGAAGTAGGCTGTGTGGTTACAGTATTGGTTGAGGAAGGTTGAGGTGGAGGAAGACAGGCTAGTACTTCCTAAGAAAGGAACAGCCTTTGAGAGTGTCCTGTAGGAGTTCTGTTCAGGCAGTGCGTGACTGAGTACAACGTTGCACTCAGTGCATTTCACTTTGGTAGGTTTAGCCTTTGGTACATTCCCAACAGTGGTAAAGAACAGCAACACCCATGATTCTGTCTTGGTGCTAGAGGTAGGCACTTCCTCTACCTCATCTTCTTGGTCCTCTTCATTGTCTTTGGAAGTACTGCGCTTTTTTTGTTGTCTCTGTCCTCCAGCTGGTGGTGGTGGCTCTTGGGCTGAGGAGGTATGGCAATAGCTGATGCCATTTTTAAGATAAATATCAGTTTTACTAATATTCTTCCAAGTATGTGCTCTGTACGAGATTGTTAATGGATAATGAGTAAGAATAGGTATATGAGCTGTGGAAGGAGAACATTTTGAGATTGAAAGTTCCTAGATCAGTAGAAAGTGCAGTTCTGAACTGTCTGGGAAGTACAGACCCGTTTGCTAAGCGCAGATGCATTTGTAAACATGTCATCATGCACTACGCGCGAGGTCACATGGCATTGTCTGAAAATTCCACAATGACATCAGACGTTTGCGAACATTGACGGACACAAAAACAGTGGAAAAGGTTGCAAAAAGTATATAGAAGTGTTAAAAATGATGCTAGAAGGTGGGAAATGGCAGAGTTTTAAGGTGAAACTTTGTAAATTGGACAAAAATGTTGCTATACTGGGGTACGTATGATATTAGTAAGCTGTAGGAAATCAGCATGCACTAGTAAAAACCCATGAAATTCACTGAATAAACCTTGTTAAAAGGAACGTTATGGTTAAGTTGCACTAATAAAAACCTATGATATTCAATGAAAAAACTTTGTTAACGGGATGTTATGGTTACAAGTAAAACCGAAAAAACCTCGGAAATTCGCTAAGCAACCGAAACTCACGCCACCACCCTGCACTGCTAAGACTAACACCCAGGACAACAAAGATGACATCACAAATGTCATTGATGACATTACTGATGACATCACATATGAAATTAATGTTGATGAAAAGTCCCTACATGGGCTTGTATTCATGTTGGTAACAAGAGGTCAGGGGTGATTCGGTGACCTATCATGAACTACTTAATCTATTAAAGAATGCACTCATCTAAACAAAACATTATATTGGAGTGTTGTTAATAGAGGAACCTAATCATACATAAAAATAGGCAACGGCTGCAGCATGCACCATAGAAGTACTATATTTATAATCTTGTAATTTTGGATAATAAAATTATCAATGCTACCTTTTCAGAGTTTTGAGTAATGTTAAACATGTAATAACTAGCTAAAAATGTGCTAGTACAAACAATGCATATGAAGACCCACAATGCATACAAATAAGAGGCACATACAGGGAAACTAAAATAAGGAAGAAAGAAACATCACCAGAAAATGTTAATAACATTAAAGTTCATCTTCATGTACACAAATTAATTGTGTTTGAGGCCTGCCTATTTCCCCATGTATCTGCACCATGAGCTGAGACCAAAGCGTAAGGAAAGTACTTAAAAAACACATGACACGGTTAACGTCTAGATATATAGCACCTTTTGAATTTTAATATTATGACTGTCAGTGAACAAAGCCACCTGGCCTAGATATGTCAATAAACAAAAACAAGCTCCC
Source organism: Ambystoma mexicanum (assembly GCF_040938575.1). Taxonomy (NCBI): domain Eukaryota; kingdom Metazoa; phylum Chordata; class Amphibia; order Caudata; family Ambystomatidae; genus Ambystoma; species Ambystoma mexicanum. The sequence continues at coordinate 782,198,293 of NC_090933.1, read as the reverse complement.
CAGATATGCGATGTCATCAGTGATGTCACCAATGACATTTGTGATGTAATCTTTCAGGGTACTGGGCGTTTGTTTTAGCAGTGCACGGCGGTGCAACGAGTTATCGTTGCTTAGCTTACCATAACTGGCAAATTTCTGCCACTTTTCAGTTTTACTTGTAACCATAACGGCCTTTTAACAATGTTTTTTCATTGAATTTCATAGGTTTTTATTAGTGCAATTTAACAATAACGTCCCTTTAATGTTGTTTCAGTATATATATATATATATATATATATATATTGTTATTGTTATTGTTATTGTTATTTTGCATTTGTATAGCGCCTTATATACCATTGGTATGGTCTGAAGGCGCTAGTAGGTTGAACGCCCTTGGGAACCGAAGTTCGGGTCAGTGGAAAGATTAGAGAGAGTCCAAAGGTGCGTGTGCGCACCGGTATGTGTGCAGCTGGTGCGGAATTCATGTGGTAGCTGCTTCTTAGCGGTAGGTGTGGTGGTTGAGAGATCAGGGATATGTGTTCGGTCTGGCTGGAATTATCCAGACCGAGTGTGGCGGCGTTAGGCCTGAGGAGAAACGCCTGGCTGGGGGTGTGAGACCAGCCATGTTTACTTAGAGTGATGGGGGGTGAGCGGCAGATGTTGATATGAGAACAGTTATACCGAATGGTGTCATAGTATCTCTGTGTTCTAGTTGAATGGTGGTGTAAGGAGAGAGTAAGCGTGGGGTCTGATATGCAGTATGCTCTTTCAAAGATTCCTTGCATTCCAAAAATAAATATGCACGTCGCGCAATTCTGAGCGGTCAGGTCCGTTCTATGTGTTTTGGTTCACATCCGCTCTATGCACTATTCACCCATACACTCATTTGTTCCATGCGTTCGTTCGTTCCGCACCCTCAGCCGCTCTCCGCACCCTCAGCCGCTCTCCGCACCCTCAGCCGCTCACTCCACTCTCGGCCGCTCACTCCACTCTCGGCCGCTCACTCCACTCTCGGCCGCTCTGCACGGTCCTCCGCTCTGCACGGTCCTCCGCTCTGCACGGTCCTCCGCTCTGCACGGTCCTCCGCTCTGCACGGTCCTCTGTTCCGGACGCTCTTCACGCTCCTCCCCTCTCTGCACTCAACCTCTCTCTACACTCAACCTCTCTCTACACTCAACCTCTCTCTACACTCAACCTCTCTCTACACTCAACCTCTCTCTACACTCAACCTCTCTCTACACTCAACCTCTCTCTACACTCAACCTCTCTCTACACTCATGTGCTCTCCACATTCATCTGTCTTCCACATTCATTTGCTCTTCATATTCGTCCGCTCTTTACTCTCAACCATCCTCCACACTCATCCGCGCTCCACATTCGTCCGCCAGCAGTGCTCCTCCTCCACGCTCATCTACACTCATCTATATTCATTTGGTCTCCTATTCAGCTCTCATCCTCCGCACTCATCCGCCCTCCTCATTCATCCGCCCTCGACACTCATCCGCCCTCGACACTCATCCGCCCTCGACACTCATCCGCCCTCGACACTCATCCGCCCTCGACACTCATCCGCCCTCGACACTCAGTCGCTCCCCCCACTCAGTCGCTCCCCCCACTCAGTCGCTCCCCCCACTCAGTCGCTCCCCCCACTCAGTCGCTCTCATGCTTCTCTGCTCTCCATGCGCCTCCGCTATCTACGCTCCTTCACTCTGCACGTTCCTCCGCTCAGCACGCTCTTCCGTTCTCCACGTGCCTCCGCTCTCTGCACATAGCCGCTCTCCACACTCGACTGCTCTCTACACTCGACGTCTCTCCACACTCTTCCGTCCTCCAAATTCATTTGCTCTTCAAATTCATCCGCTCTCCACACTCATCCGCCAATAGTATTCATCCTCCAACACTCATCCACAACTCATCTATACTTATCCACACTCATCCTTACTCATTCGCTCTCCCCACTCATCCGCTCACGTCCTCCACACTCATCCGCTCTCCACAGTCATCGGGTCTCCACGCTCATCCGCTCTCCACGCTCCTCCGCTCTCCACGCTCCTCCGCTCTCCACGCTCAACCGCTCTGTACATTCATGAGCTCTCCACATTCATCGGTCTTCCACATTCATTTGCTCTTCATGTTCGTCCGCTCTTTATACCCAACCGTCCTACACACTCATCCGCCAACAGCATTCATCCTCCACACTCATCTATACTCATCACAGTCATTCGTACTCCCCACTCGTCCAATCACGCCATCCACACTCTTCTGCTCTCCACGCTCGTCCGGTCTCCACGTTCATCCGCTCTCTGCACTTTCTACATTCCCAGTGATTTATTCCTATTGTCCACTTCACTGTTTTAGATCTACATTACTCGTTTTAGTTCGGTTTGTCATTGTAGGTTACAGTCTGGTTAGTTTAGCTGTACTTTATTTATTTATTTATTTTGTGGTTTGCTGGGTCGGTGTTATTGTGATGATTGATGTTGCTGGTTTGGAACCGGTTGGTTTTAGGGAAAGAGCCAGGTTTTTAGTAGTTTGCGGAATGCCGTTAAGTCCTTAGTTAGGTGGATGTGGGGAGGGAGCGAGTTCCATAGGGTTGGGGCCAGGGCTGAGAATGATGCTCCGTCTGACCTGACTGAGTTTGTCTTGGGAATTACTAGCAGGCCGGCTGAGCTTGATCTAAGGGTGCGAGTGGGGTGATAAGGTATTAACTTTTCTTGAAGATATTGCAGTCCAGTTTTATGTAGTGCTCGATGGGTGAGGCATAAGGTTTTGAAGGCCACTCTACGGGCTACTGGAAGCCAGTGCAGTGTCTTGAGGGCTGGGGATACGTGGTCTCTTGGACCGAGCGCGAGAAGCACTTTGGCCGCCGCGTTTTGGAGTTTATTCAGTTGGTAGGCATGAATTCCGAGGTATAGGGGGTTTCCGTAGTCCAGTCTTGATATGACGATTGATTGGACCGCGGAAACTCTGTTGGGAAATGAGAGATATGGAAAGATGCGCCTAAGGTTTTTGAGGTGGTAGTGGCAGGACTTTGAGACATTGTTGACTTGGCGCGAGAGTGTTAGGTCGGAGTCAAGGGTGCATCCAAGATTTTTCACTGTGTTGGAGGGGGTCGGTGAGTTGCCCATGGCGGGTGGCCAGGGTAGTGGGTGCGGTAGAAGATCAGAGTTGCCGCAAACCATGATTTCTGTTTTGGATGGGTTTAACAAGTAGTGGCTTTGGGTCATCCAGCGTTCTATGTTCAGGAGGCAGGATGCAATATCAGGTCGGGGGTTGGGTTTTGCGTTCAGGATTTTTAGAATTAGTGGAGTGTCGTCGGCGTAATTGTAACACAGGATGTTGTGTGAACGAATTATTGGTGGGAGGGTGATCAGGTAGAGATTGAACAGGAGGGCGGATAGACATGCTCCTTGTGGGACTCCTGTGTCGACTGGTCGGGCTTGGGAGGTAAAGTCGGAGAGTGTCGTTATTTGGTGCCTGTCTTTGAGGAACGAAGCTATCCATTTAAGGGCGGTTCCACGTATCCCTAGGGAGTGGAGGCGGTCCAGGAGGATTGAGTGGTTGATCGTGTCAAAAGGCGGCCGATAGGTCGAGAAGGATTAGTGCGGCGCATCCCGCGGAGTCAGCTGTCATTTTAAGGTCATCCCAGATCGAGGTTAGGGTGGTTTCAGTTCCATGACGGGTTCTGAATCCTGATTGGGCGGGGTCCAGGAGATTGTTGGCTTCAACAAAGGCATTTAGTTGGGAGTAGGCGGTTCGGTCAATGAGTTTGGCAAGGAACTTGGTGTTTGAGATGGGGCGGAAGTTTTTGGGCTCGAGAGGGTCGAGCGAAGGTTTTTTAATTAGAGGTTTGACGTGCACCAATTTGAATGCGTCTGGAAAGATACCGGCGGAAAGGGAGGCATTTATGATAGATCTTGCGTGTTCTCCTGCGAAGGTGGAGGCAAAGATTTCTTTTAGGGTTGTGGCTGGGCAGGGGTCCAATGGTGATCCAGATGGTTTGCGGGCGGATAGGAGTTTGAGAAATTGTTCTGGTGATATTGGACTGAAGGATTCGAACGTTGGTTGCGTAGAGGTCGCAGCTGATGGGCTGGCCGGTACAGGCGGAGGATTGCCAGGTGGCTGTAAGAGAGCCAGTTTGGTGGTTAGAGTTTTTGTCCTTTCGATAGCCGTGGAGTAAAAGTGGAGGGAGAGAGAGAGTCACACAGTGATTGTGACGCAATCGGGATGGTTGTGTTACAAGCCGGATTGGTGAATTCGGAGATAATTTTGTGAAGTTCTTTGCTTTGGTTTTTGCAGTTTAGGATTCGGGAGTTGTAGTGGGCCTTTTTTGCTTTCCGGATTTCGGCTTTGTACCGATACAGGTGTCTGGCTAAGGAGGTCTTGCTCTCATGGGTTTTCTCTTTCTGCCATTTGCGTTCTAGGTATTTGTATTGTCGTTTAGTGGTCTTCAGCTCAGGGGTGAACCATCTGGGGAAAAGGCCACGGCGGGTTGATGGTTTGCACGAGGGGGTGAGCCGCATCAGAGATGCGTTGAGCCATGAATCAAAGGCCTCAGGGGTTAGTTGGTTGTTGAGATAGCAGGTAGGTGGTGGAGACTGGAGGAGTGCCTCGGCTAGGTCCGGGATGATTATTAGTTTCTTCCAGCATTTGCGTATGTTTGGAGGTTCAGATGTGAGTACGGGAAGGGGTTCAGGTGAGTGGATGGCGAACGAGAGAATGAAGTGATCGGAGCAGATGACAGGGGTGGGTGGCATTAGATGGGTCAGGGAGTTGGAGCTAAAGATGGCATCAAGGGTGTGTCCTTTATAGTGAGTCGGGCCGTTTATGTGGGGTTGGAGATTAATTGCATCTAAACCGTCAACCAGGGAGTATGTCATGGGGTTGGTGGGGATGTCGAGCCATATGTTGAAGTCTCCAAGAAGGATGAGGTTGGGATGGTTTAGTTGGAGGGTGGCAATAGAATCGCAAAGGTTGTTTGCGAAGTGTCTATCGTAGCCAGGGGGCCTGTACATTATTAGGAAGCTGTGTGAGAGCGACGGGGAGAGGGATAGTTTAACGAGGAGAGATTCGCAGGATGGAATGGAGGGTTGGTTGTCGATGATTGAGGCGCGGAAGAAAGATTTGAAGACGAATGCTATCCCCCCTCCCCTGGACGGACGGTTCAGTGGGATGAGGGAGTAGTCAGGCGGAAAGGCTTCATTAGCGATTGGGCCGAAGTCGTCAGAGAACCAGGTTTCTGTGATGAAAACTAGGTCTGGTTTGACTGAGACGAGGAGATCAAAGATGCAATGTCTGTTTTTTGCCACAGATCGGGCGTTAAATAGGATGCAGTTCACATCGGCAGCCAAGGATGGTCTTGGTGCTGGAGCGGGATGGGGCGGTGGAGGAGCGGGTGGACGGAGGGGAGTAGGGTGGGTGATGATAGATGGGAATAGTGGGCGAGCAGAGAGATTGGCAGGCTTCGGGTGGGGTTGGAAGGCTGCGTGTGATAGGATGATCGGGTTTGGGTTGGGGGATTTGAAGGAGGGGTGTTGGCGGTTAGGAGTTTCAGTTGCAGGTGATGTGAAGTCGAGGGAGAGGGGTTTCAGGCAGGGAGAAGCCATGGGGGAAGGAGGAGATTGCAGGATAGAGGTGATGGGTCGAGACAAGGGAGGTGAGGAGTGCTGAGAGATTGAAAGGGACAAGGAACGTTTCCTCTTTAGTTTCTTTGCTGCGACTGGTGTGTGGGAGAGAGTAGGGGGGTCGGAGGGGGAGAGGGATGCAGCTTCGGTTCTTGCTAGGGCTAGGCATGCAGTTTTTAGGGAGGGGAAAGGGTGTGGTCGGGGCAGGAGGGTGGCAGGGGTATGAGGGGAGGGTGGGAGTTGGGAGAATGCAGGGTGGGGTGTGCCAGGAATTATAGAGAGGGGAGCGGGTATGGGTAATGCTGGTGGGGTGGGGGTGGGGTTCAGGGGATGAGTGGTCTTGGGGTGAGTGGCTCGCCATCATGCCCCCCTGGCTTGGTGTTTGGAGAGGGGAAAGGCAGGGAGTGCGAAGGAAGTTGGAGAGATTTGGCAGGGGGGCGGGAGGGAAGGCAGATCGGAGAGTGGGGGTGGTCCACGGGGTTCGTTTCTGACTGACTCTTGAGGAGTGGGTGCACTCATGATTGGTGCGAGCTTTTAGGTTGATTTAGGAGGGCTTTCTGATTGTAGTTCTGAGGCGCGGTGGTGGTGACACGCTTTTAGGCACACCTCAAGGTTCAATTGCTTGAAGATGATACTAGACTATTGGTGGTTTTCTAGATAGAATTGTAAACAGAGGTGATTTTAGTTTATTGGGTACACTTCTAAGTTCACCTGTACATAGAGAAGATATTCGGTCAGCCTCTAGATTCAATTTGCTTAGAGGGGGTATTAGATTATTAGTCACAGTTTTAGATTCTATATTACACAGATATACTGTTAGTTATACTGTTGGGATTGAATAGGGCACGGTAGTGGTGGACTTCTTTCAATTCACCTTTATACAAGGAGGGTATTAGGCATGGATCTAAATCAGCTTTGTAGTTAGATTATTAGTCACTGTTTTAGATTCTACATTACATAGCTATGCTGTTAGTTATTTCTAAATCAGAGTTTCACCGAAAGGTTGTTGGGCACAGATTTAGATTCTATATTACACAACTATGTTTTTAGTTATACTAATAGGATTGAATAGGGCACGGTAGTGGTGGACTTCTTTCAATTCATCTTTATGCAGGGAAGGTATTAGGCATGGATATAAATCAACTTTGTAGATTATTAGTCACTGATTTAGATTCTACATTACACAGCTATACTGTTGGTTATTTCTAAATCTGAGTTTCACAGGTTGTTGAGCACACTTCTAAATTCAACTATCACCGATAGTCAATTGGGTGCACTTATAAATGTATAGACAGGCTATTGGGCACACTTCTAAATGTAACTTTCGGGGTGGGTAACTTTCTAAATTCAACTTTCACAGAGAGGTAAGTTGGGCACACATCTAAACGGACTTCTCGTGTTCTGTTCACTTCTAAATGCAACTTCTAAATGCACTTCTGAATTCAACTTTCACATAGAGGCTATTGTGCACACTTCTAAATGAGCTTCTTAATTCAACTTTTCACATAATGGCTGTTGGGCACACTTCCAAATTCACATTTAGTCTATTGGGTACACTTCTACTTTTGACTTACCACAGACGGTCTGTTGGACACACTTCTAAATGCAACTTCTAAATGCACTTCTTAATTCAATTTTTCACAGAGAGGCAAATTGGCACACTTCTAGATTTAGCGAGGCAATTGGGCACATTTCTAAATGCACTTCTTAATTCAACTTTTCATAGAGGGAAATTGGGCACACTTCTAAATGAACTTTTTAATCCAACTTTTCATAGAGAGGCAGGTTGGGCACACATCTAAATGGACTTCTCGCGTTCTGTTCACTTCTAAATGCAACTTCTAAATGTACTTCTAAATTCAACTTTCACATAGGGGTTATTGGGCACACTTCTAAATGGACATCTCGTGTTCCGTTCACTTCTAAAATGCAACTTCTAAATGCACTTCTTAATTCAATTTTTCACAGAGAGGCAAATTGGGCACACTTATAAATGCACTTCTTAATTCAACTTTCCACAGAGAGGCAGGTTGGGCACACATCTAAATGGACATCTCGCGTTCTGTTCACTTCTAAAATGCAACTTCTAAATTCAACTTTCACATAGAGGCTATTGGGCACACTTCTAAATGAACTTCTTAATTCAACTTTTTACAGAGGCAAATTGGGCACACCTCTAATGAACTGGGTGCAATTTGAATTTAACTTTCTCAGAGAGGCTATTGGTCACAGCTTATAAGTGCACTTGGGAGCCACTTCTAAATACAGTTGGGTACACTCCTGAATGCAATTGGGTTCAACTTTCTCAGACAGGCTATTGGTCACAACTTCTAAATGCAATTGTGTATACGTCTGAATTCAGCTTCTAAAGCACTTCAAAATCAACTTTCGCGGAGAGGTACACTTCTAGATTCGCTTTCAAAGAGAGGCTATTAAAGATTCCATCAAGTGTGGCATATGCTAACATTCACACTTCTGCTTAGAGGTGGCGCAGGCTAATTTGTGTGGTTCTTTCGGGCTACTGTACTAGTTATCATTAGACTGCAGACTGCAGTCCATGATGGGTCTCAATCCCCCGTCTTTCTTCGAAATCAAAAAATAAGGGGAATACCATCCCTTGTTCCTCTCCGCTACAGGCACCAGTTCTATGGCGCCTTTCTCCAGCAGGGCTTGAATTTCCTGCGCAAGGAGCAGATCCGGACTCTTCAAAGAGAGGTTCCCTGGTGGATTGTCGTGATGCCTCTGCCGAAAAGGAAGTCAGTAGCCGTGGGTTATGATCTCCAGAACCCACACATCCGAAGTAATGGCTTGCCACTCTACAAGATGCTGCGCCATCCTTCCCCCAACCGGCGATCCATGGGACCTGGCCTCATGACTGAGTGGTAGCGGCTGCGGCGTTGCCGGAGGGCAAAGAGGCAACTGCCCGAGTGGCCTTGGCACCTCGAGTACCTTTGTTTCCACCTCTGGCACTCTTACGATGGCCTCTTTGACTGCTAGCTCCCTTCGCTTTACTGAAGGACGAGTAATGGCGAAAGGAACCTCCCCTCCATTGCTGTCCCCTAGGACGAAAAGGCGGAGGTTGGCGAACTGCAGTGCCCAACGACTTTGCTGCAGCTTTGGAGGTCTGCAACCTCTCAAGGCTCTCGTCAGCCTTGCTGCCAAAAAGGTGTTCACCGTCTAAGGGCATGTTGAGCAGCCGGGACTGCACATCAGGAGCGAATCCAGACTTCCGCAACCACGCAAACCTGCGCATTATGGTGCTCGCCGCCATAGACCGGCTGACACAATCTGCCAAGTCCAAACCCGACTGAACGGCCTCACACATGGCAGCCTTGCCATCCTGAATCATCGCAAGGAAACCATCCCGTTTGTCCCCTTCGGTAATATGTTCAGCCGCTAATGCAACACAGTTCCACAGAGTGTGCGTGAAACGAGACAAGGCACATATGGAGCTGGCCGCCTGAAGCGCCATACCCTCTGAAGAAAACACTTTCTTCGCCCAGCCGTCAAAACGTTTGTCGTCCCTATCCGCAGGGATGGTAGGATACAACGTCTGCTTTGCCGAAGCCGAAGCCGCCTGCACCACCAAACTCTCCGGAGTGGGGTGCCTGGACAAGTAGTAGGGGTCGCAACTGGCTGGATGGTATTTTCACGACAAAGACTTGCCCACTGCCGGGAGACTCTCCGGAGCAGTCCAAGCTGCCGCCACCCTTCTCTGCAGAGCCATATGAAAAGGCAAAACCGGGTCAGTGGGGGGACCGAGATCAAGGATGTCCGTGAGATCATCCTGAACGAACTCCCCTGGGGGAGCTGACCAACCCAAGTACTCGGTGACCCGAAACATAAGGCGCCGATATGAAGAATCGGCATGAGTGCCAGGCTCCGCCCTACAAAATTCCACCTCCGGAGAGGTGTCCAGTCCCCACTGGCATCATGCAGCGACTGCCGCAGGTCATCAAACTGGCTATCGCCCGAGATAAGCTCATCCGTAACCGGAACCGGAACTAAGCCGCCATCAGAGCCATCATCACCCTCTAAAAATGTACTCTAGGCGGGGAGAGGAAGACCTCTGGAGGCCAAAGCAGTGCCTGACCTTATTAGCCAGAGCCTTTCTAGGGGCAAACCCTGTGCCACGGGGCCCCTCCGACACCACTGCCTCGAAAGGCATCGAGGGCGCCGAACGAGTCGGCGCCGGCGTCGACAGATAAGGCGTCGACGTCAGCTGCAGCGCTGCCAGCATCGGCGGCGTCGACACAGGCCTCGAAGCCGGAGCTCCGAGCGTGTCTCTCGACGACCTAGGTGCGACGGCGTTGACGACCCCCTCAGAGGCGGAGCCTCAAAAGAAATCATCGACGACCTTGGCGCCCCAGGCGTCAACGTCTTTGAAGACGGCACAGGATCACGCGGTCTCGAGCGCATCGAGGACCGGGACCTGGAACGGGCATGGCGAGAACGGCTACCCTTGTCCGAGCGGGACCTCTCTCGCGAGCCGTGCTGACCACCCGAGCCCGAAGGCGTACGAGCGGCGTCTCTCGACCGGTGCCGACCGACCCCACTCGGAGGCGCGGACAGACCGGTGCCCTGCGATTCCAGAATCGCTAGCATCTGCTTCCCGAAGGAAGCCCATTCCTCTGGTGTCGCTTGCATGGAGGGATAAGCTACCCGCTGACGGGCAGGAGTCCTCGGAAGAGGACGGGGAAGGCGACCTATGCCGGCGCTTCCGGGAATGCCTCAAAGAGGCAGAGGAGTGGCGAGACCGACTCCTGGAAGGAGACCCACTGGACTTCCAACGATGACGCGGAGAGTCGCCCCTCGAGTCATCCGTCGAAAGCCCCGCAGACCTCGACTTCCAGGGCTTAGACACCCGGCCTTCCCGCAAGGCCTTTGCCGTGAGCGACTGGCAGTCGACAGTCGTCCGTATCGTGGGCCTCCCCGAGGCACCAGAGGCAGGCGTCGTGCGAGTCCGTGACCGACATCTTGGACCCACAGTCCCCGCATTTCTTGAAGCCCGGACGCGGGGTTGAAGACGAAGTAGACATCGCCACGAACAGGTCTTCACAACAAACCGAACAGGTTCAACGAACCGAGAATAGAAAACAGCAAACTCCAACGAGTCGAGGCGTACCGAGATTCATGAAGCGAACACGTTCGCGGAAAAAACGGAACTGAGGCTATGGGCGTCGTGCGTCCTACTTATCACATCGGGTGACGTCGGCCATCGGAGGAGGTCCTCGGGGATGGCGCATCGACGTCATTGACGCAGGACGCAGATGCCAAAGATTTTCCGAAGCAGCACAGCTGTAGACATTACCTGTCATAGATATGGAATACGTCAGAGGACCCAATCCCCTCGAAACTAGTTTATGGTCTAAACGGTCCAAAAGCAGATTGGGTGTTAGGTTCTGCAGGCAATAAAGTCAAGGAAACCGAAGCATAAAAGTACAGTAAGTACCACCACCCTTAAAGAAAGTTATAAATTGTGTATCAACTCATAAATCATGCAGGTTATGCACCTCGAGTAATATAGCGTAACTCAGGGAGCTGACTGCTTCCACTAGCGTCTGAGCGGAACCTGTGCAGAATAGGTTTGAGCCCAGCCTCAGATCACTCTTAGGTGGACTGAACAGGGCCGCTGGGTAGGCTTCCATTTTGGATGGAGAGCTTTTTTGCTGCCTCAAATGTCTTTATTCTGGCAAAGTCTTTAAGCAATCGATTAGTGACATGTTTCTCGAGCTTAGACAAAAAAACAAAAACAAGCAGTTATCATTCCAGGCTAAATATTGCTGAGGTTAGGTTAGAAAAACAAACCCCAGGCCTTCCGGCATAGAGTACAAGTATCCCAATAGGCTTGTGTATTGCACAAACAGATGGAGTCCCACTCAGTAGGGGAACACGGAATCTATTTAAAAACGGTTGGGCTGTTTGCTTTAAATTGTTATTAAAATATAGTTTGGCTCTTTCAGGTAAACACATTGTATGCAGCACTGTCAAAATAGTAAAAAGGGCACCGTGATTGCAGCTTATAAAATGCCAGGTCTTTCGGAGTCTTTCAGAGGAGAGGAGAGCCATGGACAGAGTCTTAAGTTTTTACTTTAAACAAACTGTTTTTCCAGAAATAAAAGCCATATAAGAACTGCAAAGCCGACTGTACAATAGCCTAGCAAAAATGAAACGGTGACATAAAATAAGCATAACAGTTCTCATGAAATCACAGATAACAAGGTGCGCAGAAGACGCCTGAAACCACATTTCTTCATACAGAAAAGCATAACAAATCCCTTACATCTATGCAAGTACAACGTCCACTATCAAGCGCCATCGCTTCCAGAGTCTTACATTTCTGATGTTCGGGCATCGTTACAAATGTCTCGCTCCACTTATCCCCGATACCCGACAGAATAACAGTTTGGTGGCCGTCTTCTCCACTGTTATTATGTGCCACATCTTTTTCCACCCTAGGCCAGCGCGAGCGGATTTTTAGTTCTGTGCAAATAAAAGCCTGGATTCTACAAGTCAGCATGTCATAAATGTATTCGTTTTTTAACCGAATGGACTGACTATTCCACTAAATCCGAGAAGTGTATCCGCTCCTGCAAGGATCGGGATCTCTGATTTAGCCGTATTTACTTCTAGGCCCATCTTCTCTGTGTAGGCTTTCAGGGCTGTTAGTTTCCATTGCAGACCTATCGGTGTAAGATCTAATAACACAATATCGTCTGCATATAGGAGTAGGCTAATTTGAGTTCCATTCAAAGTGGGCGGTGTACTTCTTACGCCCTCAAACGCTTTCCCCACTTCAACTTTTATATCTCCGAACAGCGTCGCACCCAAGGGGCACCCTTGTTTTATTCCTCGGGCGGTTGGAATTGCCTTTGAGTGATGGCCTTGGTTGTCCAGCTGGATCTTCACCGTGGTTTGTGAGTATATATGTTTGTGAGTATATATATATGGCCTGTAGTAGTGGCCCCGTAGTTATGGTTAAATTGCTCAACTCATAGGAAGATCACTTTTCACCAAACTTTGCAAAGAAAGTATATGGCCCTCTTGGAATAATTTTGGGAAGTTTGGTGCAGTTTCGTCCAGAGGGCGACAAAGTTAAAGGGGGCTCCCACAATTTTTTAAATCCTCATAGACGCAAAGTTTTTAAAAAATTGCTTGCGCCTGTATCCCAAACCGCTGGATGGATTTTCAGCACATTTTTGCGGCAAGAGTGGTGGCTTGGTCTCGAAAGCATGCTTTTACAAATTTGCTGTAAATATGTCCAGTAGTTCTTTAAAAAATTGCCAAATATTTGCGTGGAAAATTAGTGATATCTCGGTCTGGTCCACAGACACTTCCTGATTCAGTGTCTGCTGACCCCTCTGGACCAATCAGAGAGCAGCGTGATTTTCGCAGACATTATACGCACCCACTGATTGGTCAATTAAAAACGTGAGGCGCGTCAAAACTTTCGAAACAGACGCCATGTTGGGTTTGCAAACTGCACCCGTGGTCAGCAAACATTGTGGTTAAAACCTATTAAAAAACACATTGCACTTTTCAAACTAATTAAACAATCTCTGGGGAGGTGAGAGGTGATGAAAATGGCATGGGATATGGCCAAAAATAGGGTATTTTTTCTTCTACCAAGCCCGCGAACATCTCAGATGTTCATGGGCATCCATGCATATTTCTGCATTTCAGTGTCAGTGAAAAGCAGTTTTTGCATGGCTTATAACTTTGACGCCACTCAATAAAACTGTATGATATTTTGCAATATCATTTTAGGCCTGAGCCTGAATGGTTCTGCAAAATGTGGTGCTGTTTCACCAAGAGGGGAAAAAATTAAAGTGGGGTCCCAAAATATTTGAAAGGCTTATAAATTTGATGTTGTTTGACGGATCTGCACACATGTTTTCAGAAAGATTGTAGACCCAACCTTGAATGTTTGTGCAAAGTCTGAAGGGATTTTGTCACGTGGGCGTTAAGTTATATGACTGTTTTTGTATGTACATTTTGACACTTTCCATAAACTAAAACATGGATGGATTTGCAGCAAACTCGTCCTAGGAGCATTGGCAACTACTCGAAAGCATGGTTTTTCAAATGGGTCCGCGTTTTCTTTTTTTGAAAAGTGTCATAATATGGATACAAAAAAATAGTGAAATACCTTTGTTGACTGAGGTATAGCCTGTGACCAGGGGCAGTGGCCATCTAGCCATTGGCCATAATCAGGAGGGACCGGCAATGAGGCTAAAGTGTGCCTGGCCACCATGGACCAGCTATGTGGTAACATTTTTCTAAATCGGGATAGGTTTGAATGGGAAAATAAATTCTGCTTGTGACTACAGCCGGAAGTACTCGGCAAGATTGCAGCAAACATTCGCGAGAAACATCGCCTAAAACCTCAGAACATGGTTTTGCAAATCTGTCCTGTGTTTTATTTTTTCTAAAGTGTCAAAATGTAAGTACAAAAAATAGTGATATAACTTTGCTGCCTGGGTAGTGGCCCAGGCCCTCGGAAAGGACAAATGTCTACTCCAATTTGCCTATTGGGGAATGCATCCTGGCCAAAGCCCATGCCCCATGGACGGTGGGGACCAGCCATGGCAGTAAGCCATGAGCACTGACCATTGGTCACATTATGAAGGTATAGTGGACACTGAACTAGGATGCATGGTAGGTGTAGTGGGTAAGCGGGGTAGTTTGGTGGGGCTGGGGTCATGATTGAGCTGATAGGATACCATGGCCATACCACCAGCTAGCTATCAGATCCCAGAATGCCATGTGACAAGCCAAGAGTGACAGATATTATCTTGCATAACATGCTTATTACCGGAGGAGACTAGTTCCTTTAGCGCAGGATCTTCTTTCGAATCTGTGTTGTTCTCTGTGGTCTCGCTTCCCACACAAACAAGTGGCCCCGAGCTATCCCCGAGGCCGATATGGCAGCAGAATAGAATGCGGAGCCCAGTGGGACCCTTGAGGCTAGCAAAACTGCCCCATCCGTATGTCTGGCAAGCCACCCAGCATCTGGAGGGCCCACTGGCTTCGAGTTCGGCTAATGAGGCACAGGGGAGGAGATTGTGCTTCTTGGACCCCCTTGGTTCCCAAGATTTGCCCGGAATGAAGTGTGGATTCTGACCGAACGGAACCAAATCAAATTGCAGCATCAGGATATGTTGACTGAGGTACCAAATACTCGACCCTAGAGATAGAAGGGGAACCAGAGTATTCAAGAGTTGTGAACAAGTATAATTTGCAAGTTCACAAATGGACTCAAGCTACTGCACTGAGATTGGCCAGGTGTGTGTGGAGGACTTACCCAGTGCAGGACCACTGACTGCCATACTCTACCATACTGCTACAGAGCAAAAGTGGAGTCCTGAAGCAGACATCATTTTGGAAGGGTCTGCACAGGGTCCAAGAACACCTTCAGGTTTTCACTGCAAAGTGTCTGCTTATTTAGATTGCAATGAATCCATCCACATTTCTTTTTAACCCCAGCACTGCTGAGCGCTTGTGTCACGGCTTACCTTCACTTACAGCCAACGTGCACTGCAGACAAATGCACACAACCGTAGAGAGGTTGCATATTAATATGGTAAGCAGCCAGGCCATCACTGGTCCCACTGTATAAAATGTGGAGTGATTATATTCTAGTTCACAAGCAGAATTTGAGTGCAAAGTATGTACAAACTACTTTTCTTAAACACAATGTTCCTTTCAGGACCCACCCCAAGCTCTTTGTTGGCTGGGAGTCCAAGGAAAAGAGGAATGCAACATCATTCAGCTAGCGGGTTGATTGAAAGCAAGGTGAAAGGGTGTATAAGCACAGCACCCGTACAGGATCAATAGGGAACTTGGGGGTAGGGAACTCTGGCCTGGTTCAAGCCAATGACATCACATTTGGGAGCCTGGCGATGGCTTTGCATATATTGATGATATGGGGTAAAATCACACACCCTGTACACCAATAACCAAGTGGGCCAGGATGTTAGCCGGGGCTGCCCCGCCAGTCTCCCAAACCCTTGATGGAGACAGGTATCTGCTGCCACTGTTTTACTTGCCATGCGCTGCTGATGACAAGCCAGTGTCGCTTGACAGTCTATTGAAGAAAAAGGGGGCTAGGGGGAATGGGGGGAATGCGAAGCGTTTCCCCCCCCGGGTTACTTTGGCGCTGCACAGGCCAGTGAGCTGGCCTGCGCATAGAGCGCCCCCCCTCCGGGGTATTTAAGGGTCGGGGGAAGGTTCTTGAGCAGGCGATGGTTGGGACGCATGTCTGACAGGTCGCCTGCTCCAGAGCCTTTCCCTTTGTGGGTTCTATAGATAGTGGAGGTGAGGGAGGTTAGGGTAGTGTATTCATGTGCAGGGGCTTGGTTTTATTTCTTTAAAAAAGAAAAAAAATATATGTATAGTCGGAGGTGCTGTAGATAAGGTAGCTCCCTTTCCCTTGGAGTATCGTTTCTTTGGCTCGCCCTTTGTCCCTTTGGGGGTGGGGTGTCCTGGTTTGAGGTGGGCGGCCTGCATTGCGGGCTGCTGTGGCGAGGGTTTTTGCCCTTCTTCCCTGTTTTAGTGCAGCCGTTGGGTGGGGCTCAGGCCGGGGGGCGCTTCTCATTGAAGCAGCTTCTTTTTGTATTGGCCGTAGTTCTGTGTTGGCCGGCGCTCCGTGTGTATTGTGGGGGCATTAGAGAGCCAGAGGTGGCTGTCTCCTGTCTGTCAAAGGAGCCGCACGCCTTGACCTTGGAAGGATGAAAGGCTGAGTTTGGCCCCGCCGGGATTCACAGGTGTCAAGGCGAGCGCTCTACTTGCTGTGCCACTTGACTGGCTTGACCAAGCACCTCATTCTGTAATTTTTATATTTTCAATGTTTTAAAATTTGTCACAGCCTTGTTTCTTGGGTTAATTTTATCTGGCTTATTAGCCCTTTGGGGCCCTTTCTGTCAGCTGCATTTATTTTGCGGCAAAATAAAAAAAATAAAAATAATAATTGTTATTTCAATTAGTGCCTGATACTAGAAATTATTACATAGTTCTGGTTAGTTAGTTTGTTCCTTACAAGTTATTGTTTTCCTTTCCCTGAAGACCTGCCTGGTTAATTTCTTTAGTGATTTATATCTCTGGTAGTACATACCACATTTGGGGGGTGTTGGGTTTCTTTCCACAATTGTAAATATAAGAATTTTGGGCTTATTTGGAGGAAGCTATTGTCAGTAGAGTTAGCACTGTGTTCCTCTCTTTTTTTGCATTGTAGGGGAAAGGCTCTGTATTAGCCAGGCAGTACAGCAGGGCAGTGCGCAAGTGCGCAGTTGCACTGCTTAGGTAGGATGGTGGGTCAGGGTGCTAAGAAGAAGGGCCTGGTGGATGCTAAGGCCCTCAGGAAGGCTTTGGAGATCATTAGTAGGGCATCCAAGGCCCAGCTGGAGGGGGCTGTGATTGAGGTTACAGGGGAAGGCGAAGAGAGAGGGGAGAGGCCGCAGCGGAGGGCAGCAGCAGAAGGAGCTCTCGTGGCAGTAGTGGCTTGTAACCCTTCGGCTGGTAGAAAAGAGGTGGGTGAATCTAGGGGAGGAAGATGAGAAGGGAGATTGAGAGAGGGGCGTCCAGGGGGAAATGTACTTGGATGAAGGGCAGGATTTGGGTGTGGGAGATAATGATCGGGAAGTTACAAGGGAGGTTAGGAGTTCACTGGAAGGTGTAGGTAGGTCAGAGCATGAAGTTGGCAGGATAGGGGTGCGGAGAGGGGTGTCAGGACAGAGGGGCTAGGGCGTTAAGTACCTGCAGAAGAGTGCAAGTGAGAGAAGGAGGGAGCGCTCCCCATCAATTAGAGAGGTTAGGGTGGGGCGCCGAACGGCCCCGCCAGCTAGGAGCAGTTCGGGTGGAGGGCACGGAGCAGCCCCTGCTCTTTTAGAGGAAGAATATGGAGAGGGTTTAAGAACGGCCCCTCCTCGAACAGCGCGAGGACAGTCTAGAGGGTGCAGCACGGCCTCTAGCGACGAAGGCAGCAGGGTGGAGGAGAGTACACCTCGCCTGAGAGAAGAGGACCAGGAAGGGGTTTCTGCGGCCCACTGAGAAAACATCGGAGTGGCGGGGCGGATGCCCGGGCTCGCAAGAAGAGGATCTACTCAACCTGAGCATGTGCTCGCACCAGCAATGGTATTTCAAGGGTAATGAATATAGGAGGGATGAATATGTGGAGCAATGGGAGGATGAAGGACATAGGGAGGTAAGAAGGAGGGGGAGGGTGAGAAGGGTTGGTAGAGAGGTTTGTGAAAGACAGGAGCATGGGGGTTGGGGGGCAAGTGGTCAGGGGAATATTTGGCTGGGTGAGACTGCTGACATGTTTTGTCCCCACAGCAGCGGCCCGGTAAGGAAGGAGATGAGGAGCATCGGAGTGGAGGTCAGGCCGCAGACAGGCGATGGCAGGGCGGAAAGAGGTGAGCGGGAAAGGGACGGGTCAACTGCATGGCAGAGGGGGGACACGAGAACAGGGGCAGGAAATGAAGGGTCTGGATTGCAAGGGGTAAGGAGAGAGAGATTGGTGTACAGACTATTGGAGCCATGGTGGGAGAAAGGGAAAATTGCTTTGTGGAGGTACAAACGGACAAGATGATTGAGCCATTGGTGCTTGAGGTACAGATTTCAAAAGGAAAAGAGGTTGAAGTGAAGGGCAAGGAGAAAAAGCTACCATACATGGGCATCACAAAACCTTTGGGAGCGCACTAGATGGCAGCGACGAAGGATAAGATTAAGACAGGAGAATTTGTGGATGTGTTTAAGCTGCTTCATAGGGGAAGTGAGAGCAAAGGAGGGTTCTAAGGAGGAGGAGAGAGAACTAGCCTTGCACCCAAGGGTACCATTGACAATTGAAAATTGGCCGTCAGCATTTATTATCTACGCGAGTGTCTATTGCGAGAAATTTCCAGAGCGATGTGTGGCTCTGCTAAAATACATGGATGTGATCAGAAAGGCAGTTACAAGTTTTGGGGGCTTCGCGCGGGTGCTTTATGACGAGGAGTTTAGTGCATGGTTGGCGGAGGACAGTCAAGCGGTTTGGGAGGAGATAGATATGGATCTCTGGTTGCAATGGATGGTGCCGACGAGGCCAGCTCCAACGGTACACACAGCAAGCGGCTTATCCGTGCCTTACCGGCCCTTTCTTGGTCACCCCGCCCCAGAAGGGGTGCGGGTAGGAGGCAGGGGTCAGCCCTCAACAGCATGTTGGGCTTTCAATAAAGAAGGCTGCACGAAGATGATGTGTAAATTTAAACACGAGTGCAGCAGATGTGAGGGGCGGCATCCGATTACATATTGTCTTAAAGCAGGGGACAGTGGGACAGGGCGAGGAGCGGGGCGAAGGGGTGAGTGGGTAGGACCGCATGCCATTTAAAGTAGGGGGTTCCTGTAGGTCGGGCATTAGTTTATCGGAAAAGGGGGGGGCGCAAAGTTTCAGGAGAGGTTTTGGGGGTGCGATCTCAAGGGGATAGGACAGGGGTGAGGAGGAAGACACTTAGGTAGGGCAGGGGAGGGCCACGGGGGAATGTAACTGTGGAAAATGGGAAGGGTTGGTGGCCGTCAGAGGGCGGGGAAGATGGTGGCGAAGCCCTCACGCCAGGGTGAGCAAGCTTTAGGGGAACATGAGAGGGTTATTAGCGGCACAGAGTAAATACGGAGAGACTGACGGAGGATAAGAGGATATCGCAACTTCGAGCGTACGGTAGTAGCCCCGGTTCACAGTAGGGGCAGGAGACAGGGCACAGGATAGGGCGGGAATTTAGGATGCACATCACGGGAGGAACTTGGCTCATTTGAACTGGAGCAGCTGGGGGGGGGGAGAGAGGTGACTGCATGGACGGTGGTGTGGGAGCACCCCTGGTGCGGCAGGGGGAAGTGATGAGAGGGGACTGCATGGACGGGGATGCACTAAGGCCCCTGGTGCATGTGGGAGAAATGGGGTAATGGATGCAAGGTGCTGGAAGAGTAAGTTATATGGATTGGACTGCATGGACGGAGGTGCAGGTTTGGCCCCTGGTGCATTGGTGGAGAGGAGTAATGAAGAAAAGGGCCTGCATGGACGGGGTGCACTTAGGCCCCTGGTGCAGGTGGGAAACTTGGGGTAAGGGACGCAAGGAGCTAGAAGAGTAAGTTATATGAAGTGTACTGCATGGACGGGGGTGCAGTTTTGGCCCCTGGTGCAGTGGTGGAGAGGAGCAATGAGGAAAAGGGGCCTGCATGGACGGGGGTGCACGTGGGCCCCCGGTGCAGGGTGGGAAACACAGGGCCATAGTAGGAAGATGATGGAGGGTGGGGCAAGGGTGAGCAGGAGGGTAATAGTATAGAGGAGAAAGGGGGTTTAAGTGGGAGTAGGTGCATTGTTTAAAGGAGGGGTTAAAGGTGCAAAGTACAGCGGGACAGGTAGGAGAGGACCGGGGTGTTTACATTATCCACATCTAACAAAATACAACTAAAAACACTCTCCTTGACCTACAAACCCTTAATAACATAGCCCCAGCTACCTCATAGATAAACTCCAGAGAAGAACCTCTCTCAGACCTACCAGAACTGGGAATGTTAACTGTCTGACCATACCCAAATATAAGCTCACCACTATCTGGGGCAATAGCTTTACTGTCAAGGCAGCTAAACTCTGGAATTCACTGCCTCAGGATCTTAGAGCAGACCAACCCTACCTACATTTAAGGAAAAAGGTAATAAAACATATCATCACTACTGACCCCTAGTCTCCCATTACCCACTGGGGACCTGCCCACATCCAAAGAGACCTGTCCATTCTGCATTAATAGTGTACTACTGCATTAACTCTGAAGACCTTGTGTAATGTAACCAACCTGGGAGCCTAAGTTTTACACAAAGGGCCCCATTTTTGTCATAAATATCCCTTGCACAGTGTCTATTGCTTATATCTGTAACTACATTGGCTATTCCCTGTCTTCGCCTCTATTCTGTACATTATGTATATCTTTTATCATGTAAATATTTTATTTCTCGTTACTATGTAATTACTGTATCCTGTGTATATTCGTAACCTTTGTAAGCTTTGCATTTCCATATTGTTGTGCCCTTTTACTCACGAATCTGGTGCGCCTAACAAATGAATAAACAAACAAAACAAAGGGAATAAGGAGATGGCCAGGTGAGGATGCGTTGCCATAGGAAGATGTTAGTAGCGGTGGGGGAAAGGTGGAGGAGTTTGGAACTCATTGAGGTAGGATGGGTAAGGCATCTGAAGGTAGCCGGTTGGGTTTATAGGTTGATAAGGTGAAGACTTTAGGATGGTGGAGGTCTGGGAAGTACAAAGGGTATATTAGGGCTGGGGTAAAGGGGCTGTTTGAAATATGGTCAGGGGTTTAGGGGACGGTGGAATGTGGTAGGGTGGTTGTGACGGGAAAGTGACATTGTAATTTCTTTTTCAGATGCTGCGGAGGTCGGGGGAGATGCCACAGATTTACTCGTGGGCCATTCTATTGTTAAATGGGTGGGGAAGGAAGCAGAGAAAAGGGTTTTTGGCAGGCAATTGTGTTGCAGCTATAAAGAGGCATAGGTAAGATGGTCCGGGTTAGGGGGGCTTTGCTGGGATCAGCTGCTGCCTATGTTGGTGAGGTTGAGGGAACACTATAGGTCTCCAGAGGGGGTGATCATTCATGCAGGAAATAATTACATGTTAAGAAATACAGGTGTGGCTCTTCCTAGAAAAATGAAAAGGGATTTGGTATGGGTCTGAGAATTGTGGCTCAAGCATGTGTAGTTTGGACTAAGTTGTTGCTGCGGAGAGCTTGGAGGGGAGCGAGAAGTGAAGGAGCGATAGAACGGGCAAGGAAGGGGATAAACGGAGAGATGGTAAAACGTTGTGCCTCAGAGGCGGTAAAGGTTTTTGGATCAAAGAAATAGTTTATGAAGGATTCATGATATTGAGAGAGGATGGTCCACTTGTCAGTTTTCGTGAATAGTTATTATTTGGCGGATTTGACCTTGCTGGGTGGAGATATCGTAAGGAGTTGGAAGTAGTGAGAGATGGTAGGGGTGGGGCAGAAAGAACACCTCGGTGGAGGGTTTTCTGTTGCTGGGGGCATGGCCCCTTTAGATGTGGGGGAGGGAAGCACAATGGGGGAATGGCACGGGAAAGGATGGGGTGGTGCTGTTTGCACAAATGGGCTGCCCCGGGGGAACATGTATTGAACCTGGAGGGGCATGGCCCTGGCGAGAAAGCGGGACGATTTGTGAAGTTTATGGAGACGGTAGGGAACAAGGATAGGGAGGAAGGGGAACTATTTAATTATTTATTTGTTGAAGAAAATGTAAGCGTTGAGTTAATAATTGGTTGCTTAAATATTTTGTTAGTCTGTAAGGCCAGGAGAGCCAGGTAAGCGGTTATTTGTAAGCTTTGGCCTGTCACATTAAAGTGACCTTTTCCACCATAAGCGAGTCTGGGTGTTTTGTGCAATAAGCCAAAAAGGGGGCAGGGGGCGAAGAGTTTCCCCCCGGGTTATTTTGGTGCTGCACCGGCCAGCGAGATGCGCATAGAGTGCCCCCCCCCTCTACGGGGTATTTAAGGGTTGGGTGAAGGTTCTGGAGCAGGCGATGGTTGGGACGCGTGTCTGACCCCGCCCTCCCACCCCTTTGTTATGGTATGTCAGGATTCCGGCTTGAATTTTTATTTGGGGGGGGTTCCTCTTCATTTAGCGGGGCTGGTTTCCTGTTTTTTCTCATGTATGGGTTTAGTATCTGTTATGTTCTTATTGGTTTTGGGCAGTTTTTCTGTGACAGGTTAGGGCATTAGTTGGGAAATTTGTGATGTAAAAATTCTGTTGCTGATGTGGCAGGTCAGGCTGGCTGCTGGTCAGAGGGAGGGGAGTTTGGGTAGAAGGGAGTTTAAGGGTTTGTAGTTGCTTAGTTGCTGGGGGCATGGCCCCTTTAGCTGTGGGGAGAGGGAAGCACAATGGGGGAATGGCACCGGAAAGGATGGGGGAGGTGCTGTTTGCACAAACGTGCTGCCTCGGGGAACAGGTATTGAACCTGGAGGGGCATGGCCCTGGCGAGAAAGCGGGACGCCTTGTGAAGTTTAAGGAGACGCTAGGGAACAAGGGATAGTTAGGAAGGAAGGGGAACTATTTAATTATTTATTTGTTGAAGAAAATGCAAGTGTTGAGTTAATAATTGGTTGCTTAAAAATGTTGTTAGTCTGTAAGGCCAGGAGAGCCAGGTAAGCGGTTATTTGTAAGCTTTGGCTTGTCACATTAAAGCAGCCTTTTCCGCCATAAGCGAGTCTGGGTGTTTTGTGCAATAAGCCAAAACAAAATGAATTGCGCACCAATTAAAACAGCACAGTGCAATTTGACACTGGCTTAGGGCTCGAGTGAATCACCATCGTGAGACCCAACAAAAAAAAAACAAATTGTCCTGTGACAGGGACTTAAAAGCACTGCTAATGACCAGTTAAAGCCACACCCCTGCCAGCAAGGTGTGGCGGTTCGGTCTGCAGATTCCAGGCTTGCTGGCCAACCTACAGCTGCCCCATATCTACAGGGTATGTATGGGTTCATCTCACAGCATAACTCATGGCGTCTGGACTCCACTTTGCAAACCCCCGTGGCACCCTCCTGCTACCGTCAGATGCCAATAGAGTCAGACATGAAGGGGTTTGAATACAAGCATCCAGGGTCACACTGGTCAGCAGTTGCTTTCTAACAAGCGAAAGATCAGGTAGGTAGCACAGGCCTACACATCCTTACAGCCGCTTCTCAAGGAGGCAGCTCCAAAAATCTCCATCATTTACCCCACATGGTACTTCTACTACCTCTCCCTGTGTTGCTGACGCTCCACAAAATGTTGCCTAACTCCAGAGCAAACCCTCTGTAAAAAGCTGTCACCAACAGCCTATCACTTGACCGCACACGAATATTATGCCAGCTCAAGGAGGCAGAGTGCTATAGGCTGAGCGAGTACCACGAGGTCTCGTATCGAGAAGCGGGAGACAGCAGGGGTGCAATGTATGGCTCAGCTGTTCGGCTCAAGCCTTTGATATCCCCACTTCCAGACACAGTCAGAGTCACCTGACCAGGACCGCACTCCATAGCAGCAGGTGCTGTGTCCTGCATGGGGTAAGTCCAGGAGAGTTGCTAGGTCTGGAAAAGACCCGGGGCTAAGCTGATGTCGGAACTGTTGGGACTGGGGGCTAGCTAGTCTTGGCTGTAGCTCCTGAGATTCTATCTGGGGCTACAACCAAAAGATCAGGGGCTACAGCCCCCTTAGCCCCCCCCTAGCAACGCCCCTGGGTAAGTCATTTCATTTTGGCTCACACTTCATGTAAAATCTACTTGTAAACATTGAGGTAAGTTAATAATGAACCACAAGCCACACAATCGCTGCAATGTGAAATGATCCACTCCAGGCAATGGTCAATTTCCATTGGTAGCAAAAGTGAGGCCAACCAGCAGTGCCATTCCAGGCATTTGCACTGGAAGGGTTTTGTTGTTGCTTGCCACACCAATCTGCAGTGCAGACCATTTGCCCGCAAGTAGCCACCGTGAAGTTTAAAGAGGGGTTGGGGGTTGACAAGACAATGCTAAAGCCACTTGGTGCAGGCATTCCAACGCACAACTGAACCGGCCCCAAATAAAGTCAAGCGGCCCCAATAATGCCACATGATCAAGTCCAGAGTTGTTTTATTTAAGAAAGAAACATAGCAGATTAGGGCCATCAATAACAGTTAAAATAAAAAGGCAAGCTAAAAGGAAAAGAAAAAAAAGAAAAAAGGTTCTGTAGTGCAGGCTCATGGAACTGAGCTTCTCCTTGAAAGTACACGTCCAGTTTGGACTCCTCATACTTTCTCATAGGTCCGAACGCACTTCACATCACCCATGATGCAGGTCTAGGAAGAGAAGAAACACAAGTCAACCAGAGGGCAGCAAAAGCTTAAAGAATCGACTGCAAAAACTGGGCGGTGTTGACAGAAATCGGGCACATCGTGAAGTCGCCCCCAAACTACATGGGTTATATTCCATCAAGGGTTCAGAGCGACACCAAGAGTTCAGATGTCACTCACAAACCCCTTGGTGGAAACATATGCAGATTTAGGGTTTTCATATTGTGTAGCACTACCTGCACCCTTAACTCCTCCTATCAAGCTTGCCTTTGCACCCTCTGCCGTCTACATGCACCAGCACGACATGCAGTGAGGGGGGGGGAGCCACAGACAAGTGGCGCGGGCACTGGGATCCCAACTTCCCTTGGGTCTTACAAGGCCCAAGAGAGAACCTGCCGTGCACCCTGCTGTGATGTCACAGCTCCCCTCCTCGCCCACTCTCTTCCCCTCCTTTTGAGTAAATTGTTCTACATACTGTACCACTGGTTTGTTTCATGTTTGTAAATATGCTTCTTTCATTATTGTACCTTGTTATTCTGTAAAGCGCTTTGGAGTAAAGCGCTGTATAAACTCATAACCGGATGTTCCCAAGGGAGCATTCACAAGAAAGTAGTAAACTAGTTTCCATAATCCTACATCCAAAACCCATGACATCTTCGGAAACACTGAAGGGGGGGTTGCGTGCAAGAGATTCTAGGGGCAATCCTGACTGTCCCTCATGCCACCTCCACGGGTAGAGCACTGCACACGCAGCCTTCAGTGTCAGGATGGATCCTGCCACAGGCCTGTGTGCAAGGGAGATGCACCAGAAGACCTTTGCAACAGTTCCCTCCGCCGCCCAAGTCACCCTTAATGGCTTTTCTGCAGCAAGCCGTAGCCATCGTTCAGTCGGACACACTAAGCCCCGTACGACTACACCCCTAGGGTTCTTGGTTTGGCTAGCAGCTCAGAAAGGGTGCGTTGCATGCAGGTTGGCAACTGCCATTCCATGACAAGGGACACAAGACGGATTGCTCAACGATGTACACAATTGACACTTCCACCGCTCCCAAAGAATGCCACGCCTTCCAAAGTGCTTCAAAGAACAGGTGCACGACCCCCCTCCCCTGGGCTTAGTTCACATGTATATGCACGTTAAGGACTCCCTTCACATCAAATCACTCACCACAATAAGTTTCCCATCCTTCAGCTCCCTTCTGATGGTGGTTTCCTTGCCATCCCACTTCTGATGTTGAACCAGAACGCCATTCTCGCACGTGATGATTGTCTGGGGGGGGGAGAAAAGAGCGTTTACTCCCTTGGATACATTCCACAACCCCTAGGCAGTAGTTTGCAGGATAAAGGGATAGGACAGCCTTCTGAACAGTCACGCATGCTCTCAAACAGTATCAGGGTGTTCCCAAGCGCCACGCCCCGGCTGCACCTGCCCTGTGCAAATACTGCAGATCCGACCTGGCAGGGACGGCAGCAAGGAGACCAGAAGGAGTGCGCACAGCGTGGCAGCTAGAAACGGACGAGAACGGGGATGCTTGCACAGTGAGAACGCGAAAAGAGAACCACATCAGTAGAGACAATGGTGGTCCGGCATTTTCTTCCATGAGGCCCTGCCGCCACCCTCCTGCACGCAGCAGAGCGCAGCAGCAGAGGTGCACGCCAGGGATGGCAGCAGAGGTGTATGCCAGGGATGGCCCACCTGTTACGAGAAGCTCCTTCTCCTTCCACTGCGGGCAGTGAGTGTCTACAAATGGGACCACTGCTGCCCCAATCTTCCCGTCCCATGGATTTCAGTGGTTTTGGGGGGGGGGTGGGGGCAGACAGGCTGTAGGAAAGGCGAGCAGAATTGCTCCGCAAGAAGAGGCGCTAAACCAATAGCGGTGTTCACATGTACATTCATTTGCCAGTGGGCCAAGCTCAAATCACGGCGCGTGCTGAAGTGCCAGTTGCCACCATGTGACATTAGGCTAGCGGTCTAGCTTTAACAACGGATATATTTAGCTGTGGCACAAAGCCTGCAACCAAAGGCCCATGGCGTTTGATCTCTGTACAAAGCAGCATTTATCAGTGTGCCACCTCCAAGTCCCAACTACCTGGGCTGCAAACATTATATACAGTGCTTTAGGTGGGATTGGAACGAGGAGGGGGATGGGGGTTTGCTCTAGTTAGGGGTGTGGCCTAAGGACGTCGATTAGGGGGGCGGCTGGTAAAAGAGGTGGAGCTGGGGCACACTGGCATCATTACCTTTGATGCGCCCAGCCCCTCCTTTTAAACAAAAGGGGCTGTGCACAGCAAAAGGTGTGATACCGGTGTGCTCCAGCTCGCACCAGCAGTCAGCCCTTTAATTCAAGGAGCCCGCTTTAACCACGGGCTCCTTGAATTAAAGGGCTGCCTGCTACTGGTGTCTATGTACTTGAAACAGTAGGAGGGCTGGAGGGCCCAGTCTTTTTTTTTTTATCAGACCGCCCAGTCTCTCCTTTTGTTTCGAGTAACTAGTCATGACCCAGCATTAGTTACTCGAAACAAAAGGAGAGCTGGGCAGTCCAGCCCTCCTCCTGTTTCGAGTACATAGACATCAGGCAGCCCGCACTGCACGGTTACACCTGCTGCTTGCAGGCGTCAGTACTTCGGTTTCGAAAAAAAGAAAAAGGCAATGCCTTTTCTTTTTTCTAAACTGAAGTGCTCACACCTGCAGGCAGCTTGTGTAACCGTGCAGCCTCTTACACGGGCTGCCTAAGGAGTCAGCTGGCTGGGGCTATTCGGGTGGGGGGTGGGCCCCGGGGGCGGGGGGGCCAGTAGAGACACATACGCTGAACTGTACTGCATGCCACCCAAGAGGGACCGGGGTTAGAAGGATCCTATGGTTGCTCTTGTGTCCGAGGAGGGGGTGGGGGCAAGTGAAAACATTATGTGAAGTAAAGTAAGAATCCCCATATGTGTTACTCCCCCCTACTCCGCTACTCTGCTCTCCCCCCCCCACCCCAGGGGAGGAAAAGTGGCTGCCCCAACTGTCCCTTCCCTCTTGGCCTCTCCAGGGGTTCCCTCACGAGACAGACATGCAGTAGAGTAAGAGTATCTACAAGCCACACTCCCCACCCCACCATGAAATCCTTGTCTCCCACCGCCCCAATGTAACCGGTTAGTGGTACCTTTCAGTGAGTTAAACACATTGCTGAGCTGCCTAAGTAATTAGAGGTTAACCGGTGACCCCCTCAGGTAAATAAGACCCATCATTTGCGTTCTACAACCATCTTCCCATAAACATGCAGGCGTGCATTCGTGCAGACCACATACAACAAAAATACACCAGAGAAAATACAACGGAGAGTTCAAATGGGAACTAGAGTCCTTATGTCAGGTGTGGTATACTATATATGTGTACAGAAGTGCCATGATCACTAAACTAAGTGCAAGATATGTGGCCCACTCTTAACAGCTAGGGACACCATCAAGAAAAAGACCCTCACACTGAGAAATACCTAGGTCAGTTGGCATGTAAAGAGAACAAGAGTAATAACTTGGAACCCTTCTGTGTTTCCCCCCACCCCCTTCACCAAGTAGCGCCTATACTAGAAATGCAGGGTTAAGCCCTATTTGAAATGACAGCATGAAGGGCTCCTTGCAATTTCAGTAGTGAAGACTTTGCAACCCTCCCACCTGCCCTAAATGATATGCTCCCGACAGCTGTTGCAACAGTACTGAAGCAGTGGAATAGCTTATTGTACCAAACTGGTCCCGCCACTGCATCTACTCAAACCATTTAGGAGTGATTTGTAAAAAGTGGAGAGCATCTGATAGTACAGGGTGTGGGAAACCAGTGGTCGAGTGCTCCGGGGTACATAAATAGGCAGTCTGGCATAGCTGTTGCGACCCATTGCTTGGTGTGGATTGCCACGACCAATAGGTAAATGAAGCTTTAGATTTTAGCCCACAAGCCTAGATTCCCCTACATTCACCTGGTGTAATCGGAACCCAAAACAAAGTATTTCTTGGAAAAGAAGGCCCTCTCCATTAATTCAGTACCAGACCAAACACCTGAAGAGTGTTAATCCCCAAGCAGACAAACACTGCCTACAGAAAGGAGTGCTCAGAAACCTCCATGGTTGCAGAGGTGCTTTCTGCGAGGAAAGCCATTCACTCTTGCCAATTCCCCTGGAATTAAACAAAAAAGGATGTGGTGGGGGTAAATCAGAATGGGGGAGGGGGGCAGTAAGCGTCTCTGGCCTAGGGTAATCTAGTATCTCCATATTATCTGGTGGGCTGACAACAGTTTCTTAAGGTCTATAATGGTGGGACAGTGGAAAGGACACAGCTTCCAGGACATCATCTCCTCTGCTAATATTGTCAGGACACCTCCAAGCAAGTCAACATTGGCCAAAATTAAGAGCTTGAAGGAATTTGGACTATGTAAACCACCCATCCGTCTTGTGATAGTGACCAAAACTCGAGCACCTACAAAGTAAGGAAAGACTACGCATATGGAGGGGGGGTGGCTTGAGAACCTCTTGACACAGACAGAACATTATTGTACCTGATGAGGCGAAGCAAAAATAAATAAAAGCAAACAGGCACAGCGTAGTTTGCTGTGCATAAATAGTTAGAGAGCATATTTTAGATTTGGTTAGGAGAGTACTGGTATGTTCTCTCCAAGTACATTTTATTAAGATGCTTGCATTGCTGGTAATTGCAAATATCGCACACTCTTGCATGGATCCAAGATTGGGCTATCTAGCCCAATTGCTTATGTAAAGTTGGTTGCAGTCGGCAAGGCTTTAGGGCCCTACAGCGTCAGCCATGGCTTCAAGTTAACCCCGTAAAATGTGTCAACTCAGGTTTCCTGACATCCAGCTCACCTTTTTTTTTAGGACTCCCCCATTTTATTCCATGAGAGCTAATGAAGAATGGGCCACAGGTTGAGAATTAAGCGGCCAGCTTGGGGTGCTCAATCGCCAGAGCACATACCCATTTAGTGTTGTCAGGCAAACTGCTTGTTGCTGAAGAGATTCGTTAAATAAAAAAAAAAGAAGGAATAGCCATGACCCTCCCAATGAGGACCATCCAGGTAATTGCAGAGGCCGTGGAGTGAACCTTGACTGACATCTTTAAAGAAGTTCATAAAGCTTAATCCTACCACGCTATACTACTTTACAATGTTACTGTGCCACTACCTCAAACAGCATAAACCTTGTCCGAGGGCATGCAGGCACTCCCAGGAACACAGGAGCTTAATCTTGAAGGCATGAGCTGGAAACATCGTGCGTTATAGACTGAGATAGCAGTACTGTGGCAAGAATGGTGCGGCTATAAAACAGGGAAACTATGCAAGGACGTGCTTGGCGTGGAGGTGTTGCGGGTGCATATGTACGAGTTCGGGTGGGGCTTGGAACTGGCCAACGCACGTTGCTCTGCAACTTAGACTTCATCTGGGCTAAGAAAATGAAGGCATACAGGATACTAGAAGTTCCCTGTACAGTTTACAAAGGTCAGCTTAAAGTTAGAAGGGTTCGTAATAAAAACAAAATCCTGGTCATGTCATTTCATGTCATGTGACAGCAGTCTGCGGATCTACATAATACCATTATGCACCATGTATTCTGAACAGGAGTAAACTTGCTTCTTGTTAGAAATATGGCCAGTGTAAAATGGTTATGTTACGTTGACAGAAAACTAGGGGGAAAAACTTACAAGCTCAAACAATATGTAACCTGAAGCAATTCCCTATACAAGCGAGGCTCATGAACCAATGCTTAAAATTACAAAAAATGATTTGCAGACTTAAGCTGGTCATGACTTCCCATGTTGGCTGTGTTTCACTGTACCTCAACTAAGGAATATATATATATACACACACACACACACACACACACACACACAGACACACACACACACACAATGACTGAGCAAGCTGGTCACAGATGCGCGTTCTGCAACCAAAAGACTCAAGGAAAGGATGTAGCTCACACCTTTCCAATGACAGCAACATGAAGCTTTGCCTTTGAGAGCAAGGCTACGAACATGAAGTTGACATTTGTAAAGGAACAATTCTACAGAATATTTAGCATTTATGATCAATGCTCTGAGGTCCGAGGAAGCACGCGTTGGCAAGAGGCATGAACTTTAGCACACATTGTTGCAGGTAGAGATGGTCATGAATGTAGTCACTTGCAGTCTGCCAGACCTTCACAATAACATGGATGATCATTGGGAAGAGCAGTTTTCACACACGTAAAAAGGCTAGTAACTGTGAGAAGGGTAAAAGTGGAAATTGGCAAATCCATCTAAAGTGAGTAAATAAACAAGTGCAAGGTCTTAGTCGGGTTACATTCCACATAAGAATGTGCAGGCAAAATGGTTTCCTGAATGCTTATCACTCGCCCGCCCCCCACCACCCCTCCCCACTTGAATGACCTCCATGAAAACCGTGGAGGTTAGAGCTTGAGCAGGAGACGGCGGCTGATTCAGTATTAAAGAGCAGGCCCAAGTACATACATTCTGTTAGTGTCTCAACTAAGACTCCCTCAAGAAATCCCGACTGCCCCCCCCCTCCAACACCTGTTCCCCTGGTCCGAGTGGACATCAGAAATGGCCGGGAAGGTCCGTGGTTAGCCCATTCGTCACTTGGAATGCAGGCAACAGGCCCAGCAGTTTGAGTAGGGCCGAGTCAATCGTTAGGATCACGTTCAGGCCCTGCCCAAAGGCTACCCAGGACAGGCAAGGAAAGCATTAAGGGGTTAAGGAAAGTGGACAGAGCACCAAGTCTCCCAACTGCATGCCAATGTCCATGGCCCATGCAATGACCGCTCCCTCCCCAAATCAAATGCACCCCATCATGACAAAGGCAGCAGGAAGAGTGGGGAGAGGGGAGAATGCAGGCATGAAGGGGAGTCTCTTGTAGGGTCCCAAAAGCCCCCCACCCAATCCAATGAAGCCCATCCACCAGCAAGAGCCACTAGGTTGGCCCTCGTGGCGAGACTCCCGGTCCTCACCTTAGTTTTCCTGCTGTCTGCTGTGGTCTCCTCAAATTCCTCACCGAGTTTGAAATCGATCTCCGTAGACTTGAAGGTACTCTCCGTTTTGAGGCAATACTTCTCCCCATTTTTACAAATGATCACATTGGGTTTCACCATCGCTGCCGCCTTCCTCGTGGGAAAGGGCACGCCTGCCAAGTAGATAACAAAACACACACATCAATGATTGCATTGCACTATGGCCTGCGGATACTAAAGGTAGGAAAAACCCGAGAGTTGGCGTGATACACTTTTGGACATGACCATAGACACCCTGTCGGTCAGTAATCAATGTGGCGGGTCCTGGTCCAAGGTGGTTTAAGAATCTGGTGCCCAGGTACACCAAAGTAATAGAAGTGCGCCCATTTGAAAACTAGGCCATGCCCACAAGGAAAAGTTCAAAGGAACTGCAACACGATTTGCCAATAACGTAACCCGTGTAGGCTGGGTGTAGGACCACGCCTCCATTCTTCAGTATTCCTACAAGCCCTCGCCCACAGGGGCCTACTGGCGAGTGGCGCAGTTCAGAGCACGACCGGAGCCTGCGACTACTGAACAGAGGGCACTTCAGTTCTGGCACGAACCCCCGTCCCCTCCCCCCAGCCACCCTCTGCCTCTGCATGCACTAACGTCTTAATGAGTTGAAAGTATGGTGTGTGCCGATACAAGTTAGCACTATCCTGTGACTGAGAATTGGTACCACGTGTGTTCTAATGGAAGTGTACACGAGACATATATGTGTTCTGGTAGTAGACATGCGCCCTCGCTCTGAAAGTGTCACCATTAGAAATAAGTGCAGGGCTGTGTATACAGTTTCTCCATAATGGAGCCTCAAGAGTCACCATTTAAGACTAGACTCCAGAAAGTTCACGCGCAAACCGTGCAAGATGGTGTGAGACATCGGGCGATGCGTCATTTTCACCCACCAGTTTGCACTTGGGCCGAATCGACCAACACGCAGGGCACCGTTTCCCGCAAGAACTCCAAAATCGATAGGGAGAGTTGGAGGAGTATGCTTTAAAGTTGTAATTATGAGGTAAGTCACACACAGTTCTGTTGAATGTTACCCACTTGATGATATTATATGGCATGTATGCTATGATATGGCATTTAATGCGAGCGCCTACACAAGTGTTTCAAGGCGCGATGAAAAGAAACTAGAAGTTCAAACCCACCTCCTTCATAGTTCTGTGAGGAGAGCCGTGCACTATTCTGTGGCAGATCCAGGAAATGCGTTCCAGCCAGGGTTAGACACTACCCCTTACACGCCTCGGAACAGAGTTCTATCTAAACAGGACTAGAAGTGTATGGAGGGGCTTGGTGTAGATTAGAACTGATATTACCCCCCCCCCCCACCCCCCGCCGCCCACTGGTAGACCCGGGTATAGCGCTGCAACCTTGGGACCAGTCATTTCGGGGCGGGCGAGAGTCCACTGAACCGGTGTTCGCAACTTCTTGGCCCGCCCGGCATTTGGTACATGCCGTGAAGGGGGCAAGATGACACGCACCGCACGCACCATTTCATTCCGTGCGGGTGGCACTTGGCTTGGGCCACACACACGCGCGCCTCGGCGGAGTGTCGTGCGTGTTTTGGGAGGGGGCCGGGGGGGGATAGGGGGAGGGGGGGCGCACCTGCCTGCCTGCCTGAGCGCGCGCCCTGGCCCCTCTCACCGATGCTCTGCATGTACTCGTCGAAGCCCTCGCTGCTGCACAGCTTCCAGGTCCCGAGCAGGTGGTCGGCCATTTCGCGGCGGATTCGGCGCGGCACGGGGGGGGGCGGTTATGGGCACAGGTCAGG
The DNA here is from genome assembly GCF_040938575.1 of Ambystoma mexicanum. NCBI lineage: Eukaryota > Metazoa > Chordata > Amphibia > Caudata > Ambystomatidae > Ambystoma > Ambystoma mexicanum. The sequence continues at coordinate 782,165,032 of NC_090933.1, read as the reverse complement.
AGGCGGCTTGAGGCGGTGTAATCCACGGGGCGCTGCAGCGCGGCCTTTTAAAGCGGGAGCGGGCTCTCGCCATCACGCCCCCGGCAATAGGCGGCCCCAACACGCCCCTAGCCGGGAAGTGCCGGGTCAGCAGCATTAGCCAGCCAGCCAGCCAGGCCCAAGCCGGGCGAGACACCAGGGGGACGGAGCGGCACTGGGGGACAGGGCACGGGCGGACAGGCCGCCTTTCCCGAAGAGCATCACATGCGCCCCCCCTCGCCCCCACCGCAGTCTCTGGCCGCGTGCACAGCGCGCATGGCCAGAGCTAGAAAACAGAAATGCAACCACTCCGGCTAAAGCCACCAGATGAATCCAGCAGACCATCCCCGACCTTTCCCTTCACAACTTATCCGTGCTTATTAACCTCGTGTGTTGATTGGAAGTTCACCAAAAGTACAACACCCAGAATGCACTGCTCTGAAAGCCAAGGCTGGAAACGTGGTGCCCTGGCCACGCAAAATCTGGCAGCGCCCTACAAAAGTACCAATTGGTGTATGGGATGCAAACCCCACAGGATGAGGACAAGAAGGCGACATGTGGGCCTATTCCTGGAGCCCTGTGCTAGATTTACTTGGTGTTTTGGTGGCCCTCCAGCAGCAGCAGGGATAGGGAGCCGCAAAGGTGCAGGGGGACAAATCACAGAGGGGAGAGGAGGCGGCCAATGGGCGTAATTTTAGTGGGCGAGCAGGGATGCTTTTCCCCCGCCCCCAACTTTCATGGCACACCATGTTGTCCCCATTCATTTGGCTGGGGCACATTTTCTTCAGATGTCATGTCCCCCCGCCCCCACCACCAACATTTTCTGAAAAGTTACTCCACTAAGGCGCCCACAGCACGATCATCCACCAGTGCTGGTGGCCACAAAGGGGTGTTGGGTGACAAGCCCCTGACTCTGGGCCGGTGCAACCATCTTCCTGGCCACCATGTCTGGCCTAGCACAGCCTGACCCAGTGCACCCCCGACAAGCAGTGGCGCTTTACCATCACTAGCATAGCCGACTCTTGGTGGTGGTACTAGAGTTCAGGGTGTGATGCCATTTCGGCAGAGTGATCAAGTGGCACAGTGAGTAGGACTCGCTTTGATATCCGTGCAGAGCCTGCTAACGCAGGTTCGAATCCCGGCAGGACCAAAACTCAGCCTTTCACAGCTTTTCATCTTTCCGAGGTCGATAAATGAGCACCACACACTGTGGGTAATAATAAGCAGCCCTCAGATACCTGAGGGTCCGTGGCGCTATATAAATGCCAAATTATTAATATTACAAACATACTGCATGCATATCCTGACCTCTTTCAGTTGGGCGGAGCCAAATAAATTGAGCATGAAAGAAAAATGAAACGTTTACTGCTGCAATGCTCTCAACTACTGCTATAAGGATCAAAGACTCCACCATATTTCCAATGCCGCTCCGGCCACATGATTGTACCGAGCTGGCTGAGATATCTACATTGTCTGAGGATGCAGTGGACAGTGGTGTGGTCCTTCATGAAATGGGTCAGGTGTTTCCACTCATGTAGCCTTCGGCCAGGTGATGCTTGTTCATTTTTATGAAAGTAAAAGATCTCAATTTGGTGTAAATTAGGCACATCCTATAGTGTGAGACAATGAACTCTGCACTAAATATCCATTCACATTGAATGCTGGCCAGGGCTGGGCTGGCCTCTAGGGAACTCTGGAGATTTCCCACTAGGCCTATGCACCCTGGCCAGGGCTGGGCTGGCCTCTAGGGAACTCTGGAGATTTCCCGCTAGGCCTCTGCACCCTGGCCAGGGCTGGGCTGGCCTCTAGGGAACTCTGGAGATTTCCCGCTAGGCCTCTGCATCTTGGCCAGGGGTGGGCTGGCCTCTAGGGAACTCTGGAGATTTGCCGGTAGGCCTCTGCACCCTGGCCAGGGCTGGGCTGGCCTCTAGGGAACTCTGGAGATTTCCCGGTAGGCCTCTGCACCCTGGCCAGGGCTGGGCTGGCCTCTAGGGAACTCTGGAGATTTCCTACTAGGCCTCTGCACCCTGGCTAGGGCTGGGCTGGCCTCTAGGGAACTCTGGAGATTTCCCGCTATGCCTCTGCACCCTGGCCAGGGCTGGGCTGGCCTCTAGGGAACTCTGGAGATTTCCCGCTAGGCCTCTGCACCCTGGCCAGGGCTGGGCTGGCTTCTAGGGAACTCTGGAGATTTCCCGCTAGGCCTCTGCACCCTGGCCAGGGCTGGCCTCTAGGGAACTCTGGAGATTTCCCACTAGGCCTATGCACCCTGGCCAGGGCTGGGCTGGCCTCTAGGGAACTCTGGAGATTTCCCGCTAGGCCTCTGCACCGTGGCCAGGGCTGGGCTGGCCTCTAGGGAACTCTGGAGATTTCCCGCTAGGCCTCTGCACCTTGGCCAGGGCTGGGCTGGCCTCTAGGGAACTCTGGAGATTTGCCGGTAGGCCTCTGCACCCTGGCCAGGGCTGGGCTGGCCTCTAGGGAACTCTGGAGATTTCCCGGTATGCCTCTGCACCCTGGCCAGGGCTGGGCTGGCCTCTAGGGAACTCTGAAGATTTCCCACTAGGCCTCTGCACCCTGGCTAGGGCTGGGCTGGCCTCTAGGGAACTCTGGAGATTTCCCGCTATGCCTCTGCACCCTGGCCAGGGCTGGGCTGGCCTCTAGGGAACTCTGGAGATTTCCCGCTAGGCCTCTGCACCCTGGCCAGGGCTGGGCTGGCCTCTAGGGAACTCTGGAGATTTCCCGCTAGGCCTCTGCACCCTGGCCAGGGCTGGCCTCTAGGGAACTCTGGAGATTTGCCGGTAGGCCTCTGCACCCTGGCCAGGGCTGGGCTGGCCTCTAGGGAACTCTGGAGATTTCCCGGTAGGCCTCTGCACCCTGGCCAGGGCTGGGCTGGCCTCTAGGGAACTCTGGAGATTTCCCGGTATGCCTCTGCACCCTGGCCAGGGCTGGGCTGGCCTCTAGGGAACTCTGGAGATTTCCCGCTATGCCTCTGCACCCTGGCCAGGGCTGGGCTGGCCTCTAGGGAACTCTGGAGATTTCACGCTATGCCTCTGCACCCTGGCCAGGGCTGGGCTGGCCTCTAGGGAACTCTGGAGATTTGCCGGTAGGCCTCTGCACCCTGGCCAGGGCTGGGCTGGCCTCTAGGGAACTCTGGAGATTTCCCGGTAGGCCTCTGCACCCTGGCCAGGGCTGGTCTGGCCTCTAGGGAACTCTGGAGATTTCCCGCTATGCCTCTGCACCCTGGCCAGGGCTGGTCTGGCCTCTAGGGAACTCTGGAGATTTGCCGGTAGGCCTCTGCACCCTGGCCAGGGCTGGGCTGGCCTCTAGGGAACTCTGGAGATTTCCCGGTAGGCCTCTGCACCCTGGCCAGCGCTGGTCTGGCCTCTAGGGAACTCTGGAGATTTCCCGCTATGCCTCTGCACCCTGGCCAGGGCTGGGCTGGCCTCTAGGGAACTCTGGAGATTTGCCGGTAGGCCTCTGCACCCTGGCCAGGGCTGGGCTGGCCTCTAGGGAACTCTGGAGATTTCCTGGTGGGCCTCTGCACCCTGGGCTTCTTTTATGTGGTAACCTGTTTTAGTTCCATATTTTCTCATAGGAAAAGGGTTGAGCTTGCTCAAAATGTATAATATGGGGCCACTTAGAACATTATTTCCAGGGCCTCTTTTGGTTCCAGTCCACCCCTGATGCTGGCTTGGGGGCAGCTTAGGCTTTCCAGAGTTCAGTGACCAAGTACATATGGCCACAATGGCCGCTTGCCAAGCCAACATTGCAGTGGTTCGTCATCGATACCCAGCTGCATTGCGTCAAGAACATTGGCACTAACAAGCTGTTCTGCAGTGGGCCTGCTGAATTCTTGTGGGGACCCTGATTCATACAACAAGCCATGGCGGCGGGGGGGGGGGGAGTGTGTCCCACTGCCTCTTACATTTTCCATCCCTCAAAGTCTCACAGTGGTTCTGCCCGAAGTATTGTCACGAATTGTGGAGAATGAGTGTGCACCGCTGATTAATGTCTCAGCAGTGGTGGAGTCCACAACAGGTTGTGGATCTCTGGCATCTGTTTTCTCTTCTTCACCCATCACGCTTTTAAACATCTCTTAAGTGAATCCTTACACATGGCTAGCATATCCTCTTGCGATTGACAACTCTGTTTTCCTCATCCTCAGACACTCTGTTTAAAACTTGCCACATTGACTTTAAACCATGAGTCAAGTAACAAAAAGGCAGGGGCTACTCCATATTCCTGACCATCACAACAATGCCTGCATCCTGTCAGAGGGTTGCGAGCAGATTCATGGCCAGTTGCTTTGCTTCTGAATTGCCAGGCAATTCATGTTCATGTATTGTGTTGGATAGTTCTATTTTCAACAGCTTCACCAGTGGCAGCACCCAGCTGAGCTATGTAGTGTGCAGGCTATCCCACTGAGTGGCCTTTATTTCATTTCATTTATTTTATTTATTGGATATTTGTAAGGTGCCTATACAACAACTGGTGTTTCAAGGCGCAAAAAGACAAAAAAGCTAAACCTTCTGACATTTGGATCGTGCAAGTGCAAAACAAGCAGGGTAATTCATAGAATTTCACACAAAAGTGGCGCACGCGGCTGGCGCACAGTGTCCCCGTGCGATACACTGCGCCAGCCGCGTGCGATAAAATCCTTTTCATCGCACAGCGTATTCATGGATTTTAGCCTCAAAAACCAGCCATGGCGCAGAGTGGCGCAGCGACCCTGCAGCAGCGCAAGTTACGCCCCCAAGAACGCCCTCGCGCAAGGAAAAGCCTTCAAAATTCCCAAATCATCGCAAAGGGCTGCGCTAACCCTGGACCAGTTCACAGGGCAGCCAAACAGCAAACGCCAAGCGGGAAACGTGTATTCCTGGGGTGAGCGGGAAGTGTCACACGCAAAAACAGCAGGGTACGTGCATTTCAGGGGTGCGCAGGAAGTATCACACGGGATTCCATCAGGGTACGTGTATTCCAGGTGTGCGCGGGAAGTATCACACCAAAAGCAGCAGGGTACGTGTATTTCAGGGGTGCGCGGGAAGTATCACACGCAAATCCATAAGGGTACGTGTATTTCAGTAGTGCGCGGAAAGTATCACACGCACAATCAGCAGGGTACGTGTATTTCAGGGGTGCGCGGGGAAGTATCACACGCGATTCCATCAGGGGACGTGTATTTCAGTGGTGCGCGGGAAGTATCACACGCAAAATCAGCAGGGTATGTGCATTTCAGGGGTGCGCGGGAAGTAATACACGCGATTCCATCAGGGTACGTGTATTTCAGTGGTGCGCGGGAAGTATCACACGCAATTCCATCAGGGTACCTGCATTTCAGGGGTGCGCGGGAAGTATCACATGCAATTCCATCAGGGTACGTGTATTTCAGTGGTGCGCGGGAAGTATCACACGCAAAATCAGCAGGGTACGTGCATTTCAGGGGTGTGCGGGAAGTATCACACGCGATTCCATCAGGGCACGTGTATTTCAGGGGTGCGCGGGGAGCACTACATGTGAATTGCCCGTGTGGGTCCTCCCAGGTGTGCCCTCTACACCCTCCACGGCCCCTGCAGGCGGCCCACACCACAGGGGACTACCCTGCACATGTCCCGCAGGCAGCCCATCCACCATGCCCCCAGCCAACCCACATGTCACCTTGCACTACTGCCCACCAACGCATGTCCCCCTGCACCCCCACGCCCCAGAATCCAGAGGCCCCCTCCACCATGACCCCACTCATGTCTCCCTGCACGCCCACCCCCCACCAGTCAGGGGCACCCTCCACCAGGCCCCCACTCATGTCCAACTCATGTCTCCCAGCACCCCCACCCCCCTGCATCCAGGGGCATCCTCAACCAGGCCCCCACTCATGTCCCCCTTCACCCCCACCCCCCAGCATCCAGGGCCACCCTCCACCAGGCCCCCACTCATGTCCACCTGCACCCCCATCCCCCAGCATCCAGGGGCACCCTCCACCAGGCCCCCACTCATGTCTCCCAGCACCTCCACCCCCCAGCACTGTGGGGCACCCTCCACCAGGCCCCCACTCATGTCTCCCAGCACCCCCACCCCCCAGCACTTTGGGGCACCCTCCACCAGGTCCCCACTCATGTCCCCCTGCACCCCCACCCCCCACCAGTCAGGGGCACCCTCCACCAGGCCCCCACTCATGTCCCCCTGCACCCCCACCCCCCAGCACTGTGGGGCACCCTCCACCAGGCCCCACTCATGTCTCCCAGCACCCCCACCCCCCTGCATCCAGGGGCACCCTCCACCAGGCCCCCACTCATGTCCCCCTGCACCCCCACCCCCCACCAGTCAGGGGCACCCTCCACCAGGCCCCCACTCATGTCCCCCTGCACCCCCACCACCCAGCAGTGCAGGGCACCCTCCACCAGGCCTGCACTCATGTCTCCCAGCACACCCACCCCCCTGCATCCAGGAGCACCCTCCACCAGGCCCCCACTCATGTCCCCCTGCACCCCCACCCCCCACCAGTCAGAGGCACCCTCCACCAGGCCCCCACTCATGTCCCCCTGCACCCCCACCCCCCACCAGTCAGGGGCACCCTCCACCAGGCCCCCACTCATGTCCCCCTGCACCCAGCAGTGCAGGGCAGCCTCCACCAGGCCCCTACTCATGTCCCCCTGCACCCCCACCCCCAGCACTGTGGGGCACCCTCCACCAGGCCAGCACTCATGTCTCCCAGCACCCCCACCCCCCTGCATCCAGGGGCACCCTCCACCAGGCCCCCACTCATGTCCCCCTGCACCCCCACCCCCCAGCATCCAGTGGAACCCTCCACCAGGCCCCCACTCATGTCCCCCTGCACCCCCACCACCCAGCAGTGCAGGGCACCCTCCACCAGGCCCCACTCATGTCCCCCTGCACCCCCACCACCCAGCAGTGCCGGGTACCCTCCACCAGGCCCCCACTCATCTCCCCCTGCACCCACACCCCCCAGCACTGTGGGACATCTGCCAGCAGGCCCCCACTCATGTCCAACTCATGTCTCCCTGCACCCCCACACCCCTGCATCCAGGGGCACCCTCCTCCAGGCCCCCACTCATGTCCCCCTGCACCCCCACCCCCCAGCATCCAGGGGAACCCTCCACCAGGCCCCCACTCATGTCCACCTGCACCCCCACCCCCCAGCATCCAGGGGCACCCTCCACCAGGCCCCCACTCATGTCTCTCAGCACCCCCACCCCCCAGCACTGTGGGGCACCCTCCACCAGGCCCCCACTCGTGTCTCCCAGCACCCCACCCCCAGCACTTTGGGGCACCCTCCACCAGGCCCCCACTCATGTCCCCCTGCACCCCCACCCCCCACCCGTCAGGGGCACCCTCCACCAGGCCCCCACTCATGTCTCCCAGCACCCCCACCCCCCAGCACTTTGGGGCACGCTCCACCAGGCCCCCACTCATGTCCCCCTGCACCCCCACCCCCCACCAGTCAGGGGCACCCTCCACCAGGCCCCCACTCATGTCCACCTGCACCCCCACCCCCCCAGCACTTTGGGGCACGCTCCACCAGGCCCCCCTCATGTCTCCCAGCACCCCCACCCCCCAGCACTGTGGGACACCCTCCACCAGGCCCCCACTCATGTCTCCCAGCAGCCCCCACCCCCCGGCACTTTGGGGTACCCTCCACCAGGCCCCCACTCATGTCCCCCTGCACCCCCACCCCCACCAGTCAGGGGCACCCTCCACCAGGCCCCCACTCATGTCCCCCTGCACCCCCACCCCCCAGCACTGTGGGGCACCCTCCACCAGGCCCCACTCATGTCTCCCAGCACCCCCACTCCCCTGCATCCAGGGGCACCCACCACCAGGCCCACGCTCATGTCCCCCTGCACCCCCACCCCCCACCAGTCAGGGGCACCCTCCACCAGGCCCCCACTCATGTCCCCCTGCACCCCCACTACCCAGCAGTGCAGGGCACCCTCCACCAGGCCCGCACTCATGTCTCCCAGCACACCCACCCCCCCTGCATCCAGGAGCACCCTCCACCAGGCCCCCACTCATGTCCCCCTGCACCCCCACCCCCCACCAGTCAGGGGCACCCTCCACCAGGCCCCCACTCATGTCCCCCTGCACCCCACCAGTCAGGGGCACCCTCCACCAGGCCCCCACTCATGCCCCCCTGCACCCCCACCACCCAGGAGTGCAGTGCAGGGCACCCTCCACCAGGCCCACACTCATGTCCCCCTGCACCCCCACCCCCCAGCACTGTGGGGCACCCTCCACCAGGCCAGCACTCATGTCTCCCAGCACCCCCACCCCCCTGCATCCAGGGGCACCCTCCACCAGGCCCCCACTCATGCCCCCCTGCACCCCCAACCCCCACCAGTCAGGGGCACCCTCCACCAGGCCCCCACTCATGTCCCCCTGCACCCCCACCACCCAGCAGTGCAGGGCACCCTTCACCAGGCCCCACTCATGTCCCCCTGCGCCCCCACCACCCAGCAGTGCAGGGCACCCTCCACCAGGCCCCCACTCATCTCCCCCTGCACCCACACCCCCCAGCACTGTGGGACATCTGCCAACAGGCCCCCACTCATGTCTCCCTGCACCCCCACCCCCCTGCATCCAGGGGCACCCTCCACCAGGCCCCCACTCATGTCCCCCTGCACCCCCACCCCCCAGCATCCAGGGGCACCCTCCACCAGGCCCTCACTCATGTCCCCCTGCACCCCCACCACCCAGCATCCAGGGGCACCCTCCACCAGGCCCCCACTCATGTCTCCCAGCACCCCGACCCCCCAGCACTGTGGGGCACCCCCCACTAGGCCCCCACTCATGTCTCCCAGCACCCCCACCCCCACCCCCCAGCACTGTGGGGCACCCTCCACAAGGCCCCCACTCATGTCCCCCTGCACCCCCACCCCCCACCAGTCAGGGGCACCCTCCACCAGGCCCCCACTCATGTCCCCCTGCACCCCCACCCCCCAGCACTGTGGGGCACCCTCCACCAGGCCCCCACTCATGTCCCCCTGCACCCCCACCCCCCAGCACGGTGGGGCACCCTCCACCAGGCCCCCAATCATGTCTCCCTGCACCCCCACCCCCAGCAGTCAGGGGCACCCTCCACCAGGCCCCCACTCATGTCCAACTCATGTCTCCCAGCACCCCCACCCCCCTGCATCCAGGGGCACCCTCCACCAGGCCCCCACTCATGTATCCCTGCACCCCCACCCCCCACCAGTCAGGGCCATCCTCCACCAGGCCCCCACTCATATCCAACTCATGTCTCCCAGCACCCCCACCCTGCAGCATCCAGGGGCACCCTCCACCAGGCCCCCACTCCTCTCGCCCTGCACCCCCACCCCCCAGCACTGTGGGGCACCCTCCACCATGCCCCCACTCATGTCCCCTTGCACCCCCACCCCCCTGCATCCAGGGGCACCCTCCACCAGGCCCCCACTCATGTCTCCCTGCACCCCAACCCCCTGCATCCAGGGGCACCCTCCACCAGGCCTCCACTCATGTCTCCCAGCACCCCCACCCCCCAGCATCCAGGGGCACCCTCCACCAGGCCCCCACTCATGTCTCCCTGCACCCCCACCCCGCACCAGCCAGGGGCACCCTCCACCAGGCCCCCACTCATGTCCAACTCATGTCTCCCAGCACCCCCACCCCCCTGCATCCAGGGGCACCCTCATGTCTCCCAGCACCCCCACCCCCAGCATCCAGGGGCACCCTCCACCAGGCCCCCACTCCTTCCTACCAACCCCCACCCCCCAGCAGTGCGATTTGCCTGTGTACGTGTATATCAGGGTTGCGCGTGTAGTCTGACACGCAATATCAGCAGGGTACATGTATTACAGGGTTCGCGGGAAATTCCACACGCGATTGCCCTGGGTACATGTATTTCGGGGTGCGCGGGAAGTTCCACATGCGATTTCAGCAGGGTACGTGTATTCCAAGGTGCGCGGGAAGTTCCACACGCGATTTCAGCAGGGTATGTGTATTCCAAGGTGCGCGGGAAGTTCCACACGCGATTTCAGCAGGGTACGTGTATTCCAAGGTGCAAGTGAAATTCCACACGCGAATACAGCAGCCTACGTGGATTCCGGGGGTGCCGGCCAGTCCTACAAGTGAATCCGCCGTGTGGGTCCTCCCAGCTGTTCAACCAACCCCCTCCACGGCCCCTGCAGGCGGCCCACACCACAGGGGACTACCCTGCACATGTCCCGCAGGCAGCCCATCCACCATGCCCATGCCCCCCAGCCAACCCAAATGTCACCTTGCACTACTGCCCACCAACGCATGTTTCCCAGCACCCCCACCCCCCAGCACTGTGGGGCACCTGCCAGCAGGCCCCCACACATGTCTCCCTGCACGCCCACCCCCCTGCATCCAGGGGCACCCTCCACCAGGCCCCCACTCATGTCCCCCTGCACCCCCACCCCCCAGCACTGTGGGGCACCCTCCACCAGGCCCCCACTCATGTCTCCCAGCACCCCCACCCCCCTGCATCCAGGGGCACCCTCCACCAGGCCCCCACTCATGTCCCCCTGCACCCCCACCAGTCAGGGGCACCATCCACCAGGCCCCCACTCATGTCCCCCTGCACCCCCACCACCCAGCAGTGCAGGGCACCCTCCACCAGGCCCACACTCATGTCCCCCTGCACCCCCACCCCCCTGCATCCAGGGGCACCCTCCACCAGGCCCCCACTCCTTCCTACCACCCCCACCCCCTAGCAGTGTGATTCGCCTGTGTACGTGTATATCAGGGTTGCGCGTGTAGTCTGACACGCAATATCAGCAGGGTACGTGTATTACGGGGTTCGCCGGAAGTTCCACACGCGATTGCCCTGGGTACGTGTATTTCGGGGTGCGCGGGAAGTTCCACATGCAATTTCAGCAGGGTACGTGTATTCCAAGGTGCGTGGGAAGTTCCACACGCGATTTCAGCAGGGTACGTGTATTCCAAGGTGCGCCGGAAGTTCCACACGTGATTTCAGCAGGGTACGTGTATTCCAAGGTGCAAGTGAAATTCCACACGCGAATCCAGCAGCCTACGTGGATTCCGGGGGTGCCGGCCAGTCCTACAAGTGAATCCATCGTGTGGGTCCTCCCAGCTGTTCAACCAACACCCTCCACGGCCCCTGCAGGCGGCCCACACCACAGGGGACTACCCTGCACATGTCCCGCAGGCAGCCCATCCACCATGCCCATGCCCCCCAGCCAACCCACATGTCACCTTGCACTACTGCCCACCAACGCATGTCTCCCAGCACCCCCAGCCCCCAGCACTGAGGGGCACCTGCCAGCAGGCCCCCACACATGTCCAACTCATGTCCCCCTGCACCCCCACCCCCCTGCATCCAGGGGCACCCTCCACCAGGCCCCCACTCATGTCCCCCTGCACCCCCACCCCCCACCAGTCAGGGGCACCCTCCACCAGGCCCCCACTCATGTCCCCATGCAACCCCACCCCAGCACTGTGGAGCACCCTCCACCAGGACCCCACTCATGTCTCCCAGCACCCCCACCCCCTGCATCCAGGGGCACCCTCCACCAGGCCCCCACTCATGTCCCCCTGCACCCCCACCCCCACCATTCAGGGGCACCCTCCACCAGGCCCCCACTCATGTCCCCCTGCACCCCCACCACCCAGCAGTGCAGGGCACCCTCCGCCAGGCCCCCACACATGTCTCCCAGCACCCCCACCCCCTGCATCCAGGGGCACCCTCCACCAGGCCCCGACTCATGTCCCCCTGCACCCCCACCAGTCAGGGGCACCCTCCACCAGGCCCCCACACATGTCCCCCTGCACCTCCACCACCCAGTACTGTGTGGCACCTGCCAGCAGGCCCCCACTCATGTCCAACTCATGTCTCCCTGCACCCCCACCCCCCACCAGTCAGGGGCACCCTCCACCAGGCCCCCACTCATGTCCAACTCATGTCTCCCAGCACCCCCACCCCCCAGCACTGTGGGGCACCCTCCACCAGGCCCACACTCATGTCCCACTCATGTCCCCCTGCACCCCCACCCCCCAGCACTGTGGTGCACCTGCCAGCAGGCCCCCACTCATGTCCAACTCATGTCCCCCAGCACCCCCACCCCCCAGCACCGTGGGGCACCCTCCACCAGGCCCCCACACATGTCCCCCAGCCAACATGTCATCACAATCTAGGTCCTTGGCCCTTAATGTCAGCCTCCAAATGCCAAACACCCACCCGAGTATTGCATCCACCCACTTAGAAATGGCAATAACATGATAGAACCCCAATTGCAAGTTTGGAAATGAACACATGTCCCTCACATACACCCAATGGGTGTCAGTGAATGTCAAAACCCATATCATGATATGCATGAAACCAATGAGATGATACTACACATTGAAGTTTGAAGAAAAAATATGTATTAAAAGCAACATAAATTGAATCAAAAATAAACAAACAAAAATGGGAATTAAAAAAAAAAAAAAAAACAGCATGTCCGGGAAATAATGCAAAACCACAAATCATAATCCAAAGGAAAGGTGTCCAAAGTCACAGTCCACAAAAGTAAATCCAATGGAAAACTAAAATCGGAAACCATTGCTCCATGGGTAAATCATAAAAAAAAATGAAAATCCAACAGTCAACTATATACAGATAAACAATCCAGGGTCCATGATCCCAACAGAAGAAATGAAACCTATCTAATAACACTACCTAATAAAAAAAAACTATATACAAAAATGTGGCCCATTGTCCAAAAAAAATGCAAACCAAAGGAAACCTAACACTAACTACAGAACTATTAACAAGGGCAGCGGGCTAGTCCGACGGCTCACTTCGGGATGTTCCGGGCCAGGGCATCATCAAACTCCTGCTCAATGTCCCGGAGGCGGTCCTCCTCCATGGGCCCGAGGGTCCGCAGGGCCGTCGACATGTTCACCTCCAACTCCCTGCGGATTGCCTCGAGGCACTCGGCCCGCCTCAGGGCCCTCCGCATGGAGTTCTCCGCCCTGACCATCGTGAGCCGTGCCTCTTCCGCCCGCTGCCGCTCCGCATCTATGGCGTGGCCCAACCGCTGCCACACGGAAGACACTTCCCGTCCTGGGTCCTCCTGCCCCCCGGCCGATGCCTGCCCCTCCGATGTCAAAGGCCCCGAGCCATCATGGCTCCCACCTCGTTGCTGCTGCTGCTGTGCCTCTGCCCGTGCACTGCCTCCTGCTGCCTGCACATCCTCCACTGGCTGGCGTGCAGTCGTTGATGTGGCCACCCCTGCTGGACGTCCGACTCCCGACTGTGGCAGGGATGCCTCCTCCACCAGCCTGGCCGCACCGTCAGAGGCAGCTCCACAGGACACCCAGGTGACTAATGGGTGGGAAGATGGCATGGAGGACGACTGGCGCATAGGGGGTTCAGTTGAGGAGGGGGTCTGAGCAAGCCCCATCAAACGGAGGAATCTGGCCTGGGTGACCTGTCCCAGTAGGCCGACGCGGTCAACGAGCCATTCGAGATGACGTGCAGTCTCCTCATGAAAAGACTGCAGGTCACCTCGCATGGCCCATTGACGCAACGCCACACCAGTCAGGACAGGCTCAACCCGTACCTGGATAGCCACGTCCGCAGGCAGAGGAAGGCCAGTTGTTGTGAGCTCATCCCCTGCCTGAAAACGGGTATGGACGTAGGCATCCCTGCTAGTGCAAGATGATGCAGTGACTGGATCAGGGACAGGATTGCACACAGGCACCTCCGCGGCGGCCTATGCTGCCTCCTGTCCCTGGTCCTGCACTGCACCACTAGCACCAGTGGAATCCCCACCTCCAAACCCCGTCTCTGTCGCTTGCACGGGGTCCTCCTCCACCAAACCCCCCACCAACCTGAATGACTCTTGTGCCATCTTCCCCCGTTGGGCCCTGTGGGGTCCCAGCTGCCCCTTCTGCTGCCGAGGAGTCCAACTCCAACCTCCGCCTCTTGGACCTCCCCCCGGCAGCTGCGGCCTGGGATGCGGCACCGGACTCCTCACTCCCCGACGAGATCACAACCTGGGAGGGGAGCCGGGCTTTGCGTCTCCGGCTGGTGCTGCGATCCCCGCCGCTGTGCTCCACAGCACCTTCTCTGCCCTCTTCATCAGTTGACGCTGCAGACAGGGAGAAATAAAACACAGGCATCAGGGCACTGTACAATGGACACATACACACATGACAGTTGTACATGATTGGCATTGGCAAACCTCAGACATGGCATCACAATCGCCAACACACATGTCATTTCAACTTGCGCACATGAGCCATACCACAGCCATATCGCAACTGCCAGCACCATCCATACACATACAACAGCATGAGCAGGCAAAGGTGAGCCAGACATCACATGCAACACAGGGAGTGCACTACACATGCACACACACCACCACACTTGCATGCATGTGTACACCTCTGCCAACTGTTGCAGTGTTCAGATGGGCATCCATGTCACATCTGCCAATCAGGCTTCCACATCCCGCTGTCACATGCATCCATGTTGCATCACTGTTGCACCCTTGTCAAATACACACACATGCACATGTACACAGTGCTGATACATGCAGCTGAAAACAACATACATGCGTGACATCACGAACATGCCTACTTACATACACATTCATCCAAACATGTGTGCCCACACAACTGCATTTGGCATGCAAGCCTACACACACAAGCACCATCCATGTCTCACACATGACAGCCCTTGCATGTGCTAGCCTCACGGCCCTGTACACCCTCACCCATACTCGGCCCCATACAAACAGATGTGCAACCTGCACACTACTGGCACATCACCACACACACAGCTTACAATCATGATGCATGTACACTTACCGCTCGACTCCAGACGGGTCTGCCTCTCAAGGACCTGGACGTGGAGCGCTGGGGATATGCGTTCCAGGACCCTCATCTGATCTTCCGACAAGTGGCCCCGGCGCCCCTTAGCATCCGCTGCCTTCAAGAGGCGCAGGGCCTTGTTGAGGGTCCTAGACCTGAAGTCCTCCCAGCGATATGACATGTTGGAAGTCGCGGACTGCCACCCCCTCCGCGTTGATGGCAGTCACGATGTCCGTCCAGATCCGAGTCCGTCCTTCCTTGTCAGCGCGGGAAATTCCGAAGAGGGCATCATACTGCCCCAGGACTTGCTCCACCAGGACACCAACTTCATCATCAAAGTAAAAGGGTCTGAGTCTCAATCTTGAATGAGGTGATGGAGCATAATGTTTGTCAGGTTCTTCATTCTCTTCAGTTTCAAAGGAAATCAGAAATCAGAGGTAGGACATTTTCAGGAATCGCCTCATGATACTCATCCGTGGATTGCTCTCTTTGCTGCTGTGCTGATATAATCGCTCCTTCCTCTTGTGCCTTAATTGGTGGTGGCTCAACTTCCTCTTCGTTCTCCTGAACTCCGTCCCCTGGCACCCGATAGATGTTCAAAGGGACAGCATGCACATTTGCATTTCTTTTAAATGTGCTAGATTCCTTTGAGGCATATGCCCCTATTTATTTGCAGAGGAAGAGGTCTGAAGCCACGAATCGACTGGAGTGTCCAGCGCAGATATGCACTTACTATCTAGGCTTCTCTAACGCACACAGACACTGCTATAGCAGATAAAAATGCCCAACAGATATAATAATTCTGCAACCGCTACGACAGTACCAGATTTGGGTACTGCTACATATTCAGACATGTTTAAATCACCTCTTATCTTCAATACGTACCATTTAGGCTTCTCAGTGCTTTGGCCTTCTCCTCTGCCTACTAAACACATGTGGTATTCTCTCAGTGCCTTAGTCTTTTCCTCCTAAAAAATGTGTGCGGGATTCTCATAATGCTTTGGCCTTCTCTTAGACGTACTAAATGCATGTTGGGTTCTCTCTGTGTGTTGCCCTTCTCGCTTCTGTTACAGCGCCTCCTTCGTGGCGGCTCTGGAGCAAGTGGAGGCTGCGCCACCATTAACGCTCTGCCACGTATCCTTTTGAACGCGGCTTAGCGGTCCATGCACTTCCAATATGGCCGCGGCCACCGGCTTCTTATTCACTTCTACACCAGCACTCGCTGCATTGCAACCCTTTCCTTTTGGGCTATATGCTTTATGATTCTCTCTCCTGAGCTTGCGCTCAGCCTTCTTTCCTGTGCCTCTCCTCTTGCCTTCTTCCACTCATTGCTTGCTTGCCGCCTCCCGCTGACACTGCTAGTGCTTCTCATATGTCTACTTTGGTCTCATGCTTAAGCTCACCTTTGTTTATTTCCACTGCTTTTCTGCGACTGCCCCTCCGTGGCGCTTGTTGGATCCTCTCCTGTTGGACACTGGACTTTGATGTCTACATTCATATGCTGGGGCAATCTCCATCATCCAGGTTTTTTTTTAGCCTTGTTGCTTTTTCCTCCTTACCAGCTGTTCCGAAAGGGGGTCCTGTGTTCAGACACATGCCCCTTGCTCAAACACCTGCTGATCTGGCATAGTGGCTTCCTTCCGTGGCAGACCCTATCTCCACAGGGATAGAAGAACCACCAAGAACAAGTAGATCGTCAGGATACCCCGGCAAGACCCTTCATCTTCTTCATCAATTGATGACTCAGTTGAGGAGGAGGAAGGGGTTTTGACAGCTTCTTAAAGGCACATGATGTTCTCAGTGCTTTGTCCTTCTCGACCTGCTCAATGAGCATGGGTTTCTCATGGTCTTTGGCTTTCTCCTCCACCTATTACATGCAAATGGGTTTTCTCAGTGCTTTGGCCTTCGCTGCCTACTAAATGCACATAGAATTGTCAGGGCCCAGGGCTTCTCCTCCGCCTACTAAAATAATGTGTGGTTCTCATGTTTTGCCCTTCTCAGCCTATGAAATGCACATAGGGTTCTCAGTGCTTTGGCCTTCTCATTTGCCTACTAAATGCACATGGGGTTGTATCAGTGCCTGGATCTATCCTACCTAATAATGTGGGGTTCTCACTGCTTAGGACTCTTCCACCTACTAAATGCACAC